>NW_020884946.1:157015-311099 GCF_003945725.1 Corapipo altera | reverse complement strand
TACCATCCCTTACCATCCCTTACCATCCCTTACCATCCCTTACCATCATTTACCATCATTTACCATCATTTACCATCATTTACCATCATTTACCATCCCTTACCATCCTTTACCATCCCTTGCCATCCCTTGCCATCCCTTACCATCCCTTACCATCCCTTACCATCCCTTACCATCATTTACCTCCATCTACCATAAGATACAGTCAGGGGCAGCTCAGGCTGGTGCTGGAACCCCTGAGAAGTGTTTGCAGCCATATAGGACTTACATAATTGAGGTGTCTTTGTATTCTCCTCCCGCGAATGTCAGCACGCCTTGTTTTCCCAGACTGTTTTGTTTTCCCAGACTGTTTTGTTTTCCCAGACTGTTTTGTTTTCCCAGACTGTTTTGCACGTAAAAGCCGAGTTGTGCAGGGTGGTAAAACACTGGCACAGGTTGCCCAGAGAAGTTCTGGATACCCTGTCCCTGTCAGTGTCCAAGGCCAGGTTGGATGGGGCTTGGAGCAACCTGGTCTAGTGGAAGGTGTCCCTATCCATGGGGGCAGGGATGTTTATTCCCTGTTAAACATCCCTATTTATTCCCTATTTAAAGGATGTTAAATAATCTGTTTCTCAGAGACTTTTTCACGTGCTGTAAAGCAAGTCTCTCATCCAGGCTCTCAGAACTCACTGATGTTTATAAACTTCAGCTCGCTTCTATTTTGAATGTCGTGATGTTTAGGGATTCAAAGAGAAGGGGGATGTGGAGATTTGGGTCAGCCAGGCTGTAGTGAAAGTGCCCAACAGGTGATTATGACCACAGTAAAACTGCTTTTATTTTTAGGAGTCCTCAGCACTACAGGATATCCAGAAATTCTGCTTCCAGTGGAAGGTGCAGAGCCCGTGTTTTTATCCCAAATGGTAAGAAAAGTTGCTGTTGCTTCCTGCAGTCCTGAACTAAGAGAACTAAATAGCATTTTCCTCAAAAAGCTGTAGCTCCTCTAAAAACATCACAAATGTTTGGCTCAGACTTTGCACAACAACTTTGCAGTTGCTTTTCCTGCCAACGTGATATCAATGCTGAGGTGTCTGGAGGGGCTTTATTTGCTGTACTGCCTGTTGCAAGGCTTGTTTTTAAATTCTGGTATAATTTCTCCTTTGAAAAGGTGGGTGCACATGACACAATATTTGTTAAAACCATGAATTTTTTTTTTCTCTTTGTATCACAGGGAAGGAAATGGACATTAGTTTATGTGGAATTCTTTAATACTTACTTAATTCTCTCTGTGGAGGTTATCCTGTATTGTTTGAGATTAGCCATTTGGCTAAACTTAACACAAGTATAGTTTCACTACTACTTCTTTGGCCACAAATGAGGAGAATACACTTAATCAGCACTTAAAATATATAGCTTTAATCTGAATTGTGCTTCTAAGGTTTTAGCCCCTAAAATGCCACGTGAGTTCTTGACTACCAAGTCCAGATGATTCTCTGGTGGAGATTGTAACAGGTTTTGTGCCAAGACCTTGTATTAGTGTGTGGGTATGATTCCATTTGTGTAATAATTTGTACAATTCCATCTACTTCTAAAATTTTGGCCACTGAAAGCAAAGGCTGTGATGTTGCCTTTTCTGCTCTTCTTTTGAAGGATTTTCCTAGAGAAGCTGCAGTGCAGGAAGATCCTTCACTTCTTCTGGAGGACAGCAGAGAACCTGAAGGTAAGACACATCAATCTACTGATATAGCCCCTTTTTTGTGAGAAGACTGATCAATTAGAGGAAAAAGGAGCTTTAATTTTATCTTAGGTATTTATTTTTCTTCATTATGGGAACTCTTGAGGGAAAATATTAAAATTCTTCTTTGATAAAAAGATGATCATTGTAATTTACAGTCTTAAATTTTGCAAAATTTGCCTCATTCTTGCTGGCATTGCAGTTGCTCTTGTGATTAACTGAGTGGGACTTCTACAAGTTCACCAGAATGTTGAGATTCTTTTTGCTGATCAAACATGTCTCTGAATAGAGAATTTGGAGAAGGGCTTGCTTGGATGCATTTTCCTGTTGTGAATAATTGTACTACAAAGGCATATTTTTCTACAGGCAGCCTATACCCTAAAAGTGTATTTTTAATAGTTAAGAACCTTAAGAAATCACAATGTCAACGTCTTTAACTTCTGAATCTGCCAGCTCAAATCAGATTTATGGAAGGGAAGACTTTTTGAAGAAAATACACTTTTGCAGGTTTCTTGGATATCTGGGGCTGTGTAGAGAAAAGAAACACAAATCAATACCCTGTTTAAGGCCAGAAATCAATACTTTAGTTTCCTCTTTTACTCTCACAGGCAGCAGCTTATCAGCACTTGGGTACAAGCTGTGTGGCAGCAGCAGCAGAGGAACTCCAAACCTGCCACATCTGGGGTTGTTTTCTCTGCTGAGGGAGAACCTGCAGTCCTTTTAGCATGATTTGCAGCTACTGAGAAAATTTGTTGTAATTTATGATGACTGTAGGGAAATAGTCACATCACAGTCCTTTTTTTTTTTATTATTAATTTTTTTCAAGTTAGAATTTGCAGCATTTTATGGACTGAGTTGTCTGAGCTCAAGTTACCCTTTAGACTTTACTTCCAGTTATTGGATTTCATTGGTACCAACATTCAGTCTTATATAAAGTTGTGTTAAATGAAGCCTTCCCTTACTCTCATCATTACTTAAGTTTTTTAACTCAGTGAAGGGAAACAATTGGTTACTGCAGTAGATGATGTGGTTTGTGCAGGCAGCAGATTCTTCACAGCAAAACTATATGTATTGAAATAATACTTTGTTTCTACCTGTAAAATAGACATTTTGTGTCAGTTAGCTCCACAAAGTTTGTTTATATCCTTCCCCACAGATGATGTTTTTATTTCTCAATATGCTACTGGGCAGAAGGAGGCTCTGAGAGCAGTGTTAAAGCAAAAGTAAGTATGTGCTGTTGGTAGTGACTCAGCTGTTCTGTTTCTCTACAGATATCCAATTATACCCCTTCATTTTTTGCCAAAATGTTTAGCTGGCAAGGAAAAAAGTATTATTTACTGTTCTCTGTTACTATTCTTTTTCTGTCTGTGAAGGTGTTTTCAGTTTATTTTATCATTCACTGGAGTATCATTCACTGTTTATTTTGTGTATTTTTGAGAACACCTTTAGACTACTGGAATTAATGATTTCGTGATAGAAGACTCAGGCAAGATAATTCACCTTGTGCCAAAAGCATGTAACATTTTTAAAAGACAGATAAGGACACGTGCTGTTTATCTGTAGGCTGGAAATTCTGAGGCTCAAAAATTTAGTTGGACTTGGCTACTGGAATCACAAAATCACAGAATGATTTGGGTTGGAAGGGACCTTAAAGACCATCTTGTTCCAACCCCCTTCCAACACCTTCCACTAGACCAGGTTGCTCCAAGGCCCCATCCAACCTGGAATATTGAACTTCACAAAACACAAACTGCAAACACATTGTTTGTTGGGGTTACAGGAAAATGCCTTTTATATTAGGGACTGTAACATAAACCTGAGACATTTCTCGTGTCATCCTAAAAGATGAGAGTAAATTTGTTTCATGTGTGCTGAAAGCTTCAAGGAGAAAAGCTTATATAGTGATGGCAGTGCTACGTGTGGGAAATCATTTGCTTGGAGGGGATATGGAGAAAACAATGCTACTGACAGGCACTTGTTTTTACAGAGCTCAGAATACTCCTGTACTTAAGGAGGTGAAGGTACAGCTCCTGGGAAATGCCTCCACAGAGAGAAGGGAAGGTGTTGGACATGACCCCGGGCCAGCACCCAGGGAAGTGGACTCTGCAACAACCATTGCAGCAGCCACTGCTGCTGCCATTGCCAGCACAGCCCCACTCCTCAAGGTGAGTAAGTGGCTCGTGGGAGTGTTAGTTCTTTGTCCACTAAAAATAGTAGATGTTCCAAACAAGCCTCAGATTGTCTGTAGTAGCTCCCCAGAGCCTGAATTGTGTCTGCTCCCTGTTTTCTGTGTGTCTGTAATCTCACACTCACTGACCAGCACACCAGAGAGAACTCCCTTGGATTTGGCTGAATGGGCAAAGGACAGAGACCATTTGACTTACCTTTTAAAAATTTGTTATATTGCTGAGCCACCAAACATTAGGGCTAACAAGGATTTTAATTGTGTCTTTTGGGAAGCAAATCCAGGATTCTGGATTGCACCACTTCTCCAGTAAGGTATGGTTTTTACCCCTTCCTTTTTCTTTTTTCTTTTTTTTTTTTATCCTCTCTTGCAGGTCCAAAACGATTTGGAAGCCAAAGTGAACTCAGTTTCAGCATTACTTAATAAACTGCAGGAGACAGACAGACACCTGCAGCGTGTGGCTGAACAGCAAACCCATATGAGGGCTCAAAAGGAGAAGCCCCACTGTCACCACAGAGTCAGTGAGCTGGAAAAACAAATGAATGCTTTCATGGTGCAGCGGATTCAGCATCTGGAAAAGCTACAGGAGCAGCAGATGAATATTCAGGTATCTTAAGTCACAATACAGAAGCTTTAGCTTTAATCATTTCTTCTGTATCTCAGTGTTAATACTGTAATAATTTGGGTTATGTCTTAGTATTAGGAAGAAAGAAAGAAAGATCCAGTGGCCAACTCGGGAGTTTAGAGCTTTTGGGAAAAGTTTTATTTCTTCTTCTGTCCCAGATATCTCCTTCCCCCTCCTCCCTAATCTTTGTGTCTGTGGAAAGTAAATGCAAAAACTGTGAAATGTTCTCATTCCCTCTGAGAGACTGTTTAGATCTTTGTTGAGGAAATTCTATTTAATTGAGGAAACTTCTATTTAATAAGTAGCCAAATTAAAAAACTAAGTTACATTTAAAAGCCCCGTGTGCTTTTTGAAGGGTAGAATAATGTCCAAGCCTGTCTGCATTCTGAGGTCGTTGTAAATGACTTTTCTCCCTAATAGAATGTCAAAATCCACTTAACATGATTTCATGGCAAGTATTTATTCATGCTTCGATTTTTCCTTGGGGAAATGAAAGCATATCTCAGGAATACTCTGTAATTTTGTCTCTTAGTCTCATCTCCTCAGCTCTGCAGTGAACACACGTGGGTTCCAGCAGAGTCCTGTGCCCTCCTCCAGTCTCCTGACAAAGCAACCTGAGCAGCCAGAGCAGAGATCACTCACTAACCAAGTGCCTTTGTCTCAGAGGGGTTTGTTTCCTACCAGTGATGCTCCTGCCCAAGGTGAAGACAAACTCTTAGTTCCTTATTTTCAGTCTTGGTTTTGCATTAATTTTGTTTCCATTAATACTGGATTGTACAACACATCAGTAATGGGTAGTAAACATTCCTTCAGTATAATTGGGTTTATTGGCTAATGTACTGTGTAACAGACCACATATTCTGAAGATATTCCAGTCTCTTCTAGTTTAAATTAAACTGAGAGTTTTGGTTTACTAAGTGCTTCTGCACCAGGAGAGGCCTGGACTTAACTTAAAATAATCTTACTGAGAAATAATCTGTGTGGGAGCCTGTAATGAACTAGTTCATATTATAATTAGGTTTGGGGCTTTTTGCTCCCTTAATAATAGCATTCAGAGATACAAAATGTTCTTCCTGTTTACTTTTTTAGCTAATTCTGTGATGTTTTGCATTTTTATGAAAAATTCATAAAGCTGGCATGGCTTTTTTTTTTTTCCTAGGTTTTTTTTTTTCTGGATTCTCCAAGGGCACGGAGGGAGAGGACAAGGGGGAATGGCTTCAAACTGACAGAGGGCAGGGTTAGATGGGATATTAGGAAGAAATTCTTCCCTGTGAGGGTGGTGAGGCCCTGGCACAGGTTTTCCAGAGAAGCTGTGGCTGCCCCATCCCTGGAAGTGTTCAAGACTATGTTGGACAGGGCTTGGAGCAACCTGGGCTAGTGGAAGGTGTCCCTGCCTATGGCAGGGGGTTTGGAAGGACATTAAAGATCATCTCCTTCCAACCCAAACCATTCTGGGATTCTCTGATACCTTTTCCTATGAAGAAAATTGTTAACATTTAAATAACTACTTTTGCTTGTGTTCCCTGAAGCATTTTCAAGCCATTTTGCAAGTAATGGGATTCCTACACAAACATCTCCTCTGAAGACACCAGTTCCTCGCAGGTGTGCCCCAGAGCCTGTATCAAAAAATGGGAGAATCTCACAGAAAGAAAACTCTGGGATGGAAAAGGAAAATATTCCCAAAGCTAAAAGTGAAGGTATTGTAAGACACTCCTGTCCTCCACTGGCCTGAACAGGATGGCCTGGGGGTTACTTTGTGTGGTCCTCACCTGTTCTGAGCTGTTGGTTTGGTGACACTTAGATACAAATATGGAGAATATTTGGAATATGCATTTGGAGAGGGTTAGTTTTGTGAATAAATCACTCATAACTAATTAAAGACTTGTTGGCAGTGCTGATCTAACCTACAGCATCTTGACCTGATTGCTCACTGAAATGTTTTCTCACATGGAAGATGAAGTGCCCATTCATTATCAGGTTCAAAGAAGATTAGACAGAATGATGTAGAACTTGAGAGCTACTCAGTAACTGTGTCATTATCACTGGTTGAATTGAAATCTTTTGGATTTTTTTTCATGGATCCACAAGCTCTCTGTGTTATTGTTGTGAAAACAAGTGTAAAGCAAATGTGGAGTAATTTTCTTTCACTGTTTTTGATCAGGTTAGTGGCATGAGACTCAGGGTTGAACAATTAATCAAAAGAAAATAAAACATCTTTTTATAGTTGGTTGTGTTTAGCATTGTTTGAGGATCTAAGATGGAGGAAGAACATTTAAAGGGTGCAGCCATTGTGCTCTAACAAAGTGCCTGTGTGTGTCTTTATCAGATCCTTCTCAGGTGCTTCTTCTGTCTCTGTTACAAAACTGTCATGTATTTCTGTTGTGTTCAGTGGGTCCAGGAATAAATGGAATGAGGCAAAGGAAGAAACATCCTGTCCATAATGACACAGATTTGTTCTCTGTGACTCAGTCCACTGCCACCCCAGTTTCATTCATCTGTACTCTAGTTTTGCTAATTTAAAGCAGTCTTAGGAACACAGTGTGAGTGGTTTTACGTGACTTGCCTTATCTGAAATAGATCTGTATTTTTAAATTTAAAAAATATTTTTGCTATCCTTGGTGAGTATTAGATAGTGGTGAAAATATCTGGAAAGGAAAAGAAAGTATTAAATATATTGAAAAAAAGGGAACTTTCTTTTTTTTTCTCTCTTAGGTGAAAGGAAACTTCTGGAGCATATTCGAAGTTCTCAAGAAATGCCACTGAGGCAAAATGAGTATTCCAAGAAAACAGCATTAAACAGCAATGAAATGAGCTGGCTTTCTGAGAGGGACAGGTAAATAAACATAGCAATCCAAAACTGAGGAAGGGTTTTGGTTTTTTAGTGAAATTGAGAGAGGTGTATTAGATATTGGTGGTGTAATAAAGTCACTGGTGTGGGCCTTGAGCTTGACAAAGCTGGGCTTAAAGTAGAACACTGGAGTATTTCTGTGCTACTTTTGCATTACTTTTGACAGGACCTGAGGGAACAGCATGAGGCTGAGTCAGGGGAGGTTTGGGATGGATCTCAGGAAAAGGTTCTTCCCCCACTTGATTGATCACTGGAACAGCTCCCCAGGGAACTGGTCACAGCACCAAGGCTGACAGAGCTCAAGAAGTGTTTTGACAATGCTCTCAGGCACACGGTGTGATTTTTGGGGGTTTTTCTGTGCAGGACCAGGAGCTGGATTTTGATGATCCTTGTGGGTCCCTTCCAACTCAGGATATTCCATAATTCTGTGATTTCTGTGGCAGTGCAGGTAGCTGAGGGCTTGTTGCTAAGATAGTTCATAACATCTTTTTCAGAGGTCAGTGGTGGCACTTGGATTGTTTTTCTGTCTCCATGTGGTTTTTTTATTGTAGCAGCCTGGAGAGTTGTGTCAGGCAGCCAGATGTGCAGGCACAGCTGGGCAGGCTTTGTGTCCAAGTGCCATTGTCAGTGAGACTCTGAACTGCCTGCTTGTGGGAGCTCCATGAAAACACTTTGGTGGGAAGGAGCAGCAGCCACCTAAGAATTCCTAAGCTTTAGAGTGGGTGAAAAAATGTTCTGAGCCATCCAGTCTGAAACATGTTTTCCCCAGGCAATAATGTAATGTCATAACTTCACTAATACAGTGAGAAACTGCTACATATATACTCTCTGATCTGTGATAGTGTGGACAAAAATGTTATTTGCTTCAAATGGAGAGGTATCCAAAGTTTAAATATTGCTCAGTGAAATGTAGTTTCACTGTTGAAAATACAAGAATACAGCTCAAGGCATTAAGTGATAAGCAGAGAAAACCCAGTAATCTCTCTGTAAGTTCAGATGCAAGAGCAAATTCCACTTTATCTGAAGGTTTGGTATTCTTGCACTCTAAATTCATGCTTGGTTTCACAGCTGGCTACTTTCTTGGGCCACATGAGGAGCCATGAGAGTTTTAATCAGGAGTGTTTCTCCCATCAGGCACAATGCTTTGCATACAGAGCCAGTCCCTGCTTTTGAAAGCTACAGTTCAATTGAGAAGACAGTGAAAAAAGCAGATGATTTAGTTCAAGACCTTGGCCAGTTGAGAAGAGAAATGCACAACATGCTCCAGGTAAAATCCATGTTAGAATGACCAGGAGTTTCAATAAGGGGAATAAAAAATGTGGAGAAAAACTTAGAAGTCTGGTGTCAGTAAAAGTGTTGCTTTGGCTTCCACCCCTGTAAAAAGACCAACATTTGTTTAAAATCACTTGAAATATTGGAGCCTTTGTGTGTGGGAAAGGAATTTGAGCCTGAATGATGGACTGGACTGTAGAGGCTCTTCCTGCCATTGTCCCAGACATAAAACAGGTGAGAAAGAAAAAAAGGGAGTTATTTACTTGTGTATTTTAAGGTTTCAGATATTTTCAGTGCCTGTTCTCTGCTTGCTCTCTTCCTGTAATACTAGAGGTGATGTAACATTCCCATTTGGGAAAGAACAGTGATCCATTTATCTGCAGTCAGCTTTAAGGGATCACTTAAGCACTTCTTTCCTCATTTTGCCACTTCACTTTGGAAGGAGTGCCATTTCCAAGGAATTGCCTGGCACACATCCTTGTGTCTTAGGCCAATTATTTTGTACCTTTGGAGGTACAAAACCTGGTTCTGTGCTGGCAACGTGGGTTTTTTTGACAATTATCTGTTTGTTAACCTGGTTCCATGTGGAAAAAAGGACTGCTGGGGTCCTCTCTTCTTGTAAATTCAAGTCTCTGAATTAGTTTGGAACATGATAACTCTGATTCTGTTGGTTTCCTATTTCCCTTAAAATATTTTGTAGTACATGCCAGTTGTCTGTTGCTGGATCTTTAGAAAATGTAGCTTCACTCATCAGATCTTACAGCACAGATGATGCATTTTTTTATAGATTTTGTAGCATTTAGTGGGTTGTATGTTTAACTGTTCTTATAAGTAACAGAGCAGGTGCCATGTGCCCCATTTATGTTGCAAATATTTACTCTCCACTATTGCTAAAAGCTTAAACAAGTAACATACCTTATATAGGCAACATAAAGGGATGAGATGGGAGGAGGAGTGGCAGGGGAGGAAGACAAAGGTGACACAAATGGTTTGAAACCTCTTTTCTCTCGTGAAAAAGGTCAATGGGAAGACAGAGGTGACTTCAGCAGATGGAAAGTTGGGTCAGTTAGGGACTTAGCTGTTGACTTCTCATCGTTGAGAGGTTTGTGGAGTGAGATAATAAATGCCTGGGTAAGTGAGCCTTTGCTTTGCCATAAAGCAAAGGGCTGAATGAGCTGAGGACAGAAGGTGGTGCTCTAACCCAGCAGGAGGGAGCTGTGCCAGTCAGGGAATTCACTGTGCCCAGTTACACTGATCAAATACCTGCTTGGGATTTGACTCTGACAGATCTGTCTTTAGGTTAAAGTTTCAACAGCTCTTCTTCTATCTTTTTAGGAAGCAAATTCATGGAAATCTGACATGAATGATCTTATTAAGGTAGACCTTGATTTTTTTTTTTAATTTTTTTTTTTACATACTGTGATACTGATGCAGTTTTGAATGTGTTTGCAATGAAATAACACTGCAGTGACTATGTATGTTTATTAAAAGGTTGCTGTTATGTATAGATTACATTACCCAAAGTAAGATTGAACTGATTTAACTTGTTCTTAGACTTGTCTAAATCAAATATTAGTGAAAGTACCTTGAGGGAACAATACAAATGTCAGGCAAAAAGCTGCTCTCTCACGTGGACAGAGTGTGGACTCATAATTATCATTTCATAATCTGGGCCTACCTGGCAACTTCACATCATTTTACAATTGAACATGAATCTGTAATTCTTACATTTTCTCACAGATTTTAGCTCTTACTGAGCTACTGTTTGTCAAAAAGTTTCTTTTAAAAATGAAAGCCTATGTAAAATTGATAAGTAATTTGCTACATTGTCCTTTTCTCACCAGGGAAAACCAGGACTGTGGGATCAGTGTGTTGGTTTCTGTTTTGTTTTGTCCATTGTGACAAAACACCTGTTAGAACAGAAACTTGTGTTTAATTCTGATTTGATAAAAGAACAGCCTTAAAACCAAAACTGAGTTGTGATCTGTGAGGTCTTTTTTTTCTGTTCATTCAGTTGATGCTTTCAGAGTCTACTCAAGTTTGGGTATTTTGGTTTTGATTTGATTTTTTTTTTAATGTACATTTATCTCTTTTTTAATTTTTTTTATTGTTGTTAAATGAAGTACTCAGGGGCCTCTGGGTTTCATCAGGAGTGTGAGAATGAATGTGAGAACTTGTTTCCTGTGTTTGTGTCCCTTCCTTTTGAATTTAGCAGCTAATTTATGCTCGATTTTTATCTCTGGGAAAGGGTTCTACAAAGAAAAAGACTTCCTTGTTCCTTCTGAAAAGTGAAGGTCATTGAAAGTGGGAGAGGATCAAAGGCTGTTGAGGGATTTGTCTTCTTGTTAAAACTTAGAAGTATTGATTGGTGTTTCTTGGGGGAGACTGATGCCAAACAAGTGC
Source organism: Corapipo altera (assembly GCF_003945725.1). NCBI lineage: Eukaryota > Metazoa > Chordata > Aves > Passeriformes > Pipridae > Corapipo > Corapipo altera. Next base: position 300,055 of record NW_020884946.1, on the reverse strand, counting down.
ATATATTGAGAGAAGGTTGTTTTTTATTAGGCTTTAGTTATATTTAATTACTGTTACATGGAGAGATTTACATGTGATGCCTGATGTCCCTAATTGCCATCTTCTCACATACTTATGGTCTTCATTAGTTTTGCTTCTCATGCTTTACATCATTTGCCATTTGAGGGTTTTTTTGGGTGTCTTTCAGTTTTCTTGACTTCTTAATGTATTTGCAACACTCTGAATGTTCTGGAGTAATTCAGGTTGGTGGCATTCCCTGTGATGGCATTGACAGGATCACAGATTAATAGGATATTACAATCTCTGATTAAAAGCTGGAGGTTCTGTTTCAATTTTAGTCCAAAAGTCCCACTGTTGCACCTGATCCTCCTGAACATCCTCTGCTCAGTAGACCATCCATCCTTCAAAATATCCAAGTGCCCAAATCCATCCTGAGGGATGCTGAGAGGACTCTGAGAGGAGTTCAAAACAATAAGAAATTTCTCGAGGAGAATCTGGAAGCTGTCACTCGTGCAAAGGATGGAGATGCCACATATTCCTTCATTAACAGCTTGACTGCAAACAGGTCAGACCCTTTAATTCAGTGCTTGTGAGGCTGCTCCTTGTCTGTGAACTCCTTTTAGCACCTCTTTTCTGATTTTTTTTTCTTTTAAATCTGTGCATTGAAGAACTAATGCAAAAAGTATTTATTGACTCTTCTTAGCAATCGTTAGCTGGTTCTTGAACTTCAGGTGGTGTTTGACCCTTGTGATGTGAACTGAATTTTTGTCAGGTGCCTGTTACTTCTTGCTAAGTCTGAATTCTGAGGCTTTGTCATCTGGACAGACTGCTCTGCTTGCCATGACTTTGGGGCATTGAGCTGCTTCCATACAAACATTCCAAAAAAATAAGAAAATTCAAGGCTATTTTCATCATTTGTAATCCTGTAAATGTTACAGAATGAATCATCCTACAGCACATCTTTGCCTTTTGAACTTTTGCTTCGTTAGTTGTGTTAAATACTCTTGCTTGAATCATAATGAAAGTTTTCCTATTAAAATACAACTTAAACTTGTATTTTCCTGAGGAAAGCAGCTATTCTATATATATGTAAAGATTTTTTTTTTCAGGCATAATACCTGCTCTCGTTATCTTGTAGGGCATGTAGTAATTTGTCATCTGCTTTTTGTCTTTTGAGCTGGAGTGTTTTTGTAGCCTTGTTTTTTCAGTTTTGATCAAAGCAGGAGCTGACACATGGCTGCCTCTGATTCCTAAATATTTGCAGTAACCTTAGTACTTACCAGCAGGGAGTGAGGTTTGCAGGCATTCTGTAAGAACAGGTTTGGATTTGGGAAATCATGGCTTTGTTTAGTCCCTTTGGAGGATGCAGAGGTGCAAAATCCTCCTGTCTGTGTTCTGGCTTTCCCTTTTTATAGCATTTATAGGTCACTACTTTCCCAGGAAGAAATCTGACCTAAAATAGTTCTTTCTTCTGTTTCAGAGATGTATTGGAAGAGATCCGTATCAGGAGGGCTGTGGACGAGTGGATCCAGGCAATCAGTGAAGAAATCCAGGTAAAATGGCTGGAAAAATGAGTTCAGATTTTTGCCTTGTGTTTTTCCACCTTGCCTTGTTCTTTCCTGTTCACCACAGTGAAGTGGTTTGCTCACACCTTGAAAACGTAAGGCTACAATAAAATATTTGCTTTTATTTTCTCTTCTGGAGAAGAGAAGGCTTAGGGGTGACCTCATCACTCTCTTCAACTACCTGAAGGGAGGTTATAGCCAGGTGGGGGTTGGTCTCTTCTCCCAGGCAACCAACAATAGGACAAGGGGACATGGGCTCAAGCTCTGCCAGTGGAGGTTTAGGTTGGATGTTAGGAAGAAATTCTTTACAGAGAGGGTTATCAGGCATTGGAACGGCCTACCCAGAGAGGTGGTGGATTCACCATCCCTGGAGGTTTTTAAAAAGAGATTGGACGTGGCCCTTAGTGCCATGATATAGTAATTGGAGTTGGATCAGGGGTTGGACTTGATGATCTTGGAGGTCTTTTCCAACCCAATCTATTCTATGATTCTATTCTATGATTTTAGAATGTTGGTTTCTTAATGAAAATCACTGGTCCCAGTTGCTGGGTAACACGGAGAACAGACCATTTCTCAGAGCTTCAGAGTTACCCACACGCTCTTCTGATAGCCTTGAAGATAAAAATCTCCATTTACTAACTTTTATGTTTTATCTTTAGGCTGAAATGGCAAGAAATGACTCAGAACAAGGGAAATATGATCCAAAACTCCCATGGATCAAGAGAGCCCAAAACCTCAAGGCTATGAAGGCCAAGAAAGAAATGAAAGCGAAAACTCAACAAATCCAAGGTGGCTCGACAAAGATGCCTCTGTGTGCAGCTAAGCCATTGCAGAGGCAAGAGGAAGATAACACCAGGAAACAGAGGCTTAGAACTTACTTTCCTGAAGGTTTGCAGAGGAGAGAAGGAAGGGCAGATGTGAGTTCCCAGGTGGTTGGTTTGTCTTTTGGTGACAACTGTTAGTGCAGCATCGACGTGACAAGTTGTGTGTGTAACTGTAATAATTAGAAATGAAAGTGGTGGCCCTGTCCTGTTCACATTTTCATACGTGAAGAACTGTAAACTGCTTCTTTTGTTTTCCTTTTTGATGTGCATCAGGGCCCTAGGAGTGGAAGTGCACTGGTACAAAATGAAGATTATCTGTGTCGAGTTTATGGGAAACCAATTTACCAGGGCCATCGCAGCACCCTCAAAAAAGCCCCATATCTGAGGTTCAACTCTCCCTCTCCCAAATCCAAACTTCCAAGGCCCAAGCTGATAGAGTATGTTAAAGGTGAGTAACCATTTGTTGTGAACAAGGTGTTCCTTCCCAGTTTTCCTGTTAGGAATTCCTTGTATAAATGAAGCTATTTAATTGTGGTTCACCTGCTCTTCAATTTAAAGCCTAAGCAACTGCAGTTGCTTTCTAGAGGGGTGGTCAGTGCCCCAGGTTTGCCAGTGTTTAAGAGGCATTTGGAAAATACCCTTACAAATAATATATACATATCTGTATCTCTATATCTATATATCTAGATCTATTTCTATATATATCTTTATGTAAAATACACATGTGTAGAAATACCAGGCTTTAACTTTTGTTCAGCCCTGAATTGCTCGGGTTATCTAATCCATCAGGATTAGATGATGGTTGTAGGTCCTGTCCAACTGAAATAATCCATTTCTGTTTCTATTTCTATTTAAGATGCTCTTTTCAAAACTAAAAAAAAAAAAACCCGTAAATTTTCAGGCTTACCTAGTGTGTATCTCACTTACTTTAGATTATCAAATAAATAAAATTTATTTGATAATCTAATTTGATGTTTCTGAGTTTAAGAAGTATATTAATACTTTAAGAAGTATATTAATATGTCTCTATTGTTGTCCAAGTCTTAAAGAGATAAATTGCCAGAAGTGATCACATCTGAAAGCTGAGTGTGTTGGAAAATGAACTTGGCTTTTGATAAAGGTCACTGAGAGATGAATTCTTTATGTCAGGTTTATCCAGTCATGTCATTTACATGCTTAATTTATTCAGAGTTCAGAAAGGTACTGAGATTTGAAAGATTGAGGAAGCCTGAGATTTAATTTCCCACTTCTAAGACATTAATTGAAACATGAAAAATTAAGTTTATGGGCTTGAAGATGACATCTCTTAACTTGGAAATATTGAAAGAAGTCATCAGAATCGTTGGTGAAGTTCAATAAATGCAGGCAACCTCTTTTGTGAGTCCAATCAGGGTTAAAAGCAGAGTATAACTCCTTTCTGTAAGAGCTTGTTAAGGCCATTTAATTGATAAAGATTATTAGTGGATTAATAATGAATTCCGTTCATTACTTTTGTGGGCAAAGTATTAAGATAAGAAGATACCAATTTTCAAACCTATTAAAAATGTGTAAAAATTATAAAAAAGTGAGACTCTATGATATCTGACCTAAGTGTGGATAAACTTAATCTTGAGTTAGTAGAAAGTAATGTTTTAATTGGATCAGTTTTATTTCTTAGTTATCTTCTCAAAATTTAGCTGACTCTTAATACAGAAGATAAGGTTAATCTTTAACTGATATGTTAGAAAATCTAATTTGTATGGTATTACTGCAAGATAGAGTGAGCAAATTACATGATAAAGGATAATGATGGAGAGAAAGTGTGGAGATGGGAGAGAGGGTTCAGTGTAAGAGGTATTAAAGTGATTATGGGCACAGTGGAGTTAATAGGATGTGCATCAATGGGAAAATATGAGCTGGCTCCCTCCACACTTCTTGCACTTGCACTGTTGTTACCCATGCAGGGAAAATATACTGGATGCAATCTGAAATGTCACGTTTTAAAAATGCTGCCTGAGTTTTTATTGCAGCTGTAAAAATGCTCTGTTCTGTATGAAACAGGAGAGATGAACATCAGAAGGCAGTCACTTGATGAAAGCATGTTTTTGAGCCATTAAAACGTGTGGTATAAAACACAGATACATCTTTGAAGGCAAGCACTGCTGGGTTTGAGGCTGGGTTTGTTGGGGGTTTTTTTTTACATTATTATTATTTTAATTGAGCAACCTGATCTAGTGGAAGGTGTCCCTGCCCGTGGCAGGGGGTTGGAAGTGGATGATCTTTAAGGTCCCTTCCAACCCAAACCATTCTGTGGTCATAATGTTCGTCCACAGTGGCAGATCCTCAAAACAGGACAAGAATCTGTTGTTTAGCCCCACGTGCTCTTCGTGCCATTTCCTGGCACTTCTCTTACCCGTGCTCTGGAGCCCAGTTGTGATCCATGAAGAAAAAGTGTTACTGGTAGAAAGTATTCCCAATTCTCATAACCCTCCTGGAAAATGTGAGTTACAGTCCTGGCAAAAACCTAGAAAACCTCAAGACTTACTTCCTTTTTTAAAAGGTGAGAACAGGTTACATGAAAACTGATAGTCTTGTTGCTTGTATATTTTATTTTACCTCTCTTGAAACATGTCTTTTTTTTTTTTTTTGGTGAATAATGGTATATTGGTAGACCAGCATGATAGATCTCTCATTTTGACTCCTGGTTATGCTGTGCACCTATAATTTAATTTATTCTGCACAGATTTGTTTGAACAAAATGTGTGCTGGTAAGCACTTAGTGTAGCAATAACAGTAACACAGTGACCACTAAGATTTGGACTGAGAACAGACACTTCTTTAAAAATATTCAATCAGCAGTTCTGCTTTTGCTGAGTCCAAAATGAATTTTCTTCTATATTTATTGGCCTCTTGTCCTTTATGGAAGGTCACAACCTTTCCAGGGAGGCCAATTTCATTATTCCAGCAACAGTATCTTGTAAAGTGGCAGAAAGAGTGCCCCCTCCTCCAACTAATTATAATAAATAGGTTATTTGATGATTTGAAACCACCAGTTTTCTACCAGTAACATGTTTAATTCCGTGGTGTCAGTGAAAAGTGAAGGTACAGCTTGTGTAAAAAGCTGCTCCTGTGCTTGTTTTCTGCTGGAGGCAAATAGAAATTAAAGAGAAAACTGCACTGGGTCGATGGTGCCTTCAATCTTCCAGCACTCCTGCGTGTGACAAACACGGTTTAAAGCTCTTTGCCTGAAAACAGGATGAACTCTGGATAGCCTTTTCCCATTCCAAGCCATGGAGTCACTCAGCAGCAGCACAGCAACGTGTGTTTGCAGGAATAAAGCCACCAGAAAATCTGTTTCTCTATTTCACATCAGGCTGCACTTCTGGAAAGTTATGGGTTTGTCTCTATCGGGGCAGTAAATAAAATAAAGACACCCCCCTCCCCTTGTATTCTTATCTAAGGGAAGAAAGGAAGACTGTAAAGGAAGCACTCCAATGAATATGTCCTATTCCAAGTTCTCTGATTTTACTGGCTTTAAAATGAGGTCAGCCTTTGCTTGATACTGGCATGACCTGACTCTGGGTAAGACAGTTGCTCAAGGTGCTTAATTTCTGTGCTTTCCTGCACCTTGTCAATGAAATGGAACAGTAATAGCTGGTGTTTCACGTGGGTCTCGTGAAGGTGAAACAGTTAAATGCTTTTGCTGCTCTTGGGAAGATCCTGTTATGGCAGGGAAGTATAAATAATAAAATTAGAAACAGATCTGTTCTCCTCTGTAGCAGGAGTGTAAGTGAAATGCAACAGAGTTGAGTGAGCACTTTAAAGCACCAGGTTCTTTCAAAAAAAGAAAGGAAGAACCCAATCTCACAGATCTGCACCCTCAGATTCCCTTCCTGGCCTTGATGTCCCAGGTGATAAAGGCTTAGAAATAGTTGGAAGTCTTTGGCCTTGGGTTTGATTGGCTGGAAAATCCAGACTTATTAAATGACCCTGCTTTGTCAGAGCGATCCACTGAGCTTGGTTTAAATTAGTGTTAGAATAAGGATGTTTATTTAAGACTGAAATGGCCATCTGGAGAGGCTCTTTTCAGTCATTTTATAACTCTCAACCATTTTCTTTGCAAATAAACTGTGGTGACTAATGCTTGCTTTCTTATGGGAAGTTAGGAAAAAAAAACCTCAACCAACACTTTTATGAGTAAGAGATCATTTCTTAAAAAGAAAAAAAACCAACTTGGAGTTGTTTTCTTGCATAATGTGAACTGATAAGTAGATGTAAAACACTAGTTTTTTTAAAGCTAAGTTTAATTAAATGTCTAGTTTCTGCCCAGTGCAAATAAACTTTTGAGGGGGGAAATGAAAAGTTGAAAGCAATTAAAATGAGGTGCTGTGTGTGTACAGTACTTCATCATTCCCACTGTGAGAACCTTGTTTTTACAAGTTGGCAGCACTACAGATACACTGCCAATTCCTGCTTTTGCTCAAAAGTTCAAGGCCAAGGGGGACTGTGAGATCATGTAGTGTGACCTCTGCTAAATCACAGGCCTCTGAACTGTATCTGTTTATGTTCCTGACTCCAGTAATTTGTCTCTGGCTGCAGAACAGTTTTTCTGGCTAACCTGTGCTGGGCAGAAAGGCACATGCTCAGCATTTAAAGGCATCAGAAATTCTGCCCTTAGTTGCTTCTTCCCGTGGCTGGACACTTTCTGTTCAATAGGAAATAGGACACTTCAAATTGAGCATCTGATTTGTAGTGAGATTTTGACTTTAGTTTGCAGCTTCCTGGTGATTTTTCCTTAAAAAATGAAAAAGGCCTTTTGAAGTCCAATCTATTTTAATACTTACAGAGGTACAGACTTAGTACTGAATGCAGAGTTATCATATATGGAAGTCTCCCCCTGCTCCATCTCTGACATCCTGTTGAGACATCTGAGGGTTTTATCCCCTTGGCCACAGAATTGTATTGTGATTTCTCTTCCCATTGCTTATCCAACCAGACAGCAAAGCCTTTTCCAGAGCCTCTTCTTTCTGACCTCTCACTGAAGAGTTGTGACTTGCTGTTCTTGTTTCCAGGCTTATAACCCATAATTTGTCTGTACAAAAACACCACTTTGTGAGAGAATTGCCTTATTTGCTTGTCTGCATTTGTTAAAAGTGAGATTATCAATCTTTTTTATCCCCGTACTTTATAATCATTGACTTTCATTCTTCAGTTAATTAGGAGGCTCTTTAAATGTGAACAGAGCTAAAAAGTGCTGGTTGCCACGTGTTAAGTGGCAATGAACACAGAGAGGTGGTGGTTAGAAACAACAGAGGAGTAACATGACATTTTTTTGGCTGTAACAAAGAGCTGGAGCTGGTTACCAACGTGACTCTTACAGATTCACTTTCCTGACGCCTGCAAAGTAGCAGCCCAAGCACTTCTGTTTGATTCACAGTGGTTGAGTCCTTTTTGGGAGGAATTTATCCATTTAGATTAAAGTTAATAATTTCCTTAATAATAACCACTGCTTGCAAAAAATTTAGGCTGAATAAGGTCTTGCATGACGGTATAGTGAGAAATGCACTTTGCAATAAATGCTCTCCTCTGCTATATGCTGAAGATACTTTTACACACAAATTACTTCTGGCTGCTATTTACAATAAACTTTAAAAACTGGACCAGAGAAATCAGTGCTTCCTTGATGCTGGAAGTCAGGAATTATGGGTATTACTTATGGCTTGATTTGCCAGTAGCAGTGAGTTGTTAAACCAGGAATTTGTAGATTATACCTGTTCCTTTGAGTACCTGTCAGTCTTGTGGCTGCATTTGAAACCTAAATCATGGATTTCTTCTTAGCAGCTAAATCACATATTTTGTTTCATCCTGCTACTATCTTTGTGTTCTTTTCATGTTTCTGTGCTTTTATCTGGTAGATTCAGCTTGAAAATGGCAATTTTAACTCCTTTACTGCTGTCAGTACTGAGACATCTCCCTTAGCACTTCTAGATTCTGCCCTTCCTGACTCCCTCCCTCATTCCCTCCATCCCACAGCAAATATTTATAATTCCTTCAGCAGGGAGGCTTGAATTTGCAGAATGTGGGATGTCCTGGTTGTGTACATGTTGATGACATGCAGTTTATCTGCTCTTGTTTCAGGTACAAAGGTTAAGTCAGCAAGAACCCAGACTTCTTCTCACACACAGAAGGTCATCACCAGCCCCAGGAAACAGCATCCTGTGTATGCTCTTGCCCAGGAAAATCAGTATGTCTTCAGTCCCAGTCAGGATGTGCCTCCTGCCTATGGTCCCCTTGAAGGTCACCTCATTCCCATGGCTATTCCACTAGGTAGGAGCAAGTAACCTGGAGAAGGAGGTTAATTACTGCTGCTTCATGGAAATATGACTTGTTTCTTCTTAAATCAGTGATTTGAGGGTTGGAATTAGATGATCTCTAAGGTCCCTTTCAGCCCAAACCATTCTGTGGTTTGCCCTGGTCCATGAGATTTGCAGCTTCCCTTCCCATAGGATATCTGGGGGATCAGTTTAAAATGTTCTGGTTTTCCTCATTTATTTTATTCTGGATGTCTAGTGACAATTAGGGTAATTATTTCACAGAATCACAGAAGGGTTTGGGTTGGAAGGGACCTTGAGGATCATCTTGTTCCGTGGGCAGGGACACCTTCCACGGGACCAGTTTACACAGAGCTCCATCCAACCTGGCCTTGGACACTTCCAGGGTTGGGGCATCCACAGCTTTTCTGGGCAGCCTGTGCCAGGGCCTCACTGCCTTTACAGGGAATAATTTCTTCCTGATATCCAATCCAAAGCCACTCTTGGTCAGTTTGAGGCCATTCCCCCTTGTCCTGTCACTACATTCTCTTGTAAAAGGTCCCTCTCCATCCTTCTTGTGGGCTCCTTTCAGGTCCTGGAGCTTATTGCCCCAGTTTTATTGCTTACCTGTCCCCTTTCTTGCACACTTTCCATTTCTAGGGTTCATATTCTGGCTTTAAGTTTGGTGTCCACATAAACAGAAACTGAATTACTGGCCCTTGGATTCAACATTTACAATGACTCCAGCCCAACAGTTTCAGTAGGGTTGTGCCAAACACACTAAATTCATTGTTAAAAGGTTCTGTATTTTTGCACCTTGAATAGAACCTTTCTACAGGCCTCGTTTTGAGAAGGGTTAGTATTATATTGGCATTTAAAGAAGAGAATTATGTTTTTTAAAGGGTGTCTCAAAAATTTGTGGGATGGTATTATAAGTGTAATCTTATTTTGGATATTATTATAAGAATGTGAGGTGGGGGAAACATGGTGTGTACTTTTGGATCAGCAAACACAATTCTGATTTTCAGCAGTAGGTGTCACCATAGTCAAGAAAGTAATTTTTAAAAATGGCACTGTTGAGTTTACAATTTCTGCTGGGAAAGCCTTCAGATTACCTGGTGAATCCCCATAGTGTTAATAGGGGGCTTTTTAATTGGCCTGTAATTGCACACAGAATCTCAGCCTGACATGAAACACAGACACGTAGAAATTCATTTTAATTAATTTATGAATTTGCTGACTTTGGAGATTTATATGCATTTTTAATTGTTTTTCAACTGTCCTTAGGTCAGACCCAGAGCAGTACATCCCTGCAGCCTGCTGGGATCATCATAGACAAGCCACACCCTGTCACAGTTACAACCTCCCTCCCTCAAGTGCCAAAACCTCCAGTTGAGGTAAAAAAACCAAACATAGCTGTGATAGAGATGAGATCAGAGAAAAAGGATCCACCTCAGCTCTCTGTGCAGGTACTTGTCAAGAGTGATGATTATTTGTTTGTTTATTTTAATGAATGCTAATTAAAGGCAGTCTGATCCACCACTAGTGCTCTTTGACATCAGTAGATGGTTTTTAGCAAGCAACAGAAACATAAAGAATGGAGGGACCAGGAAGTTCTCATGCTGTGCTAATATATTCACTCATATTTTATCAATTATCTTTATTATTTCATCAAAATAGAAAACTATTTCTTCCCTCTGTCACCTAGACAGGGTGTGTGTAAAAATAGATCTATGTCACATTTTCTTTTTTTTAATGAGATTTTTCAGCCAGAACAAATTTGGAATCAAAAAAAGTATAAATATAAATGTCAGTTTTCTTGGATGACTGCTTTGGCCTTTAAGATTTCTGTTTCAAGCATGATTGTCAACCCAAGGATTTCACTGCAGATTAATCAACCCCCACAGTCCTTACCTGGTGGGTTGGAGTTTGTTGTTTTAATTTTTAACATGAGTCTGTTGACAAGGAAGTGAATGTTTCTTATGTGTTCATTATTTTGGGCTCAAATTGTTGAGACTGTACACATCCCACATACACCTTTCAGATTCAAATGATTAATGGGCCTCAGAGTTAAATACAGGTAGAGTTTTGTGTGGTTTGTTCCTTTGCTGTGTCACTATTCCACCCACATTTTGCTGTTAGTTCACCCAGTTCTTAAATACTTAATGTGATTTTTCCCTGAGGAATTAAGCAAGCATTTAAATCTTTGTTCTTAACAGACACACAACCCATTTTGATGCTACAGTGGACCTGTTTTTATATTGTAATACAATTTTCCCTTTGTTTTACTGTACCAGATGTGTGACAGTGTGAAGCCAATAATCAACCTACACTGTGCAAACAAATTGTAAGTCAAACACACATCTCCCATATAAATAATAAGTTATAAATAATAGGTACACTCACCTTCTCTCACAGGCAAGGCAAAGTGTCGGGGAATGAAAGAACAGGAAAAATCAGGTACTGCAAGAAAACATGTGAATATTTCTGCCCTTAGTTTTTTACAGGGTTTTGTTTTTCAGAACCAAGGTGATACCAGGTCCAGGCACCAGAAAAGGGGAGGGTCTCTGAAGTTTAGTGGCTCAGTAGCAAATGGAAGAATCTAAAAAGTTCAGTGATAACAGCCAAGCTAATACATAGATTTTTATATTAATGCTTTTTTTTTTTCCCTCTTTCCCAGGTGTTACCAAATGTGGACATTGACAGTGTTTCGAGTGACAGTGTGAGTGTAAACCATGTTCTTCCAGATTCTGAACCTCTTCTTCCTCCTGTGGATGCTGTAATACAGGTATTGATTGTCTGTGAATTCAGATTTGTTCAAAAAAGAAAATATGTTAAATTACTGCTAAGTTATCTCATTGTCTTTAGTTAGAGAAATGAGACAGTTCCAGGAAAAATGGAGTAATTATTCTAAAGAATTTATTGTGTAAAAGATTTGTTTTAAGAAAATGAGAAATTGCAGCAAGACACTATTCTTCCAAGATTAAATAATCACCATAGTAAAATTCTTAATAAAAATAGTGTTTCTGTGCCCTGTTAAGAATTATAATCCCTGTTGGCCCATGTCTGTCTGGTTTACACTGGCTTCAGTGTTCTGATGTGAAGGCTGAGGATGTTCCTCATTCCTCCATCTGCTCCTTGGCTGTTCTCTGGTGGTTCATGGCATTTTGTGTCCTGGGAGCCCGTGGTGTGTGGAGCTGACCAGTCCATTTTCTTTCCATGGAACTTTTCAGAAGTGTTTTTAATCTAATCTAAGCAGCAATGAAGGTTTTTGTACTGCTGCCTGCTGAACAATAAGGGCAGACTGGACAGTGTGAAGGCACGGGGCTGCAGGGATGGTTTTTGTATGATTATTGTACATTTTGTTTGCCCTGTGTGTTAGTTGCTATTCTGACTTCTGGAGTTGGGTCCTCCAGAGTCCTGTGGTCAAAGTATTCACTGAACAAGACAGAGATTGTGGACCAGAATAGTGATTATTATTTTAAAAATATATTACTCCATCACCCCAAGATGATCAGAGGGATGAAGCACCTCTGCTATGAGGAAAGGCTGAGGGAATTGGGATTGTTCTGCCTGGAGAGGAGAAGGCTTTGGGGTGACCTAGTGCAGCCTTCCAGTGCCTGAAGGGAACCTACAAGAAACGTGGAGAGGGACTATTTACAATGGGGTGACAGAGTAAGAGGGAATGGCTTCAAACTGACAGAGATTTAGGTGGGATATTGGGAAGAAATTCTTGGCTGTGAGGGTGGGGAGGCCCTGGCACAGGTTTTCCAGAGAAGCTGTGGCTGCCCCATCCCTGAATGTGTCCAAGGTCAGGTTGGACAGGGCTTAGATCAACCTGCTCTAGTGGAAGGTGTCCCTGCTCATGGCAGGTGGGTGGAAGGAGATTGTCTTTAATGTCCCTTCCAACCCAAAACATTCTGTGATTGTCTGATTATTAAATAACACCACAGAAATCATACAGAAGTAAATTGCTTAAGACACTTGGAGACTATTGCCATTAGATTTGGTAACAGCAGGTTTCAGCTGTCAGCATGCAGGAAGTTGTTGTTCTAATAATCTCTCCCTATGCTGTGCAAAGAAATTCCTCCTGACTTGTAAGGTGGATAAAGCATTTTCTCTCAATTCAGAATACTGACAGTGAGTGGTGATTTAATTGCATTTTTGTCATGAAGTTTTTCTGCTAATGCATTTTCCCCTCCTATATGAAATACCTAACAATTGCAATCTGTCTTTATAAGACCCCAGAAGATATACACAGTGAAGACACAGAGTTTCCAGGAACTAATTTCGTTGATGTCACTGATGTCATGCAGGTAATCACATTGAAAAAAGGTCCTTTCTTTTTTTAAAAAAAATATATTTGTTTTATATCATTCTGTCATATCTGAAAACAATGTAAACAGTATTAGCAGCTTTAAAAGTACACACTGTGAGCACTACTATACCTGTTTACAGTGCTATAAAGAATATTAGAAATTACTGTGTGTTGGTAAAGTAGAGTAGCTTTTGAAGAATTAGAGTAAAAAGTTAAAATTGGCTTTTATTTGGATATGTTAGAATCCACTAGAAATACAAGTAGTTCTCTAAAATCAGCAGTGATTACAGCACTTGGATTTCACAATTTAAAACTCTGAAGGTAATGAATATGTTGACAGGCTGAGAGAGCTGTGGTTGTTCAGCCTGGAGAAGAGAAGGCTCCAGGGAGACCTTAGAGCCCCTTCCAGTGCCTAAAGGGGCTCCAAGAGAGCTGGAGAGGGACTTGGGACAAAGGCCTGGAGGGACAGGACAAGGGGGGAATGGCTTCCTACTGCCAGAGGGCAGGGTTAGATGGGATATTGGGAAGAAATTCTTGGCTGTGAGGGTGGCACAGGTTGCCCAGAGGAGCTGTGGCTGCCCCATCCCTGGAAGTGTTCAAGGGCTTGGAGCAACCTGGGCTAGTGGAAGGTGTCCCTGCCCATGGCAGGGGTTGGAACGAGATGGTCTTTGAGGTGCCTTCCAACCCAAACCATTCTGTGATTCTGTATAAGATTCTCTTACAGATTTTAAAGTGAGTTATCTTTTAAAGAATGAAAGTATTTTCTGAGGGTTCCTTTTAGAAAATTTCAGTATAGAGCAATTTGCATGTGCTTTTGAGGCCCTAAAATGCTTTAGCAATATCTCATTTCAGTCAAACGTTGTAACTTCATGAAAGAAAGGACAAACAGTGAGGAGGAGTCACAGCACCAGGCCTGACAGAGTTCAAGTATTTGGACAATGCTCTCAGGCACATGATGTGACTCTTGGGGAGGGTCCTGGAGCTGAACTGGATGATCCTTGTGGGTCCCTTCCAACTTTGCCTGTTCTGTCATTCTCTGTACTCATGTACTGCTCATCTCATAGATCTCATTAGAAATTTCCAAAATTTAACAACATTGTCATTTCTGTTTTATTTGAGATACTCTTTCACAGTTTAATTTTTTTAGGTAGCAAGTCCTCTTTTAGTCAGCTGACCTCATGTCAGAGTAGGGGCTGACAAACCCACAAGGTTGGTGAACCAGCCTGTGTTTCACTTCAGTGAGCAAGACTTGCTGTGTGCATTTCAAAATCTACCCCCAAATGTATTCTTTTTACCTCTTCTTCGTGCTCTGGATCCCAGGATTAGAGTGTACATTGAATATTAACCCTGTAGCCTACAGGTCAGTATGGCAGATTTATTTTTAAAATGAATTCATCATTTTATGTCATCAGTTGGTTAAAATAACCTAAATTGGTGGTTTGTCTATCACAACTGTGCAAATGCTTTACCCACTTATAGTTTCAAAGTTACTGATGTTGTTGGAGGAGAGGAGTTAAATCTATGTGGACATTGTTCTTCTGTTTGCATTAAAAAAAAAGCTTTAATTTATGAAACTAAAGAGGAAAGCTATTCAAGAAATCATTTTATGAACTAACAAAAAATACTGCAATGTTAAATTTTTATTATGTGAATAATAGTTATTCATCTTTCCTTTTTTCATCTTTTTCCTGGATTGCTTTTATCTCTTATTTTTGGCAATGAGATATATTTTAACCACAATACCAAAAAATGTTCCAAGTGAAACATATGTTTGGCCTGTGACCACACGGACAATGTTCTTAAAAATGTGCAAGGCAAACACAATGTGGAAGCATAAAATCAATCTCTGGAGTGGCAGGGGTATTTAAGACATCAAAAGAAAGCAAAGTTATTGTTATAAAAGAGGCTTCAGATTCCTGAAAAAATGTGCATAAAATGCTGTATGGAAGAAACAGCTCATTGTTGTCTTCCCCCCTCTCCCTTTTATTAGGAGAACTTAATTCTCTTAGAACTGAGGAGGATAAGTATTTGTGTGAAATATCTTTTGGGGTTTTTATCTTTTCCTGTTTTTTCTTCCCTGGAAGTTTTCAAGGCCAGGTTGGACAGAGATTGGAGCAACCTGGTCTAGTGGAGAGTGTCCCTGCCCATGGCAGGGGGATGGAATGAGATGATCCTTAAGGTCCCTTCCAATCAAACCCTCTCTTCTTTCCACATCTCCTTTTCCTCACTGTAAACACCCCATAAAAACTGTTGTTCCATCCCAAAATACCTATTCCCTGCATCCCAGAATAGTTCACAGTGTCGTCACCTCATCCAAATGCACCTGCCCCACCTGAAGAAAGGTACCATGAAGAGTCATTCCTTGGGCTCATCTTGCTGGGTGTCACTGCTGGGCCCTGGGGCTGGGCCCTCTCCTGTGGTGGCCCTTGGAATAACCCATGTCTGGTGCTTGGTTGTCGTATTTGGTTGTTCTCCCACCTCTTGTTGTTCCTCTGTGCTCCTGTTTTTGGGTGGGGACAGGCCTTTGTCACATCTCAAACACTCATTTAGCAGTCTTGAGCACTCTGCACTGTGCCCCAGCCTGTCAAACACAACCCCCCCTCCCCCCATTGCTACCTCTCTATCTTGTGTTTAAAGACCCAGAGCTCCACCTTCCAAAATAGTTAAATTAGGTACTCTTACTTCACAGTAAGAAAATTTACGGAACAAAGCAGAAAACAGCTTTGATTTCTTTATTTTTGATCAATGGTTGCACCTACAACAAAGTAGGTTTACACTTTCTGCACAGAAGAGGTTTCCTTGCATGAACTTGCCTTTTCAGCTTTAAACTGGCAGAGGGCAGGGTTGGATTAGGAGGAAATTCTTGGTTGTGAGGGTAGTGAAGCCCTGGCACAGGTTGCCCAGAGAAGCTGTGGCTGCCCCATCCCTGGAATTGTTCCAGGCCAGGCTGGATGAGGCTCTGAGCAGCCTGGGCTAGTGGAAGGTGTCCCTGCCTATGGCAGGGGGTAGAACTGGATGATCTTTAAGGTCCCTTCCAAGCCAAACCATTCTGGGATTTTTTCAGAGTGAGGACCTTGCTCTGCTCACATGAGCCAAGAGCAGACTCTGAGTTTTATTGTGTCAGCTCTTGTGAACAGCCACATCCGGGGGGACTTCAGCAAATTTAGTGGGATTTAGGATTGGAGACCCTTTTTACTCTCTCTGAACATGCCCTAAGTGCAAGGTGGTGACTTGTTTCTCAGAAATTTTGCTTCCAGTTTCAACAGCACTCAATATTTAGAACCTGCAGAGCTCAGACTAAATGCATTTCCCTCAGCCCTGGTTTCCCACACACGCTCGTGGGGACAGTGATGTTTTCACACGTGTGACTCTTCAGACAAAAGATCCCAGGTGACACCTGCAATGCAGCCTGGCCTTGCCTGTGAGAATTGCTTTAGAAATCCATCCAGAAATCCATGACTTAAGTTTTGGGAGGCTTTGATAAAAGCCTCTGCATATACGTGTTTGGTAATGGAACAAAACTAATCTATACCACTAAGCATTACGAACTTTTTTTTAAGTTATTTCAATGTAATTTGGGAAATAGAATTTCAGCTTGATACTTTATAATAAAGTAGGTGATTAATATTCCAATCATATCTGAAAGACCTTCTAATTTATGCCATATTTTGATTGGGAGTCCTGATAGGTATTTTCAACAGTCTCCAGGGAAGCAAAATGCAGAATTAAGTGCAGATTATTCAAGATTGGTCTACAAGGTGATATATGTTCAAGTTCAATCTGTATAATTAAATACTGACTGTTACACTATTTTTTTATTTCAGCAGAGATGATGTATCACCCCAAAATGAATACAGTTTTCCTCTGGATTTGTGCATTATTGTGGATTTGTGCGCTATTAAATATCAAATATTTTAGAAATGCAGGAGGACTGCAAAAGTTTGTCAGAGTTACTAAATATATGTAAGATTTATTGTATGTACTTGGTTTATTTAATCCAGATGTTTGTATTTTGCATACTCTCAGAAGTATTAAATAGGCAACATCAAAGAAAATTTATGGAGTAAAGCAGGCAGAAGAAAATGCATAATGAAATGCTGGACAAAGACATCTTTACATTTGCTGTCAGAATGAATTATGGTTCTGAGTACATATATCCTGATAGCATGAACTGCTTATCAGCTTGCAAGGCACCCAGTGCTTTCTGAGTTGAACTAAACTGGTTATTTCTCTGCCCAGAATGGTTTAGAGATCTTTGTTTGCCACCCAATATACATATTCTTCAAGAATATACATATTCTCACTTCTTTGAAGAATTATCCCTATATAAAGATCCAGAAGGATCCTGCTCCCCAACAGCTCTTTGTTGTAATACCCATCAGGGACCTCTCTGACTTTGCAGTTTTGAAGTATATTAAGGTAGGAGAGAATTATTAATGCTGGGTTGAGGAAGGAGACAGGAAAATGTCACTGTCTTTTTATTTCCCCTTCTCTGTTCTTTCTGTTTTCAGTGATTTGTTCTTTTATTCATAGATAATATATAGCACTTTTTTTTTTCTTTGTTTTTTTTTTATTTTATTTTATGGGTTAAAAGTAAGTTTAATTTATGTAAAGGAAAAGAAGATTTTTTTTTCTCTTTTCACTGTGTTGGAGATTAATCTTAGTAAATGTGGATTTACAGGGAGCTCTTTTATGCACCATCACATGCTTCTCACTGGTAATTTAGGGCCCAGCTCTTCATGTCTTTCTGCCATGCCAAATTTTCTTCTTAGAGAATCATATTGCCATTAGAGACATTTGCTTTTAATATTACAAGTGAAGGATGCAGGTTCTCATCCATCAGGAGACATTACAGTATGATGGATTAGTGACTGCTTTTTGGGACTTGGTGCTGTGTATCCAGGGAAAAAGGAGGGAGGCATCTTTGGGAACAGCCAAACATTATAACACACACCAAGTAACTTCTATAACTTTTTAGAAATAGCATATTATCATTAAAATCAAGATGTCTGCGAGGATTTTTTGAATTATTACCCAGAAATACCTTCTAACTTTCAGCAGCTGGACTTAATGAAACTGTAAACACACATGTAACATATGTGTAAAATATTAATGTCTGGTCTTCAAGTTTATTAGAGTTTTGACAGACTACATGCTCATTAACTTTTGGGACTGTGTCTTTTCAGACAGGAAACTTTAATGAACAAGTTTAATTCATTTTAAAAAAAGCAACCAGAACACCAAAACCCAAACAAAACAAAAAAGCCCTAACCCAACAAGTAACTGTAGAAAGTTTCCTGAAGTTTTGTGTTTAGAGGAGGAACGTTTCTGGTGTGTACATTAAAGAAACTTATGTCACAAGTACATTTTTCAAGTGTTAGCATTACCACTGGCTCTCTGCCCTGTGCAGCACAGGCAGGAAATAGGAGCCAAATCATGTTTTACTTAGCAGTTCCTATAACTTTATACCTCTACAGATTTATGATTTGCTAAGCTTAGAGTTGTATCAATTAACTAGGACACACTGAGGAGGGAGAACGTGGTTCGTGTGCTGTGACACATCTACAAGTGTTTCTTAAAGAAAAAAACCTGACAGCTACCTCAATGACATTGCCTTGCAGAAATGCACCATAACTTAATTTACTCCTTATTTATTAGGATCAGGAAGAAGAGAGGGATGAAATTCCAGAGTTCTCTGAGCCTCTTCTGGAGCTTAATGGCCAATTTAAAGTTGCCTCACCGAAATACAACGGTCCTTTGTTTCCTCCAGTGGCTTCTGCCCCTCAGCAGCCTGCTGATGTTTTGGATGAACTGATTCAAAGGAGAGAAACCATCGAAAACAGGCTGATAAATTGGTGAGTTGCAAGGTAACAAAGTGGCAAAAGAATATATATGGAAGGAGGAATGATTCCCTAATTATCCTTCCCTTTCTTCTTGCCTCTGTTCCCTTCTTCCTTTTCCTATGAGCTGCCCTGCATTTCATGCCAAGGATGCTCTTTTGTGTGCTTTTAGGTGTCTTGGTGTTTGCTGATAGTTAAAAAGATTTTATTCTGCCAGGGTGGAACAGGAAATAATGGCAAAAATTATCAGTGGGATGTGTCCAGCTCAGAAGGAAACAGTACCCAGTGTCAGCACCTCGGAGAGTGGAGACGAGGAGGTTGTAACCCCTGACATTGGTAAGTGGGAGTTACTGTTCTCAGCAGATGGGATATCTCAATTTTTGGCTAATTTTCACAAGCTGTGTAGGTAGCTGTTGTCTGAGCCTAAGGGTAGATAATGCTGAACCAGTGAAACTGTAAAAAGCAGCAGTGCACACTTTAATTTATGTTGTGGTATAAGGCCACTGAAATAAATTATCTGGAAAAAAAAAAAAAAAGGAAAAGAAGGCATAAATCACCCCACTGTACAAATCACCTTCTGTTACTGGCCATCTAAATCAGACTTGGCATTTTGCTAAGCCTGTAATGTTTGTTTGCCTTTCTTTTGTTAATAGATATGTCAGAAATCACCCCCCACTTTGAAAATGTGTGAGAGTGGAGAGAAAAGCATTTCTCCTGTGATGTCGCTGTTGCCTTCTTTTATGATCAGGAATTGTTTCTCTACTCTTGTTTATCTTTAAAGTAAAAAAAGAAAAAAAAAATCACTTTTTTCAAAGGAATGTTTAAAAGCTCATGGAGAACAAAATGAGTGGCTGCAGTACAGAACATGCATTTTAGGAGGTGGGACCTGGACATGAGTTTTATGTTCCTTCATTTTCAGTTGAAGTTGCAGGTGGAGGAGGATTTCAGCTCTTTGTCAACGCTGGTGTCCCTGTGGACTCAGAAATGATAAATCATTTTGTAAATGAAGCTCTCAGTGAAACAATTGCCACCATGCTGGGTGACAGTGAGGCTCAGAGAGCAGTTCCTGATCCAAATGTTCTTCTGAGCACAGTGACTAAGGTGGTAAGTGTCCATTTTACCTAAACCTTCCTGCAGAAGTTCTAAGGGATAATTTCTCCATGGCATGATGACAGGAAAGGATGGATGAACTGAATGTGCATTGTTTGCCTTTTTTTTATAATTCCTTATTATACTCCAGCAAGCAACAAGATTAAACCTATTTGCCCCTCTGCTGTGCTCTTTTGACACCCACCTGGCAGTGCTGTGTCCAGGCCTGGAGTCCTCAGCATAGGAAGGACATGGACATGGAGCCAGTCCAGGGGAGGCCATGAAGGTGATCAAAGAGCTGGAGCCCCTCTGCTCTGGAGACAGGCTGGGAGAGCTGGGGGTGTTCAGCCTGGAGAGGAGAAGGCTCCAGGGAGACCTCAGAGCACTTTCCAGTGCTTAAAGGGACTCCCAGAGAGCTGGAGAGGGACTTTGGACAGAGCCTGGAGTGACAGGACAAGGGGGAATGGCTTCCCACTGACAGAGGACAGAGTTAGGTTGGATATTGGGAAAGAAATTCTTGGCTGAGGGTGGTGAGACACTGGCACAGGTTGCCCAGAGAAGCTGTGGCTGCCCCATCCCTGAAAGGGTTCCAGGCCAGGTTGGACGGGACTTGGAGCAACCTGGGATAGTGGGAGGTGTCCCTGCCCATGGCAGGGGGATAGAACTGGATGATCTTTAGGATCCCTTCCAATCCAAACCATTCTGGGATTTTATTTCACTTTTGAAAAAAGAAATTGAAGGGAAAGCAAAATCAATTCCCTTGTGCTGCTGCAACGTGCTGGATTTATTTATTTATTTATTTACTTTAAGGATGAGCACAAAACTAATTTCTAAGGAAAGGATTTGGTACTTAATTTCACATTGTCAAAAGACAGCTCATGTTATTTTCAACAAAAATAAGTTATTGTTGCTCACTTGCAATAAATGAAATATAAAGAAACTAATTTTTTCATCTAAGAAGAGAAGGAAGCTGAGAATGATATTTTTGGACTTAATGGGCTTGCAGCCATTCTTTAATATCTGTTAAAATGGCTATTAATTCTTTCTGAGTTTTGAGCTCAGTAGTTTTCAGTAAATGCTTAATTGATTAGTAGAGCTTCCTGTAATAGAGGATAATTTCCTGTGTTCCCTTTGATAATCAGATGACAGCTGGCTCTTATTTTGATACCAGCGTGGCTGTGCTGCAATCTGGTGTTGTGTAATGTCTTTGGGATGCATGTGGAAATTGCTGTGCTTAGAAATCCAACTGGTGGAGGCTTTGTTGAAGTGGGATCCCTCATTTTGTTCTGCTCAGTGCATTTAGGCTGAAATACCACCAGGTGCCTGCTGGAAGGGACAAACAGGTTATTCTGTAGTCAGAAGTGATCAGTTCACTGCTGTGGGCTGAAGTACAGCCATCCTGCATCTCTTCCCCACTCCATTACAGAGTAAGGAGGGCCTGATGTCCAAGATGTTCCTTGTAGCCTGTTATTCTGGTCCTTGGAAACCTCTTCTGTTGTCCATCCTACATTTACTAACGGCCCTTTTGTTGCTGTACCAGCTTCAACTGACATATCCTTAGGATTATGAATTATTCATAAGCCTGAAATGGTTGTTTTTTCCTTGTTCCATATATGCTGCCCACTCCAAGAGATTAGTTTTGTCCTTTTTGGCCTTTGTTTAATTAGCCTAAATAAAGCAATCATCCACGTGGGGGCCATTTTTTGACTCTTCCTTATAGGCAGCTTTGATGTTTCCTAATTTAGGTTGATCTGGAGCACAAGTAACACTGATATGCTAATAGACATTTTTAATAATAATGTGGTCTGTGAGATGGAGTTTCCTCAGTGCCTTGTGCTGTGGTAGTGATACTCTCCTGCCTTTATTGGAATCTCAGGTGGCCAATTATGTTTTTTAAAGCCTTTCCATATTTGTAGCTGGTAGCTATCATGAGGGTTTTTTTAATGCTTCTTTTTCCATTTGTGCTCAGCTTATAGCAGAAGTTTTTGAATATGTAGTTGATGCATCTTGATCTGTCCCTTCCCACTGTGAAGTTTCCTATCTAGAACTGCAACTGTTCCTTAATTCTTTGGTGTCACAATGTGAGCTGCCAAATGTGTTGGCATGTTCTACTTTCCATAAGAGATTCTAATAAAAATCTGAGGACTTATTCTTCAGAAACTATACTGGAAGTCTTCCTATAACCTCATTGTCTTGTTTTCTTTATGAAATGTCAGAGAACAAAGCTGGAAAAATTCTGGAAAGGTCCATCATATTCCTCCATAGCAGCTTAAATGACAACCATCATACTCGTCAGATTTATGTACACTGCTGTCATCTTTAAAAGGAACATCACGATTACATTTGTGCTTATTTGGTGCTTTCCTGTCTTGTCTGTTCCTTTGTTTGTAATCTTCCTTTTAGCTGATTTTTCTTACCATAAAATTGCCTTATCACTCAATTTTATCCATGTCACGAAATATTTTCTTGCTTAGCATTGTATCCAATGCTTTATTAAACTTCATAGGATAATATAGTTCATATTCAGACTGGACATTAGGAAGCATTTCTTTACCAAGAGGGTGGTCAAACCCTGGGACAGGCTTCCTAGAGAGGTGGTTGATACCCCAGACCTGTCAGTGCTTCTGAGGCTTTTGGACAATGCCCTTAACAACATACTTTAAATTTTGGTCAGCCCTGGAGTGCTCTGGCAGTTGGGCCAGATGATCACTGTAGGTCCCTCCCAGCTGAAATAGTCTGTTCTATTCCATACATAATGATTTCCCAGTGTAATCATTCTAATGATTTTAATTTAATTTGTAAAGGTTTTAATTTATTTTCTCCAGTCACACTATTTAACCCAGCTCACCTTTCTGTTTAGATGGAGGAGTTAGATCCGTGAAGATGTATCTAAGCAACAACTGTTCCTGTTCTGTGAAAACCTGCCTTTCTCTCTCTTCCTCAGCTCTCTCTGGGGATACTTGGAAGGCAGGAATTCTGCCTGGAGATAACAACTGTGTGGTTATGATTTTTCTTCCCCTCAGGAGTCTCCTGTGCCTACGCCACTGCCAACCCCCCAGGCCACACCACCACCAACACCACCTTCAGAAAAGGAACTGCCCCCAGTCAAAACTCCAGAGTCATCTCCATCTCCCACAGAAATGAGCAGGGATGTTCATGAGAGTGAAAAACCTAAAGAAACAGGTATTGAAAATAATAATTGAAGTTTAGAAGCAGCAAATATGCTTTAATCTACTGCCTTTAATTTTCCTCTTCAAAGACGTGTTATCTCTCAGGATAAATATTCTTGAGGCTACAATACAAGTGGGAACTCATGTAGTACAAAAAATATGGGCTAATTGATATAAAAAGCAAACATTTTTTATTTGGTAACAGTTCTATTTTCAAACTTAATACAGATTTCTGTGGTCTGTGTCATTTCCACCCCTCCCAACCCCTCCACAATTTTTCACATCAGAAAAATAGTTGTCTTTTGCTCTTTCCTGCGTTTCTAATGTTAATTAAGTCAAATGCACACTTTTCAAGTAAATGGAGAGTGTTTTTAAAATGCAGAGCAGTCTCCCTTATTAAAGGCAGTAAGAAATTGAGGTTTTACTCTAAATTCTTCAGGTGCCAACACTGTAATTAAAAGAAGCTATTCTTAATCTAGTCTTGTCTCCATAGCTATCAAAAGGTATCACAAAAACTGCAAGTGCTTGGTAGAACTGCCTAGATCTGAGATTTGCTTCCTGCTTTCCTTTCTGATCTGGAATTTGGCTTCACACCTGCAGGAGTTGGGATTCCAGCAGCCACGGGCCGTGTTGGCACACCCGTGGTTACCCCTGTCAATACACCCACAGCAACCACACCCAGCCCTCCTGCCTCAGAGGGGGGCTCCCACGCAGCCAAAATGGAAAGTCCAAAGGCTCCAAACCCGTGGGATGGTGCTGAACTTCCTCTGGAAGAAGAAAAACCCAGTCCTTTAGCTGAGGAACCCTTCCGTCCCAAGGCCATGTGAGTTGAACAGGCTGCACAGTTTTCTAAAAAACATGAATATGTATATTCTTTCTACATGTATCCTCAAAAAGCCAGTAGAAAGAAATGCTTTATCTGTGTGTCAGGAGGCAATGAGATAAGCCAGAATTCTATTTTCTTTTTTAATTGCTTGTATGGTGTTTTGGAGAAAAAAATGTGGAATCAGAACCTTTCTCGGGGTTTATCAGTCCTTATTCATTGTCCTGCTGAATGCAGTCCATAGTAAACTTGTATTGCTACACCTGCCAGTAATACATGTAGTGACAATGAAATATTGTGTTATTAGCATTTATTTTTTCTCTTACCTCATTGGGAATACACCTGGTAATTTTTAGTTAGAGCCAGAAATTTGTTAATAATGTTATTCAGCCATGTCGGTTCTCAGGCTATTCTGTGAAATGCTGTGTTCCTTCATTTGAAAAAAATACTTGGGAATTAATTTCTTGTCAGTATTGAATTAGGACTTCAGTCTGTATTGTTCAGAGTGGTTTGGTGTATTCATGTAGTGCATGTCCTCACCTTGCAGTGAGATGTCAGTGGCTAATGATGAGGAACCAGAGGCCTTGATTTTACCATCCCCACAGCCCTCAGCGAGGCCCCCGGAGTCACTTCCAAGCAACCTCCAGGTTCCATCCCCTGCACCTACAGTTAGTTCTGGAGTGTCCACACAGGAAAGCAGCATCACCCCCACAGAAACTGAAACTACAGACAGACCCATCTCAGAAGGGGAGGTGCTCTTCAGCTGTGGACAGATGCTGGCTGCAGGAGGTAACCAACCGGATACATCTCTGGAAATTAGAATTTGAATTAATTTTATTCTTTATAAACTCTTCCAGTCTCCTGAAGTTATATTTCATACATTTTCTGATAAAGCTGCAAGCATTAACCTGGCCCTTAACTTTCAGTTCATGAAGACTGAAGAGAGTTTGTTGTTCTTTTTTTTGTTTCTGAACAAAATGCTGCTGTTTATCAATGAAAAAAAAAGGTTCAATCTGCTCTTTTGTCATGAGATCAACTTGGAAAATAATTGAGACTTGTCATGCTTAAGTACCATGTGGTACTAAGTTCTTACTGAAAGCAAAGTGTAAGAAATATGAAAATATGTCTTTATAACACACCCAGCAGTAGGAATTTCCAAATTTACTGAAGCACAGTGTTGTAATTATTAAAGAATGTGGTCTTGTTTTTTCCATGTAAAAACATTCATGTTTTTTTAATAGTTGTAACACAAAATATTTTTCATTCTTAGCAGAAGGAGGACTGTCTCTTCCAAACCTCACTGAGAGCTTATCCAGCACTTTACGAGATGCCAATGAGATGGTAAGGAAATGTTTCCTGAGGAAACAGAGTTAATGTGGATTCCACCTTGGGCATCTTTATTCACTGGATGTGCTTTAAACATTTTCACTTACCAGCTCCTTAAATTTGCACTTCCAAGCTGTACACTCAAAAACAGTGTTAGAATTTCAGAACATCAAAGACAAAAAGTTGACATTATACAAACTAATTTAAATTTTAAAAAGTTGGATTTATGTACTTCTTTAGGTGAGAGATAGCTAATACACATTTTTGTTTCTTTACTGTTTTTAGTTTTAAGACATCTTAAACAGAATAGAACATTGTTATGCTCTGAGCTGTTCCAGCTTTGAGCCATCTTTTAGTTGCTTGTGTGATTAAATTATTCAAGTGGGTTTGCTGAGGCTGGAGTTAAAGCTAAGCCTCTAGGTCAAGATGTTCTCCATTCTCTTTCTATTTTAACACTTTCCCTCAAATGCTTTGATTTCCCTCTCAGACTTTCCTTGGTAGGACAGAGCTGTGATATAAATGATAGTTAACAATTAAGTTCAACAAGGAGAAATGCCATATCCTGCTCCCAAGGAGAAACAGCTCCATGCACCAGGACATTTTGGGGGCTGACTGGTTGGGAAGCAGCTTTGGGGGAACAATCTGGGAATCCTGGTGGACAAGGTGAATGGCTCAGCCATTGAGGCAGAGAAGGCCACCACCATCCTTTGCTGCACTGGGAAGAGCATTCCCAGCAGATCCAGGGAGGTCCTTCCTCTTTCCTCAGGACTGGTGAGACAGCATTTGGAGTATTGTGTCCAGTCATGGGCTCTCCAGTATAAGAAAGATAAGGATTTAATGGAGTGAGTCCAGCAAAGCTCTGCAAAAATGATTCAGGGATTGGTGCATCTGTCACACTGAGAGAGCTCAGATGGCTCAGCCTGGAGGAGAGAAAGCTCTGAGGGGATCTTACCAGTGTGTATAAATACCTGGTGAAGAGAGGGAAGGAAGACAGAGCCAGACTCTTCTGCCTGGTGCCTGGTGAAAGACAGGAGGCAGTGGATACAGGTTGAAATTCAGAAAATTCTTTTTAAATATGAAAAATGTTTTTACTTTGGGGGTAACCCAGCTGAAAGAACTGCCTTGAGCAGCTGGGATGGACCAGACAATCTCCAGAGGTCCCTTCCAAGCTCCATAAGGCAAATTTAATGTCCTAAAGTAGGAGTCCACCTCTCTTCTCCCTGCCTCTCCTTCCTAAACATTTCTACACATACATGGCCATACTCTGCCTGTGCATGTTTTCCCATTTAATATCTGTGTTTTCATTCACGCCATAGAATCAGAGAATATCCTGAGTTGGAAGGGACCCACAAGGATCATTAAGTCCAACTCCCTCAGCACAGGACACCCCAAAAAAACCCAACTGTAATTGTGAGACTGTGCCCAGAACTTGCAGACTTTTAAAGCCTCCTCTGTCTGCCACACTTCCTCTCTTAAACTCTGGGCTTAAGACTCTTCATTATCAGGTGAACTTACAGTTCTCTCCATCAGAATAACATTTGTTTGCTAAAATGTTCTTCCCTCTCTTTATCCCCTGGATCCTCCCAAGAGTCCTCCATCATCTGTTTGGTGGAGGAACTTAATTGCTTGGTGAGAGCAGCTCTGCAGCCAGATCATTGCTAGCAACTGGTGTGTGTGAGGATTTAACTGTGTCCCTGATATTTGGAGGACTAAAGGACCTTGTTCTTCCCTAAATATTGCAGTCTTTTGCATCAGATAAAGACTGTGCGTGTCTGTGGTAAAAGGAGAAAGCAGTGTGTCATATGTTTGCTTATTTTTTAAATGCCTGAATTTTCATGGCACAATTTTTCAGTTACAACTGTAACATCTTCCTGTTAAAAAAAAAAAAAAAGCTTAGTTTTGAACTAAAGTAAGAATGATCCAAGTTCCTACAAAAACCAGTTTTGGATCATGTATTATGTGGGTTTTATTTCTTTGTTTTAGGATTATGATCCTCCAAGTGAAGGGCAAGTTGTGAGGAGGTTGGATAAAGGATTTCTCAGGGATCCTGTCCTGACTCTTTTAGCCAAATTAAATCAAGCACCTGTTTCTCCACAAGAAGGAATAGACCATTTGGAGGTAACTTATTGTCCTTTGCTTTCCAGTGCAGTAGTTTTGAGGTGGTGCTTTCCTACTCACAAGCAGATAAAATATTGCAAGATTATCCTTCCTGTTGGCTGTAGAACAGGTTCATACACTTCATTCCCTGCTGGAAATGATCCAACTTCTGTTGGCCGCCTTCTTGTGTAAAACCTTTTAAAAACACTGAAATATTATTGTAAACAAACTGTACACACCACCACATGTACCAAGTTTTCAAGGTATGTATGTAACTATTCCCATTTTTTTATCACATTTGTCCTGTCACACTGAGTGCCAGGGAATTTCCTGTCACTTCAGCAGCATAGGTGGAATGTTTGACAGTACAAGGACTCTGCACTTAACAGCCATTGGAGTGTTTTAGGGAGGTATGAAGAAGAGCTCACCAACTGTTTAAATGCACTTTGCACATGGTGTTGATGCTGGTCTTGTAACAGAACCTCAAAATATTCCTGTTCAGTTGGCATAATAAAAAAAAAAGGACAGAAAAATAGAACTGTCTGCATCACAGGTTTTTTTTGTTATACATCTAACTCCTTTCTGTGTGGAAAACAGTAATTTGGACTGGGTGTTTATTCTGACTGCATAGCTGGAGGAATGTTGGAAGGAAGTGAACTCTGAATACTGCAGTATGGTCCATGAACACCTTTATTTACAGCAGCTCTTGCTTTTTGTGCTTTTCCTGATGCATATGCAGTTTCTTCCTTCTGTCTTGGTCAGTTTAGTCTAAATAATTACTGACTTGACTCACTTCCTTAACTGCTCCTTTGTCTTTCTTTATTTTACTAATGAGCTCTGGTGGATGGACTTGGTGAAAAGCTTTCTACAGTGTCAGCTCCGAGTCTGGCTGTAATTGCAGTGACATTTTCTCATCAGCACTGCCAATTACAAATGCATCTCTAATTTGCTTTTCCCCTTTCCCATAGTCATGGACCACTCAGTCTGTCCATGCAAGGCACTAATAAACTCCCCCCAGATTCTGGCAAGGTGTGTGCAGGGGTCCCTTCTCCTTTATGAGAGAAACAATATTCTCCCCTGTGTTACTAATATTGCCTTGGAATGATACTGTGCACACCTGTGTATGTTCAACCTGTTTTCCTGCATGGAAGCAAGTTGTTTTTTTCCATGCAGCTTTGAAAGTCAGGATCCAGAGAACCATCCCTATCTTAAGTGCCCTCCAAACCTGCTCAAAAATTGAACCTTTTATCTGACATGCAGTACAGCAGAGAGTCAATAGCTTTTAGATGCTGCCAGTGTTTCAAGGTCAGGCAGTCAGCATGGCCAAATCTATAACATTAAAGGCTTCATGTGCTAAAAATATAACTTAGGTTTTGATCATGTTGGGATATGACTAACAAAATAAATGGTGTTTGGCTGCAAGTGACCTTCTTCTGTCCAGTACTGATAAATGCAGATCTTAATTTCAAACCCAGATGGTATCTCCTGGGTTTGTTTTCTTTATTCAACACAAATAGACTTAAGTTTATATGTGTTTTAAGGGTTGATGTAATTAGGAAACAATGCCTGGGTTTGGAAGATACACACTGGGGTTTTTTTATACCTGCTGTTCTGATGTTGGTGTCCTCTGTAGGACTCTGATGGCAGTGTTGGGGAGCTCAGTGAAGGTCAAAGACCGAGGCTGACCACAGCAGAAGAGAGAATCCTGATGGGACATTCCCTTTATCTGGACCATCCAGCTGCTCAGAGCTCTGGGAACAGACCACACCAAGGATTCCGTCCTGCATCCCCAGGACAGCTCACCCAAATTGGAGGTGCAGTTACACTGTTAATTCTTCTCTGGGATGTTTATGTGGATTCTGAGGGTTTTCTGTAATAAATCTGAAATAATTTCAGACAGTATGTTCAAAATCCAAAATTTACAGGCAATTCCTACAAGGAAATTATTAGCATCCCTGTTCTGAGAACTGGATTTAATTCAAGCCATGTGTTTACTCTTCTTTGCAATCTTTAACAAATTGAACAAAAATCATGGCAAATAGCCACTTGCCTATGAAAAAGTTAACTTGTAAAGTATGTATTTTATTCTTTTAAGTCAAATTTAGTTTAACCATGAATGCAGGTGGTTTCCACTGGACAGGTATTAACACCAGCAGTTCAAGCTGCTTCTCTCTGTCCCCTTACACAGCACTGCTCCTCTTGGCTTTTAACACTCCATCCTGGTGATGCTGCAATGTCTCATAAATGGCAATATATTTCAGCTTCATCTATTCCTATAATGATAGGGAAATTAATATTTGGTATTTTCCCACATGGAGAGCTGAGGAACACACATAATGGCTTGTACAAGGCAGTGCAGGGATAAGTTGCTGTGGTGAACCAGGGACTTTTATTTCTTTTCAGTTGAAACCAGTGCTGAAGCCAGTGGTCCATCCTTCCTCTCCCTGATTTTTTTTATCCCAGTGTCTCCATTGTTATCTGAAAATGTACATCCATGCTTGTTTAATTTAACAGCTGCAAGCATGAAGAAACTCTTTGTTGACTGTGGTTTTAAATATGTTTAAACTAGACTGAAATAATTATTAAGCTGTTGCAACACAAACTTGGTTGCACTGATTCATCAGAAATTGTGTAAATTAAAGTGATCAAACAGCTGGTTTTCTGTCCTTTTAATTTTCACGTTTACGGATCTGACAAAGGAAGCAGATCTCACATTATTAACCCTTGACCACTAGGAAGTGGATTGATATTGAATGTGTTAGACACGTGGCAAAAATAATCTTGGAGAAATAAGAATATTTGCTTGGTTTTGAAGTGGTTAAACATTTGAACTGGTTGCACAGAGAGTAATCTTTTAAAGTAGCTGTGACCAAATGTTTTGGACCAACTACATGTTGAAGTACACTGAAAATACATTCTGGTACATTACACATTGTTAAACATTTACTTTAAAGTGGTTTGTTGCTTGGAGATTGGTTACATCAGGCTCCCTGGGGTTAGACATTTCTCCAAGTCACTTGTTTAAGTCTGTTGCTGGAGGACAGTGAGCACTGAGGACACTGTGATAAAGGAATAAATCGGTGATCTAGGTCATTTGCAAATAGCATGGGACAAAGGGGAACAGTTTTAAGGCAAAAGATGAGAGATTTAGATTAGATGTGAGGAAGAAATTCTTTACACAGAGGGCGATGAGGCCCTGGCACAGGTTGCCCAGAGAAGCTGTGGCTGCCCCATCCCTGGAAGGGTTCAAGGCCAGGTTGGAGGGGCTTGGAGCAACCTGGGATAATGGAAGGTGTCCCTGCCCATGGCAGGGAGTTGGAACAGGTCCCTTCCAACCCAAACCCTTCTGGGATTCCATGGTTCTGGAAGTCTCTAACAGTGCTCAGGACCATGGAGTTAGAAGGTGCCTGTTAATGGGAGAACCTGTCTCTGGGGATATCTTCTCCTTACCCAGACTGTCCATAGCTGTATCTAGCATGGCATGTTTCTATCTCCTCTATATCTTTTCTTTTTTTTTAAAATTTATTTTATTTAATTTAACATACCCTTTGACTGTCCTGTAAATATCTTAACACTTTTCAAAACCAAACCAGCTCATGCATTTGCTGATAATCTACAAACAATGTGTTTCTCTGCTGAATTTTTTAAGCTAATTTCTCAAAATCTCATAGTATTGTTTTTATTTTAGTATTTTTTTAAGAGGAGACAAGTGCCCTGGACTAACTACCATAGGGGAATTGCCCTGTGCTTTCACACAATCTGTAATAATCCCACGCTGAGTTGTGTTAGATTCTGATGATTTATAGTTTAGCTTCTCTCCCTCCCCACCTCCGAACACAGCACAGTATTCATTGCATTGCTAAGGAAACATCATTGTGAAAAAGCTCAGGTCTGCTTTCAAGGCAAGAGTGTTTTCATATCAGGGAGGAACAGAAAATCTTGTTTCCAAGTCCTTTTGTTAGTGAAGTCAACACTGAATAGGAAACAATCTGTTCTTGGAGGGACGGTGAGGTGGAGGGGGGGAAGAAATGATCCCTGATTGTTTCCACTTTCCTTCCAAATCTTTTTGATCTGACCACTGGTATGTGAGATTGCCAGTCAAATCACCTATTTCCTGATGGCCACAACAGCTGCAATGGAGGCCCATCATTTTATTGGACAATTATTTTTAGGGCTACAATTAAATAATTGTTACACCAGCGGGTGTCAAAGTTCACATATTTCAGGCTGTGCCTCTCTGTCCACAGAACCTTGCAGTGGATACTCAGTTTCTCTCTCAGAATGAGTCACTCACAGATGTATCTGTAAAATATTTGGGGGTTGTGTGTCTCCTGTCTGGGTTATTTTCAGTTTTGTGACCGGTTTTTATTTGTGTTATGGAAACATGATGTCCATTTGTAAGATGGGGCAGGTGTTGCTCATGGAGATACCCAACAGCATCTTCCTGCTCAGTCCTTCATTTATAAATCCTTGTTTTCAGTGCTTAAAGTCATAGACATAAAAACCAACATGCAAATGAAATGTGGCACATGCAGTCTTAAAGTGAACAATAATTACAGTTAATTAAGCAATGATTATAGTTAATTAGGCTTAAAATTCGTTCCTTGGCTCTGTATGATAGCAGAAGGCTAAAGTTAGTTCAGGAGCTGTCAGTACATTTTTCATAAAGATGCTTCACATACTTGCAGGCTGCAAAAGCATGATAAATGCTGGATTAGAGAGCAAATTATCCCTTTAAAATAGACTATGTACAGGTTTCTTTTAATAATTTCTGAAGAATCCTTTCCAGTCTCTTTGCAGTAAGTGTGATAAAGCTCATTAAGCATACAAGGTATGATGAACTGTACAGCTCTGAAACTCTCAGAAATGCTGCCCCATTAGAAATCTACAGATGATAAAACTGATTTATTTTTTCAATTTCCACAGACCCTTCTTTCTTTTTTGCTCCCACAAGAATGGTTTAAGGGATGTGCAACAGGCCATGTGAGGAGGAGATCACTCTCTTTAACGCTGCAGTGTCGCACTGTTGCATTTTGAAAGGCTGCACATTCTGCCACAGCATTTGACCAGGAAATTATTGCACTGGCTCATCAAGGAACTTTTTTCTCTCGGCAGAAGTTCTTGGAGATGCAGATACAAGTCGTGGCCCGATGCTTTTGGCCGAGCTGGAGTCACAGCCAGCTTCAAATCCCGCTCTGAGAGCAGCCCAACCAGGCTGCACGGTGACATCTCTCTCGGAGGATCTGTCCCAGGTGAGCTGAAAGGATTCTTTCTGTGACTAGGCAGAAGGAGCAAACTGTTGCCATGGGATTTAGATGCTGAAAAAATCTCCGGAGCAGATAATTAGGGGTGAGATAAGAAAGGGTTTATTTGCCAAGGCAGAAGATGTTACAAGACACGCCCCCTGTGCCCGAGAGGTTACATTTTATAACATCATCCATCCAATCCCAGATGTATCCACCCTGTGGCCTTTGCTCTGGACCACCCCGGGTCCACCCCCTGAAAATGGGTCTGGGGTGCATTTCGGGACCACCTACTTCATCACCTTGATCATCATCAGAGCACAAAGGGTACATAGTTACCTAATTCCTGACCTATTCTGTGGTTTAGGCCCAGATATGCTGTTCTGTCAACTGTCTAGGCCTTGCCTTGACAAAAGACTAAACATTTCTATTAGATTTGGGGCTATGAGTGATATAGGGAGGATAGAATGGGGTAAGAGGGTTAAGGAATGTGTAAACAAGGGTGCTACAGGGAAAGGGACAAGGGACAAAGAAGGGAAGGGTTTCTGCTTTTAAAACCTACTTCCACTACTTATAAAACTTACAAGTCTTACAAATATTAGAAAAATAAAAAACCATTAGGGGCTTAAGGCATCAAACTGTAACCTTGGAAAACAGATTTTCCTATTCCACTGTCGTGCCTGACATCACAGAACTGCTGCATTTTAAGTGACACGTTCAGCTGAGAAATTGAAGTCAGAACTACATGTGTGTAATAAAAATGACTGTGTTCCCTGTGACAAATGCCAGGCTCAGACCTTCTCTTTTTACCTTTTCTGCACTTCCTCACAGCTTCACTGCTCTCACAGGATCTAATACTGATCTGATACTCAGTTCAGATGGGGCATTCCAGTGTTTTAGGGGCACAGAGCTTCACATACAGAAGAATAACGTCATGGGTGTATGGGAGAGGAAGCAGCAATGAGAGCTTTGGCCTCAGAAGTTATAACCCACTGATTCAGCATTTCAGGAGCTTCATTTGTCCTAATAGGGGCAAGGTTGGAAAGGCAGTAAAGGATAATGTTCCTCAGAACACTTAAAGGTAGAGGAACATCCTATTGATCTCTGCTTCAAACCTAGACAGCTAATTTTTTTTTTATTAGTATGTGCTGTTACCTAGAGATGATGGTTTACTTGGCAACTGGGGATAAATTCAAATAACAAGTGGCAAAAGCTAAAAATGAGGTGGCAGACTGCTCTCTAATATGTGAAGCTTCACAAGGTGTTTGAAGGTAATTATATATTACCGTGGTTGCTGTGTTCATGGATAAATTCTGGCCTTCCCTGGTGTTCTATATAAAATAACCTAAAGTATTGTTTATTCACCTGACCCTGCCACGTTATAACCCACATTACCATGTTTGGGTTTATGATTTTGAGCCTTGATGCCATTGGTGTCTGAGCAGTCCTTAAATGTATCACCTGAAGTTGTGTTGCATCTTCAAAGAGGATTTTAAATGTCACACCTCTTTCACTTTGAGATCACCAGAACATACTGTTTCTTGGAATGACTGTTCATGGGCAAAACTGGATTCTGTGACTGCCGTGTGTGTGTTGGGGTGAAGCTCATATCCTTGTTATTGTCTCACTGGCCAAAAGTAATGGGGAGAGAGGGGATAAAACATATTTCCTTTTTTAGCCCCATTAGCTGTGGTAAAGAATACAGTGATACCTGCATCTTATACACAGCTGATGGGGTTAGGATTGATTTTTGCTTTTTTATATACAGGGAAATAATAATTTGCTGTGTGTAAGATTGCCCATGTACATGGTCTTACCTATGCAAGAAGTCTGAGGTGATCTGACACAGTGTCTTTCACAGAAAATATACAGATAGTTATATATTGGCTAACACTTTATATGTAGATAGCTATACATTATCTTACCTTCAGAAACTTTTTCTTGCATCTGAACCCTTAGTGTGGCCTTTTTTTTTGCCTGCTGGCATGTAAAACTCACCCTCCCTTCGAACCAAGCAACCAAACCCCTTAAGTTTGTGTGGTTTTGTTAGGTTTGGGGTTTTTTTCCCCCCAACAAAACAACCTCTTCCTGTGTGTGTTTATTCCTGATGTAAGATTCCAGATCAGTGTTTCTCCCAGGCTCACCTTTTAGCTTTTCTCTACAAAAGAGATGTGACCATACCTGTAAGTGATAATCACAATAAACATCCCTCCTGGATGGGGCAAAGCTGTTTTCCATAAGATCCCCTGCTAGATCTCTACATCCTTCTCTGAAAAAAAAAATGATCCCTGTACCAGATGATTTGAAAGCTTGTTTTGACAGCATCTCTCTGCCATGTGACAGTGATGAACCTTTCCCCTCCTTTCAATTAGGGATGGCGTCTGTGTTCTGCTCCACGGCTGGATCTGCTTTGTCACCTGCCTGTAGGAATCAGATTTTCTGGGAACATAATACCAGCTTAGGAGAGCAAGAGCTACTCAGGCTTTCAGAATGATTCATTCATTGTGTGCAATGTTTAAGGAAAATAGTCACTTTAAACTTCTTGAAAGATTTCCTCCCAGGTTAGTCACTGACTCTCACATCGGTTGCTTCTCATCTTGTTTTCCATCTGCAGGCACTGTTTGCCTTCACTGAAGTTAAACTGCATCACCTACACACAAAGCCAGGAGACAAATCTATTCAGGAGCAAAGTTTGCTGAGAGACCTGAAGAAAATACACTATTTCAGGCAGGGACCAGCCAGCCTTGGTAGAGCTTTGTCCTGATTTAACTGGGAATGACCTTCCTGGATGTTGGGGTTTGTTGTGGGAAAGCTCAGGTGGTTCCTGCAGTCTGTCCAAAAAGGATCCTTATGTCAGGGATCATCTATGTACCACTTGTTTGCTCCCTGGCACTGGTGTGTAGATCAGGTTTTGACCAGCAGAAAGAGCACTGAATTTTCATGTAGGGCACAAGCAAATGCCTTTTAGTCATGAGATCTTGTGGTCACTCACTCCAAAACAAACAGTTTAAGTCATATAGGAATTCTCTTATCTACCCAAATTCCTTGGCTGCTCCTCCATTTCTAGCATTAGATTATTTTTTTTTTTTAGATTTATATATGCTTTTAGCCACTGTCAGACAGAAAGCCAGACTAAATGCATCTTCAGTTTGACCCCTTCTGTCTGTTCTTATGCAACAATACAGGAATTGACTGTTATTTGTGGCCACTTTGCCCCCCTTGCTCTCAGCTCTAAGAAGCAGGAGAATGACTGGGAGGAAGCTGGGCTCTTCTATTCTAAATAAATCATTTTGATCACGGGAGGGACAGGAACACTGAAGTCATATTTGTGTGGCTAAACATTCCAAAGGTGGGAAAACTAAATCATCTGAAGCCCCAAATGCATTGTTAAAATCTTAGGGAATCATTTGGTTGCAAAATATTTTCATGATAGGGTTTTATAAGTATGAATGTTTTTATACAATCCACATTTTTTAAGTGGGATTGGCACTGTGGTATTCTCATTAGCTTTCATTTTTTAGTGTTTCAAAAGACATGGCTTTTTTAATCTTCAGGAATGCATAATTGTAGGTTATGAATATGTTATCTCCCCACTAATGTTTGCACCTCAGTTCAGTTTAAACTGGTTTTTGGTTCGTCCTTTTAAAAATTCAAAAGAAAACAACAAAAAAAACACCCCACACTTGAAATGGACCCATTTGGAAATGGACCCCACAATGGATCCTGTTTTGCTGCTGACATTTAATGTTCTGTAGCGTTGGTGGCTTTCAATCACCTTTCCATGAGACCTTTCTGCTTTCAGAAAATAATCTCAGCACTTTCTCATCTTGTGCACTTTAAATGATGAACAGAATTGGACAACATCGTGGTGGCAGAGGTACCCCAGTCAGTGGTGACACTGAATGGTTTTTCTTTTTGTTGCTTCTGGTTTTTACAATGTTGGCTTAAATAGTTGTTAAATACATGAGAAGCAATGTCCTCACTGCTGAGATTCCTGATACCATCAGAGGCAGGTGTTAACTGAAAAAAATGGGAAGCCCTGATCACAGAGTTGGCACCACGTTTGCCAGACATAAAAATTTTCTTATTTTCGTTAAAACTTTTGGCTGTTTGGCCCGTGGCCTCCACAAATAGTGGAGGGTTTCTCTTGCTTTCCTTTCTCTTTCCTTTTCTTCCTTTTTAGCTTTTTCTTCCTTTTTAGCTTTTGGAGGGGGGGAGCAAAATACCCCTGGTGCTGTGTCATGAGATCTTCAAGAGAACAGCAGTGCCACTGCTTCTCAGGGCATATCATTTTCCCTGAAGTCATAGAGCAGTTCTTTCCATGGGCTCCACATGCTGTGTGATATGCAAACACATATGGTCTTTCTTGTGTTCCTCCTTAAGGCTTCATAAAGAAAAACTTATATTCATCCATGGAATCAACAGAATAACTGATGAAATCAAATTTGTCTGTTTTAAGAAAACGCTTAATTCTTCTGGGTAGGCAGCTAGTGACAGAACGAGGGACACTGGTTTTGAACTGACAGAGGGCAGGATTAGGTGGGGTTTTAGAAAGAAATTCTTGGCTGTGAGGGTGGTGAGGCCCTGGCACAGGTTGCCCAGAGAAGCTGTGGCTGCCCCATCCCTGGAAGTGTTCAAGGCCAGGTTGGATGAGGCTTGGAGCAACCTGGGCTAGTGGAAGGTGTCCCTGCCCATGGCAGGGGGTTGGAACAGGATGATTTTTAAGGTCCCTTCCAGCCCACACCATTCTGGGATTCTAGAACTCCATGACTGTGTTTTGCACTTCTTATATTTCCTGTCTACTTGTAATGGAATATCCTTGGGATACAATTCCTCTTCCAGTTAACACATAAGACAACAAGCAAACTTGACAAATGTCTCCCCTTTTTAACATGCAAAGCATTTGTTGCTTCTAAAGACTTTCCCTACAGCATTGTTGCAGACCTGGGTCCTGGAGAGCATTTCAGCAAGAACAGAAAATGGTTTTAAAAACTGGGCCAAGGAAATAAATTTTAGACTTGGCCTGGGTTTTCCAACCAATTAATATTTTTCTTTTCCCTTTCAAATTTCTCTTGTTAGTCAGGAGGATAATACCTAGGGAGAAGTCCTGAATATTGAAGAAAGCCAGGGAAATAGTATGTTCTTTCCACCACATGCTTTGAGTAAAAATTGAGGGTCTCCTGTGTCTTCAGGTCTAAATGGCACTTTGCCATCCATACCTACTGCTCCCAGGATGTTTGTCCAGAGGGAATAACATTGCAATAGGCTGATTGAGAGCTGAATTCTTTTGAAGTCAGAAGGAAGGAGAACAAGTGCATATCCTTTAATGAATCTTTAAAAACCAGGGAATTAAGGGATGTCATTGGGACATGTGGGACCTCATGGAATTAAACAAACCCTGGGATATCTTTGGAACTTCATGGAATCAAAGGGATAAAACAAAAGAATTCTTGATGTTTCTTGAAGCTCCATGTAATCTTGCTGTGCTTTTACATCAAAAGTCAGATTTGTAATATGGTTTTAATGTGTGATACACAGGAGGAAAGCCAAGGAGCTGCACAAGTTGAGACTGTGAGACCACGAGTTATTCTTGTGAGAAGGATGTCTGAAGAGATGCAACAAGAAGGTAAATGATGTCAATAAGCAAACAGTTCTCTCAGTTAAGCACATCAGTTTTAAATATTGTTGTATACTGATGTATAATAAAGTTCTGATCTTTATAATCTGGGTTTTATTACTAGAAAACTTCCAAGCATTTGTGTGTACATAATGTATAAATGTGTACATAGATATGATATTGTTGGGGTGCACTCAAAGGATTGGAAATTCAGCCTGGAGAAGAGAAGGCTCCAAGGAGACCTTAGAGCACCTTCCAGTACCTAAAGGATCTCCAAAAGAGCTGGAGAGGGACTTTGGTTAAGGGCTTGGAGTGACAGGACAAGGGGGAATGGCTTCACACTGAGAGAGGTCAGGGTTAGGTTGGATATTAGGAAGAAATTCTTCCCTGTGAGGGTGGTGAGGCCCTGGCACAGGTTTTCCAGAGAAGCTGTGGCTACCCCGTCCCTGGAAGTGTCCAAGGCCAGGTTGGAGCAACCTGGGCTAGTGGAAGGTGTCCCTTCCCATGGCAGGGGGTGGGACTGGATGGTCTTTAAGGTCCCTTCCAACCCAAACCATTCCGGGATTCTCTGATTCTATTAAATGTATTTGTATGTAAGTCATCAAAATCCTTGTAATTAAGTATTTATTTAAATTTGTGCTTGCCAGGAGCATTACAATGTGCATCTTGTGTAGTCAACTGAATCTTAATTGCTTTATAGAATGCTGTTCAGCAAATGAGATATTCATAATGTTGTGATAGAAGGGAGTGGTTCCTACACGTGAGAAAATGCAGGGATGCTACATGGGAGCTGAAAAGTAGTAGTAAGTTAAGACCATGCAAATGTGGGAAAAAAAAATCCAGATTTTCAATGTTAAAAGGACTTAGTTTGAGATGGGCTTCAAGCTGGTGTGTAACACATAATGATTTTCTTCAGTGAAGGACGCTGGGCATTATCTGTGCTATTTTTGGAGATTACTTAACAGTGTTTATTAAAAGTGTTAAGGATGATGAAAGAGAGGGAGAGAATATCTTTTGTTTATTGTGGTTCAAGTCAGTTTGGAATAGCATAAACTGTGCACATTACTGCCATGTTTAATTATTTCAGCAGATAAGAACTTTGTGGAGGTGCTGGTGTGAGATATGTAGCAGTTTTAATCTTACACTCTAAGAACAGGAATCTAAAAACCTGCATGTCTACAATATATGCAATTATAACTGCTCCACCCTAGTACAGACAAATTCTTCCTTCAAGCCCTTTTAAAAATAATTCTTTGAACTTCTTCCACTTAATTTTTTTTTAAGAAAACATCTCTTCGAATTAGAATTCTGAGGGAATTATTTTGCTTCAAATATTTATAATAAGTGGTAAGAAAAGCCCTAGGCCAGTGTTGTTTGGAACCTCATTTCAAAACCATGGTTTGCATATGAAGAAAGTTATGAATAATGTAAAAATTATCTGTGGACAATTAGTGGAAAAGCTGACAGAACTGAAGTGGCACAACTTAGTGCATGTCTGCTATTTCCCTGTACATTTCCCTATACTGTAACACAAGGAATTTGGGCACAGTCCAACTGTGTCTGTGTGTCAGCTGAAAATGTGTGACCAGGAGATGGCAGTAGTCAATTTTCTTTGAGAGAATCAAAAGGAAAAAAAAAAGATGATTTAGTGATTTATATACCAGGATCATTTAAATCTCATTCAAAGCATACATATTTAATAAGCCAATAAAAATCTAGAGGATTTGGAAATGGAAACAACTGTCTGTCAGTGTTAACCAGAAGGCCTTGTCTCCATCAGCTTCACCACAGAGAACTTAATCAGGCAAAAAGTTGAGGGGAAAAAATTAATAAGAAGCATTTGAAAGAAAAAGGAAAACTTGCAACATGATAAGTGTAGGTGGGTTTAAGTAAATACAACATTTTAAAATCAAGCACATCTGTTGCTGGAAGTTCAAAGCACCCTGTTTATAAAAACTTCATGTCAGATGGTGGCCTTCACTGGAATAGGAGGGGACAAGAAATACTTCCCTGGAAGTGGAGAAACATTTGGGAGACAGGACCACTAAGGTAGTTTTTCAGAGTTTAAAGGGTAAGTGGTTGGATTGGTAGAGCTTAGGAAATCTAAAGCCCTGAGATGAAGTGTGAGTTCAGAGTGCTGGGAGAAAAGGGAAATGGTTTTGGACCTAAAGTTGGATGTAAAAAAAGGCCATTTTTACTTAAATGATAAATACATGCCAATATTTGATTCATCTTTTTATGGAGATATATATATATGTGTGTGTGTGTGTGTGTGTGTGTATATATATGTATATATGTATATGTATATATATATGACAGAACTTTCTTTTGTTGTTTAAAAATTTCTTGTGGTCTGCACTGAACATGTGTTTTTACTGAAGGAAAGTTGATTGATGGCTTCTAATGAAAGCTGAAGTTCAGTAGGACTGCTACAATATCATGCCTGAAAGGGTAAAGTCTCCTGAAAGTTACAGCTGAAAATCAAGCCTGAATGTATTATTAATTGAAATGTGTGCCTTCTCTAGACATAGTGGAGACAGTGGTTTGAAAACATAGAGTTGTAGTACATAATATACATGCATATATATTTTTGGCTTTATAATACCCTTTAATCTTTGTACCATTCTTTCATACATCTTCATACATTTAATATGATAGTAATTGTTGTGGTTGGTGAATGCACATATTTCCAGAATTTAAGCATTTTTCGAGCTTACATTAAAGGGATTCAGAATTTTTAAAATTAAAATGAAAGAGCAGGTGGCAATGTTTGACTGCAGAGCATTTTTAAACTTTAATAAGAGCAGCTCAGAACCAGAGGTGGATGTATCTTCGCTTAATTATTTTTTCTGCAGCACAGACTCTCAAAATGTGACCCAGAGAGCAGAACTTCATGGTAGTAATTCCTTTCTATCTCCAGCTGGTGAATTATACTCAGGCAACCATAAGTAGATGGGAAAGTAATATTGGGACACTAAGGAATTGGCTTTGTTGCCACAAAGAGGTTGCACAATTGCTTGTGGAGGAGATGATCTGTGCAATACATGAATAAGACAACAAGAAGCCTCTAAAACAAATCTGTATTAAAAAAATAAAGCTTCCATGGTCCTTGTTCAGTACTCAAAATGGTCTGCTTCTGTGTCAACACTGACAGGATGCTGTACTGAAAGCTTTAATACTGAAAATATGGCTATAACTAAATACTTCTTTGTCTCTCTTCTTCAGCCAGGAATTGCTCTGAGTTAGGTTTTGGGTTATTTTTTCTTAAAACTATTGTGGCGTGAGGCAAATCTGTACCAGATGCTTCAAGGAAGGAAGAAGATTAGGATAAGGCTAAAGGTCTTTCTTTTTTTTCTTAGAACTGGAACTGTTTTGGTCAAACTCAATGACTGTTCTACTGAAAGTTTACTTTTGCCTTAATATCCTGCCATTTCTTTTTTTTGACCTGAATTTCACCGAAGGCTTTTGCTGAGGATTCTCCATCCCACCCTGAAAACAGCAGCTGGTGAAGCAAAGCAGAGCTGTTCCCCCACACTGTGGAGGGAACCACCACAACCTGAGGGGCAGAAAAAGTGTGTGTGTGTGTGTGTGTAGCTCTTTGAATTCAGCTGTTTTCTGAGAGAAGATCTTGGAAATTGAAGTAATGAAATCACTTAGCTGTAATTATGGCATTCTTCAAGCAAGTGCCCTGTCAGAGGTTTGTGTAAGTTTTTCAGTGCTTCTTCAGAATTCGAATCATAAAATGGTTTAGCTTGGAAGAGACCTTAGAGATCATCCAGTTCCAACCCCCTGTCATGGGCAGGGGCACCTTCCACTAGACCAGGTTGCTCAAAGCTCCATCCAGCCTGGCCTGGAGCACTTCCAGGGATGTTTCTGGTCTATTTTACCTCTGGTTTTCCCATCCAGTTACCTCTCTGTGCTATCAGGTGGCTCATGGACATCATTCAGTTAATATATTTTACATTTGGGCAAGTCAGGAAATGCAAAGTAGCATTTCCCACAGAAACTCTGTGTTTTCTATAAGTGGTCATCAGCTTTTAGGTGCTCCAAGTGGTTTAGAACACCAGTTCTCAAGGAGCTTTTGATTATTCTGCACGTGTCCATAGGAGTTACACGATAGCCCGTGCAGTAGAAAACACATCTGAGTAATAAGTGTGCATTTTGCATAATATTCCACCTAAAATCCTCAGTAGCCATGCTTGAATTACCATAAGTACGAAAAGTACTGTGTTATAGTACATTTGGAGCAGGAGTTTTTAATTTCTTGGCTTTTGTAAGTATAATTTATCCATTAACAAGTGTCATTTATATCTGTGGTTGCTTCTTTTCCCACCGAGTTACTTCAGTTCTTTTTCAGAGACAATGTTAAAGCAGAAGTGTGATTTTTTTTCATAGCTTAAGGCAAAGTCTTGTGCAGGATTGTTGCTGTGGACAGTGATGTCCTGCTGCTGTGGGTGTGCTCTGCTGCTTCAAGTTTGGGTTATGAGGAGCCAGGAGCTGCTGTGGGTCTCTTGGGACTGTGCACACCTTTGTACCCATTCCCAAAAGATCTCTTTCTGGAAAATGATCCTCTGCTCTCATAGAGGAATTTCTTCCCTTCACTTGTACTAAAGTTGTAAAGAATAGGAACTACAAGCAGGTGAAGCACGACTCTCTCTGGTGTGTTTTTTAGACTCCTAGAATGTCATTTGATTTTCTGAGGCATATAAATGAATTGAAATCCAAGTAATCAGGTGGAGAAATAAAAAAAAAAAAAAAAACAAAAAGAAGACACAGTTTATATTTAAAGAAGACTGTACAAGGCAGGCTGATATTGCCCTGCAGTCTGAGGGTTTCCTGCTCAGTGCCATGCTCAGGGAGAATCCATTCCCCTCTGGAGGCCAGTTCCACACCACATATCACCTGGACCTTTTCTTTTGGATCTACATGCCTTAGGTTTTTGTTCACTTGGCAATTTCCTTCTGCTTCTAAGAGGCTGAGAGTTAGTTCTTCTCTTCCTGCAACCCTCCTTAAGTGTCACAGAGGGACACAGCTCTCTCACTGCTGCACTGACATTTCTGTGACCTTGTGCTGAGGCTTTTGCTGTGGGAGGTTTGTGCAGAGGCAGAAAACTTCCCTTTTCAGTCTTCCCCTGGTGTCTGTACAGGTGATGCTTCACACCCCTCATGAAATCTGCACAGCTTTCTGTATCCTCATCCAGTCCTCCTGAGAATCCAGTGCTGTGCTGTGTTGGGTGTGGGGGGGGGGAATCTCTGGAGGGGAAGGTATTTTGCATTTTTCATACAATAAAAAGAATAAAGCAGGAAATCTTCCAGTGTGGGCTTAAGGAATGTTCCTGGTCAGAAGTTTTAAGTCCAGGAGGTGGGACTGACAGCTGTTGCCCCATTGCTGGAGCAGGTGAAAGCAGTTCACAGTTCTTTCTCTGTTTTGATCAGATCTTTGTGTTTATATACACTTATTTTGCTGAGGTTCAAGGGTGTATTCTTGTACCAGTCCCCTCCTCTGGTCTGTACACAGCAGTAGGGATTTTCAGTGAATTCCAGCACCAGCTGGGGTTTCTTGGGTAGAGAGGGAAAGAAAAACTTACTCAAAGTGACATGATCACCACTTAAAGTATTACTTTCTATGGAAACTGTCAAATACTAAAATTTTTTACTTGTCTTTTTTCAGATTTACTGGAGCTCAAAGTAAATATTCCAAAATCTCATCTGATTCCCTTTTCAAGCCTAGATTTTGAAAGACTGCAGGTGATCTGATCCAGTGACCTGTGGCATCCCTCAAAGTGCTTTTTATAAATCATAAACTAGAGTTCAGGGCAACAACAAAATTAAGCCTCATATTTCACTCATACCTGGGGGCTGTAATGTGAAAATAATGAGGGACCAGTCTCTTTTCCATGCTGGTAAACTGAAAACTTATGGCACTGCTGCATAAAGCACCCAGTGTACGTTTGGAATTTGTCCTTTTTCATGGAATCATAGAAT
Source organism: Corapipo altera (assembly GCF_003945725.1). Lineage (NCBI taxonomy): Eukaryota > Metazoa > Chordata > Aves > Passeriformes > Pipridae > Corapipo > Corapipo altera. The sequence continues at coordinate 255,869 of NW_020884946.1, read as the reverse complement.
TACAGACTAGTTTGGGTTGGAAGCCTCATCCAGTTCCACACCCCTACCATGGGCAGGAACACCTTCCACTATCCCAGGTTGCTCCAAGGCTCATCCAACCTGGCCTTGAACACTTCCAGGGATGGGGAGTCCACAGCTTCTCTGGGCAGCCTGTGCCAGGGCCTCACCACCAATACAGTAAAGAGTTTCTTCCTAGTATCTAACTTTAATCTACTCTCTGTCAGTGTGAAGCCATTCACCCTTGTCCCATCACTTTTTACCTCTAAATGTGATTTCCAGTCCAGGTGCCTGCTGAGCATCAGCTGCCTGTATCACATCACACAGTACCAGGGGGTTCTGAGGGCCTTCTGTTCTAAAGTATGTCTTAATAATGTAAAGGGTTTCACTTCCAAATTAATTAGATTTTTTTAAAAAAAAATTGCTTCATAATTGCATTTACTTTTCAGACATTTGTGACAACCTGCTGGAACCTGTCCAGGCTGCCAGGCAGTTCTGCTAAGCTGCAGCACCACTGCAATTCTCCATATTTTCCCTTTTTATCCCTTTTGGCCACTCAGGGTTTTTTTAATGATTATTTGATTGATTGGGGTTTTTTTGGTAATTTGTGTCTCTAGGGGCCAGGCATATTCTAGGCAGAATTCTTATTAAAAGGAGGACACCTCTTGGTGCTGCATATCCACTCTTAAGAATTGGAATGTATTAGCTGAGAGCCCTAAATTGCTATTTCCACTTTGGCAGCCTACCTTTGATGTCTCACCAGCTCCAGTTTTAGTTGTATAAATCCACCTATTGTCAGCCTGTCTGGGGGTCAGGCTCGAATGTGATGCTTTTCCTTTTGTGTAAGATTCTCATGTGGTGGTGGATCAGCTGGAGTTGCCGTGGATTGCAAGCAGGGGATGATCTTGGTAACATGTGTTAAATACAGTCTCAGATCTCCTGGACACTCACACACTGCTGCCCAGTCTATGGAAGTTGCTGTGCCAGGGCAGCCTTTCCTTCAGCCTGCCTAGGATTCGTAAACACGCTGGGATCTCACTGAAGCAGCTTTGTATTGAGGATTATGATTTGTATGCACTTTTACAAACTTACAGTAATTGCTGTTGCCTTCATTGTAAAGAGCAAAATATAAACACACACAATAAACCCCTTTAATGGGCACTGATCCCACTGGCACTGATCTTGAGCAGCTCTGAATAAAAGCAGATGGTAGCAGGCTGACTAGGCTGACCTGCTTTCCCCTTTCATGCAAACATTGCTTATATAAATGGGGGACACACACAAAAAATTAATGGGCTTGGGCAAGCCACCTAAGGACAGAGACTCCCCATGTACTTAATGCTTACATCAGCCCCAGGGCTGTTTCCAGTTAGTTCTTCTCTGGAGGGAGAAGTTTCTCACAAATTAGTGGTTCCACAGCTCTGAGCCCATGGTTTAATAAGAAAGAACTGATGTGCCTCTAGAAAGTAAGTGTGCTCAGCTGTTCTGTGGCCTGTGTGTTGTGGTAGGTCATGGAAAAGGATCAGAACACTCTCTCCTGAACCTGCTGCTCATTTATAGACATATAATTGAGTCTGAAGTCCCTTTGCACATCATCGTCTGTCATAATGTTGTGAAGAGGCATTGGATTTTTATGGTCTTGTACTGCTTTAATTCACGTGCCTGTTTGTTAGCAGGGATGGTAAATGAATTTAAATTGAGATTCCTGGTTGTTCTAAATGATGTACCTCTTGTCACTATAACAAGATGTGATCAGGGGGCTGGAGCACCTCTGCTATGGAGACAGATTGAGATGAGAAGAGAGACCTTAGAGCTCCTTCCAGTCCCTTAAGGGTATATAAAAAGGAGGGAGATGGACTTTTTATATGGGCAGATAGTGACAGAACAAGGGGGAATGGTTTAAAACTGAAAGAAGGCAGGTTCAGATTAGGTTTTAGGAGGAAATTCTTCCCTGTGAGGGTGGTGAGGCCCTGGCACAGGTTCCCCAGAGAAGCTGTGGCTGCCCCATCCCTAGAAGTGTTCAAGGCCAGGTTGGATGAGGCTTGGAGCAACCTGGGCCAGTGGAAGGTGTCCCTGCCCATAGCAGGAGGGTTGGAACTGATCTTTAAGGTCCTTCCAACCCAAACCACTTTGTGATTCTAAGAAATAGCATTCCCTTTTTCTTATCCAGCAAGGCATTTGGTTGGAGTTACTACCTCCAGGAGCATGCTGTAGCCACTGACAGAGAGTACAAAGGCGGTTTCCTGAATAAGATATATTTACACTCCTCAGTCACTCTCATTTTCAACCTGGTACATCCACGCCAGCTAAGCTGGAGTCAGGAACCATTCCAGCTCTCTCAGGTAGACCTGCTGCCAACTGTGTTAATTCCGTTGGCAGATCTTCTAGGATGACCATCCTTACTTAGATTAACAGCCATTTAAGTAGGTCTCTTGTCTCTCTTTTTATTTTTTTTTTCTTTTTAGTTTCTTTCATAAAAAGCATCAGTACCAGAGTGGGAAGTCTTGCTGCCTTTGGGTGCTGGCAGCACATTGCCTGGATACTGTGTGGTGACAGGTGAAGACAAGGAGTATTACAAACACATATTTCAACTTGGAGAAACATATATAGCACTGTGATAGGAGAAATGTAGGTTTGATTTCTTCAGTATGTGCTGAGTTTGTTATATTTTTCTGGTTGGCAAGGAAGGCAGATGTTGCCCTTTATAATTCAGTGGCTTGTGCATGTGGGAGAGCAAAGCAACAGAAGGAGCAGCTTCTGCTTTCCCCGCTGTGATGGGTTTGGGGAGCCTTGGGCAGAGGCAGCTGGACTCCCTTCAGCTTTACCTGTTCTTAAATTGCTCTCAATTCAGCTTTTTAAAGCACCACATAAAACCTGGAAGGGTCCAGCTGTGAGTGTGGGGAGGGAAATCACTAGGGCAGGAGTGTGTGTGTGCCGAGTGTTGTTAGCTTAAGGTGAGTGGTGAATAACCCCCGGATTCTCACTATCTGCCCCCAAATCTCTTCTACAAAGGAGATTGGGGATTTACAAAAAAAAAAAAGTAATTAATTAAGAAAAAATAAGGGAATTAAGAAAACCAAACTAGCCAATAAAGATGGATATTTAGATGATTTGTGTCCACAATGAAATAGTATTTTTTAAATTCTACTGCTTATTATATTGTGGAAGGGCTTGGCTGACAGGCAGTTTTCATGCTGGTGACCAGTGGCATTACTAGGTACTTTATTTTCTTATTTTTCCAGACACTTTAGGAGTAAACAGACCTTGTACTTCATGCAGCAAAGAGAAGCTTTTCCAGCACCACCTTCTCAATACAGTGATACAAAGACTGCCTGTAATTAAATATAACTACATGTTTCCAGTGCCCGTGGGATTAATTTCTTAAGACCAGGAGCCCAGGAGACTTTCAAATACAGCAACAGCATGGAGTAAATGTTATCTAAGATGTCTTCCAAATGAAGAATACTATGTAAATAATGGTAATGCTACTCTTTGATAACATGCTGATTTAGAGAAATGCAGCCTGCCAAAGCAGCATTTTTCTTAAAAATAGGGTAAGGACTGGTGGGTGAAGATTAAAGTTGTCATGCATGACCTGTTGCTCACTGCTGAGGCTGCACATGGGGCTGTGTTTTGTAATAGTGTGGAATAACGTGTCCTAACATAAAGCTTGAGCTTTTCATCTTCCATAAAACTCACTTTGTAAGTAAAATACAGCAAATCCTCATCTCTGAAATACCACTTACAAATGTGCTTCTGGTGACTGGGTTTGCAAGGAGCAGTAGTGAATGATGGAGATGGGTTAAATTTTGTCTGTGGACTACTGTGTTCTGGTTTTTATCACAAGTGCTGTCGTTCAGGGGAGAAAAAAAAAACCCCTACACCTAGAAAAACTTAATTTAGATTTAGAACCTTTGTATCTGTGTTGTCACTCTGCTCTAATCTAAAACTTATGTTTTGCTTTTAAAGAAAGAAGAACTGTTTTAAGCCCAGTTCTGAACAAACTCGGTGAAAGTTGTTGAGTGTGACACAAAATGTGGAGCAGTTCTGTGAAATGCATTTTTTTCCCCCCAGTGCTTTGGCTGCAGGGAAGTAACTGTTTCTCTTTGTGTAAGGCATGACTTTGCCTTTCTATTAACTCTTTTTTTTCTAAGGGCAGATAGGCATTTAGTATTAATACAAATTAATAAATCATCAGCCATATGTGAACAACAAAAATGTGTATCTCACATTTTCTGGGTCTGGTGTAATTGTAGTTGTGTTTTGGTTCCAAATTAAGCAATCAAAGCAGGTTAGACTTAATGTGGACTGATCTGCTGATCTCCATCCTAACTCAGGTTGTTATAGCAATGTAATAATCTCAAGGTTGCATGTCATGACCTTGTTTTTTGCACTACATATTGCAAGAGCTAGGCAGAGTTATGTTTGTTTAAAGACAGTGTAACAGCTGCAGTGTTGGTCCTTGTCAGGCCATTGTATCTTCACTAGAAGTAAAAAGCATTTTTTGGGAGTTGCTTAATTTCTGACTTTTTTTTTTTTTTTACTGTGTTTTTATAACCCTAAAACCATAATTGCAGATCTTGAGAAAATTGTTTAATTTATTTAACAGCTGCCATTGTGCCCCGTTTCGCAAATCAGAATTACAAATGGGAAATATTTACTAGTTGGAGTTACAGTGTAAATACCCCATTAACTTCTCCAAAGTGCTCGTTGCTGATTTCAGTAATTGGACCCGCTCCTAGAGACAGCCAAGCAAGGGAGATTACCCAGGGAATGCTTGTTTCTGAAGATGCAGCTTCCTTCCTGATTAAAAAAGAAGAGAAAGGGGGGGAGCAGTTTCCTGTTGGAATCCTCACTTGAAGGGAGACTGGGCAGCCGTGCCTCCCCCTGCTCCAGCTGGACTTGGTGTGGAGGCGTTCTCTGACAGGCCGTGTCCAAAACCACTTTTACAAGAGCAGTTGGGGTTTGCCTGTGCAGGCAGAGCTGGGATTTAAAGAGGTTTTTGCTCCTCTCTCATCTGCTTTTAATGCATGACCACGACAGGCAGTATCTCCGAGGTTAAGGCTGGATAAAGGCTGTTCTGTTCCTAAGGTTTGGAATTTTCTCGTAACGACCTAACAGTGACACTCAACCCAAAATTTCAGCTGTGTGTAAAAAAAAATGTGGTCTGACCTCGATATATATGATGTGAAAAATGAATAATAGCAGCACTGCAGGCAAAATCTTCCCTGTGACAGCCCAGCCCTGCAGTGGAGGGTTCAGGAATTTGGCTGCGCTTTTGGAAATGGGCCTCGCGATTCCGCCGGAGAGATGTTGGAGCTCAGACAGGGCCCAGCACACAACGGCTTTGTTGGAGGGTTGGCTCTGTGCTTATGGCAGGAAACTGGAGTCAAACCTGACTTTTCTACCTACAGTATGTGGTGGTTTGTTTTGAATGAAGCCAAGGCTGCGTTTCAGTCTTGTTTTTGGAAGTAAAACCATGCTCCCAGGCTTGGGAACCACAGCAGCTGAGAGCTACAACCACTGGAGATGACAATTAGGGCCTGACTCTCTGTTTCCTTAATTCAGTAGGGATTTCTTCACTTCTTTAAGGACAAACTCCCTTTCTCTGTTAGTCCAGAGTGAGCTGTTAAATAAGAACCATACATTCAGAGTAGGTTTAGGTGAGGTATTAGAAAGAAATTCTTTCCTGTGAGGATGGTGAGGCCCTGGCACAGGTTGCCCAGAGAAGCTGTGGCTGCCCCATCCCTGGAAGTGTTCAAGACCAGGTTGGACAGGGCTTGGAGCAACCTGGTCTAATGGAAGGTGTCCCTGCCCATGGCAGGGGGTTGGAACAGGATGGTTTTTTAGGTCCCTTCTGACCCAAAGCATTCTGTGATTCCATGATGTGTGGTGGTGTGATAAAGCTGAGGGGTCCCAGGACCCTGTGATTTCCAAAGGTATCCAGAGCATCTCCACGTCACTGCATTTTGCAGACACCCTTGCTTGGGTACCCGAGGTACCCAGGTATGTGGCTGCCTTTCAGAGCGTTGCCATCCCACTTTTCTCGCTGGTGTGGAGCTCCACAGAGCACAGCCTGCCAGAGGGAATAGGTTGAAGTAAATGAAAAGAAAGTTCAGATGTTTTTGGTCTGAGAGTGAAATTGCAGAAGGCCCTTAGAGCTCTGACTTATTGTGCAATCTCTGTAAGTAATTTGTAATCAAAATACCTTTGCACATGTCACTTCCATATTTCCTGTAATAAAACAGCAAGAGCAATTAAGATTTTGGACCATAATCTTCTACAAGCTTCTAAAAATGAGTGGGCTGGGGATTTTTTTGACTTATGGCTGAAATAGCCAATTTTAAATTTTTGATTGCTTCAAAAAGGTTTGGTAATAGCTATTTTAATAGATTATTTTTCTTTTAACTGTAGCCCAACAAAACTGTTACTTGGTAACATAATTGATCTGAAGTTGACTTCTTAAAAAAAGAAACCTAAGTAAGAAACCAGAAGAACTCTTCACCAAACTGGAAGTTACCTGTACTCTGGTCACCCAGCATGTGACCTACTGGGCTTTGTGCATTTCAAATCAAAAAAGAATCAGTAAATATATTGCCATATGCATGCAAATGTGTCTAATAACACTCTGTGTATCTGTAATGCTGTTCTGCCACGGTTCAGAAAGTTGTCTGTGGTCTTGGCATTCCTCAGGAAACGTTGGATTAATGTAGCTGCCTTTGTCACAGTATTTTTTCCCTGTTTAAGTAGGTGTGTGAAGGCTGGTGCTACGTAAATGAATTACACGGAAGACTTTGGAGGAAGAAGGGGCTTGTAAACGAGACTGAAATTAATGAATATGAGAATTAGAAATCAAAACTTTATGTTTAGTCTGAGGAGAAACAATTCCTTAAACCGTAACCACATGGCTGTTTCTTGTTTGCATCAACTCTGGTTGACTGTTATTGTCTTCTGGTAATTCTCTGGGGCAGTGGCCTGACTTTGTTGAATGAGCCAATTGTTTTCCTTTGTGTTGCCCATCAAGTGAGTCCCCATCTGGTTTGTATCAGACTGTTTTCACAGCCAACAACTGCTGCCTTTTCTATATCCTGACACTTAAGGGCCCCATGCTATCAAAGCATTGCTGTGATAGCCTGTCTGGCTGGGCCCGTACAGCTGTGCCGTGCAGCTTGAAGCCATTACCCCAGTAATGGTAACTTAGAACTTGAACTGGCTCTTATTCCCACTGGTGTCGTGTGTACAGTGAACAGAATACATTTTTGTTGAACTCAGTGTTCCACACACAAAAAGAAAAAAAAAAAAAAAAATCCTTTAAAGCTCTCGTTCGACTTTGTGTGATTGGTGAGTTTTTGTTTTCCGGCAGCTTCCTGTATCTAGAGGCAGTTTTGTGTTCTTCTAGAAATTAATGACTACAAGGCAAGCAATATTTAGTTAAGGCACTGTTGTTATTACTTACTTTTATGGTACATTAAAGCTCAATAAGTGAAAATTAAACAAGCAAATGATTCTTAATGAGGATTTTTCTTATCAGATTTAGGAGAGGTTTCCAGGAAACTTTCCGTGCCTGATAAATGTAGGTTGTGTGAATGATGCTGCACTTTGGATACTCTGCTACTCCCTTTCCAAGTATCTCTCTAAAAATACAGGGCAAGGAACAGTGAGTCTGTACTAACCTGTTTCAGGGAAGGATTGGAGAACTCTGTTGCAGTAGAGTTAAAACTGTGTTGCAGTTTGCATTGCAGAATCACTGAGAGGCCCCAGGCATGATCCAGGTCCTTTCCAGGCTTCCAGCATGGCAGGAGACAGTCCTGTTGCAAGAGATCTTGCAACATGTGTCTTCTCTCTCTCCAAGATTAAAAAAAAAATCCCACTATTGCTTCAAATAAGAGTGACATTCAAATGATGTGTATAAAGAAAGAAGATCTTGAAGCATTTGTTCTCTCCTGCTCTTGTGTAGGCAGTGTAATGATGAGGGGAAACATATTCCACAACTTGTAGATGTATTGAATATTAAGTATATTCTGGATTCAATTATTGCATGATATTTAAGAGAGGGAGAGAAAGGAAATAATGGATAGTGTTTCTAAAATTTCTGGTCTTACTGTGAGCATGTGCAAGAAACTGCTGGAAAACAACTTGATTTATCTGATACTTGCAGAGTAAGTGTTCCTGAACCTGGAAGTGCATGTGTGTGTGTATGTGCATAATGTGAATGAATTTGCTTTGAGTAACATACTGGGGAGCCATTAAATTCCATGAGACTCATGAGATAAGCCTTTCTTTGCCATTGTGCTTTTCCTGCTGGCACACACTGGATGTCAGATTAGGATTGTGCAAAATAATTGGGTCTGTGTCACTGTCAGGTGTGTGGAGGGTTTGCAAAAGCTGCTTTCTTAAGGAGCTTTGCATAATTGCTGTTCCTATGATCCCTGTACAGCTCCTAAATTCAGGTGTGTGCTCTGGAGTGGTGAACAGAGCCAGGTGTCCGTGCCCTTCACCTCGGGGGTCTTTTCCAGCCTGGATCGTTCTGTGATTCCAAGTTGTGTCCCATCACCACAGGATCCACACTCTGCAAGGAAGCTGCTCCCTCACATGCTGACTGGATTTCCATGCACACTCCTTTGCAGTGCAGGTTTCCCTGCATTTTAGCCAGGAATATTTAAACCCAGAGAACTGATAAATTATTTTCATTCAGGCTGCTTACAGGCTCTGTTAATCTTGCCTGTGGCCCCAAGCAATGAGGAAAGGTGCTGATGAACTGGGTGCACACCAGGTTTGGCACTGAGAGCTTGAACTGGGAGGAGTCAATGCCCTGCATTTTATAGCAGTTAGCAGAGATGGAGGAGTTACTGATATTAAAATCAGCAGTGATGTGTCTAAGAGAGAGTTAAGGAGGAGGTGCAGTGTGCTCAGTATGCAGAATAGATGTAGAGCAGTACATTCATACAGCTCATTTATTTGAACCAATTTAAAGCTAAGATTCACCCAAGTATTGCAAAGGAATCTTGGTTTTACTCATTCCCATTTAACAGGCCAAGGTTCTTGGTTTCTTTTTTTTTATTATTATTTTATTTTTACCAGGAGGAATGCTTATCTCTATTGCACAAAGTTTAATCATTTTAGATTGCAACAGACTTTAAAATAGCACAAGATAAAAACACACATTTGCTCTCAGACCTCTCCAGGTTTCTGATCCTGGGCATTAGACTGTAGAGGCAGCATTACTTGTCATCACACTGGCTGTTCACTTCAAGAGCAGGTCAGAATAGGGGCTGGACAGAGACAGGACCAGAGGAAATGGCCTCAAGTTGCCCCAGGGGAGGTTTAGATTGGATACTGTGAAAAATTTCTTTGCTGAAAGGGTGGTCAGGCATTGGAACAGGCTGCCCAGGGAAGTGTTGGAATCACCATCCCTAAAAGGGTTCAAAAAAGTGTGGATGTGGCACTCGGGGACATGGTTTAGTGGTGAACATTGTGGTGTTGGGTTAATAGTTGGACTTGATGATCTTAGAGGTGTTTTCCAACCTAAAGGATTCTATGATTCTATAATAGTGGGCTGCCAGAAGATCTTCCAGTAAAGATTTTAATGTTTTCCTTATTTGAACATGTGCTTTCCAAGCTCACATTTATTTGCCTCTCTAAACTTCCTAGAACTGCTTATTCCTATACCTTTTCCAAAGGCCATTGATGTGCACAAATGGTGACAGCTGTAGTGGCCACCTTCTGCTGCCAAACAAAAAGGCTTGAAAAGAGGTATTTTTTGATAAGTTTGTTTGTTCCTATGCTAGAAATGTGCGTAGAGATGTCCTGGAATTTATTAGACTGGCCATTGGAAAACGCTAGCTGTATAGGGCTGGCTTTGTTCTGTCTTGTTTTGGCTTTTTCCTGGGGAAAACATTCATCATCCCCTTTTGAAAAGGTGTAATTACAAGAATTTTGAGTAATTGTGCTGTAGGTATAAGCATTTTAATATGGCAGATTGTTGTAATGGTAGTACAGTTATAGGAGTCTTGGAAAACTGTTTCCATATGGGGAATCCCATGACTTTAGAAGTGAAAATCACCAAAACTGCATGTAGTTGTATGATTATTTAAGTATTCAGAGTAGAGAAATACAGCTATTTTGTTTGTGGTCATCTAGAAAAACACTTGTTATTGAAGTGGGTTTTTTTCATGCTGAGTGTACCTTATTTAATATTTTATTATAAGACTGCATTTAGTGATTCTGTATGTGAAGAGTGACTTGCAAAGAGAAAATTCTGCCCTGCAGCCCTTCCCTTGAGGCAGAAAGTTTTCTCTTTTCTTTCTGATACCCAACTTTCACTCAAATCTGGGTGCAGATTCCTGCCAGGGCTGGAGGGGATAAAACCTCCTTGCCCAGGAAATCCTCTCGTCTCTTTGAGGGAGAGCTCACCAAGGTCTCCCATCACACTTTTAAGTGAGAGAAAGCAGCTTGTGACTTCTTACCCTGTTTCTCTGAAAGTTGTCCTCCAGCATTCCTAATGATGTTTTGGATACTCTTGTGCCTGGGAATTAGCAGGGCTGGACAGTGTGTCTTGCTTGGTGAGCACAGGCAGTGCAAGCAGATAAACGTGCCCGGGCTTGACTTGCAGCATATCCTGGACCTGTCTGATAAGTAGAGATGATCACAGGTGCATCCCAAGGGATGTGGATGCATCCACCACACATCCAAGGCTGCACATGGGAGCAGGTGTCAGTAATTCCCTCCTGCCTTCAGATCAATGCATCCAAGCAGTGAGACTCCAGAGTATCCCAGTGTGTATCCTGGCCAGGACTCTGACAAAAGAGCACCATTTGCTTAGGGGATCATAGAATCATGGAATGCTTTGGCTTGGAAAACCTTAAACTATCTCATTCCAGCCCCCTGCTGTGGGCTGGGACACCTTCCACTGGTCGAGGTTGCTCCAAGGCCCGTCCAACCTGGCCCTGAAAACTTCCAGGGATGGGGGATCCACGGCCTCACTGGGACACCCATCTGCATTTTAAGTGGGAACTGGGAAGATTAATTTTCAAACCTTAATTTACGACGAAACGTCACCGACTCCGGTCGCTCAACTTTAATTACTTGTGTCAGATATTTTTTGATTATTATTCAATAAAAGCAGGCCATGTAACTTCTAAGCATTGAAAAGATGCTTTGATTTTTATGTCTTTTCCTTGCCACTCCCCATGCAGGCCGTGGCTGCTGTTTTGTGCAGCACAGTGGAACGATGTAGATAAGCTGCAGGCACTATTGCTGCAATTAATATCATTAAGATATAAGGTCTCTGTGGAGCCAGTCCTACTGCTGGGTTTGCACTCACTGACTCTGCTTCCTGAGGGAATTCTGCAGAACTTTATCTCAGAATTAAGTGTGAATTCCCACGATCGATCATTCGGGTTCCTTTTTCTTACCTTCTTTATTTCGCTTCAGATACTGGCATTAAAATGTCCTTTGGAGCCCCAAAACATGAAGGTGTGAGTAACAGAATATATAACACAAACATGCTTTTAAAATTACCTTCCTGACCACTTGCCAGTTAGATTTTGCATAAAATTAGGAAAAAAAAATTGGTATGTAGGTGATATTTAGTTTTACTGGATAAGTAAAATATTAATTACACCATTTGATCTGCAGTTTTTTAATTATCACTTGTCAGATTCTCCTGATTCCACCAGCTGTTTACCTTGGTTGTCTCTTGTGGATTTAGGGATTACTCCTCCCCCAGCCCTTGCACAAGATACACATTTTCCTGGTGGTTTTTCAAAGACTCTGGACCAGTAAGGAACCAATTCCTAATTTTTTTACTTTGAAATAAAAACTACTGCTTCAGTATTTACCACAGACCCTCATCTCAGTTCTCAGGAAAATGCTTGCAGCCAAGAAATAGCAGTGCTTAAAAATTAAGAAAAGACTATTTGTTTCGAGCCAATTGCACATCCAAAAATCACAGTATGGAAAAATCAAATGGACTTTTAATATTTCTTCTTAGTATTAATAATTATTGCATTCATTTGGAAAGATCATTACACATCTTTTGGAAGGGATTTGCTGGGAAACAGCAGCAAGAACTGTGGCCAGGGAACGAATTTGTTAAGCAATGAGATATTCTACAGAGCAAAAGATGCCAGATCTAAAGGAGCAGAGTAGGTTTTAGGCACCAAAAGGAAATATTTATTTAGTAAACTCTGCAATCTCATTCCTGGATGTTTTTGGAGCTGCTTTCTGTCTGCCCTTCCGTACCGGTCTCTGTGTGGGGATTTTGAAAAATCTGGTTCTGGTTTATTTAATGTATTTCTAGTTTTTGTTCTGTTTGGTGTTGCTATTGATGGGGATACGGTGTTTTGGAAAACCGCTGAACCTGAAAACTCCGACGCGAGAGGAGGAAAAAAATCATTTTCAAATATTCTGCTTTGAAAAATTTGTGGGCTGCTGGGCCTGGCCCCACCCTCCTTTGCTGGCTCGGGATCTGCATTTATTTTCTTTTTGGAAATATTTATAGCTGGGGTATACATTGGGGGTTACACAAACAAACAACCGAAGCCAAGCGCGTGTGTGTGCACGTGTTTATTTTGTGTGTGCCTGTGTGCAGGGTTTCTGTGAGTACATTACGCCATGGGAAGGTGGAATTTGCCAAGTTTAGGTCAAAACTTGAGCTGAACTCATGCTATATAGTTTTCTGTCTCCACTGGTGTCTGTGGCCCACTTACAGAAGTTTATGAGTTGGCTGAGGCCTTTGAGAATGAAACTGTGTTTTTTCAGCTCGAGCAGTAGACTCGTGCTTTTAGATCCAGGCATTTTTGGCTACAGTCCTGCAGATGTCTGTCCATTTCTGTGAAACAACTCAAGTGTTTTAATTGTAAATCTACTCCTTTCATGTAACTCAGCCCTAGAAATTTGGCCTTGTTTTGCCTACGGTCTTTTCTGTTTGTCATGGAACCAGCTAAGTTGGGGCAGTCTGGGTTGGAGTTACAGAAACAGACCTGCAGGATTTACAGGACACCTTGTTCTTGCTCTCTGTGTTTCTGTCCCAGTGAAAGGCAGAGTCTCACCTGCAGCCAGGTAAATGCTTGGCACAGGGTTCAACAAAGAGAAGAGGGTCCCTGCCTTAAAAAACACATTTCGGGCAGAGCTGAGAAAGGCCACCTTCTCCTGAATAACCTGAAGAAGCCTATAGATTCAAGGTGGCCAGGGCTAGAAAAGCTCTGGAGGAGGAACTATCCTTTCTAATGAATGGAGAACAACTTTGTCCAAACAATTGGATTATTTGAGAAACTGTTGATGGTCCTGCTTATTCCTGAGAAAGCTGTATTATTTACCATCTCAAAGCCATGTGACTAATTCTTTACCTTACCCAGTTCCAGCTTGACATGCCATTAAATTCCAGAAACATTGAATAGCCAGTATGCACAATACAGATAGACATGAGTCTGGACTGGATATACTCTATAATTATAATCAGTAATAATAACAGAACTGACATTGCAGTGCCTTTTCTCCTTTCAGTGTAGCCTTCAGAATTACTTACATCAAAACATGGATGTTTCTTATCAGTATGTGTTAGCCCAGCAAGTCTGGAACCATTTTGGTTTTGCTGAAAGTGCTGCATGTTGGATTGCTGTCGTTGGTAATTTGCCTGTACAAACATGTATTGAAATGAGTGAATTTTAGTTTGGTATCAACCCATGGAGACATGCATAGGACACCCATTGGCACAAATGTGTACATCACTTCTTTACTTACAGGTAAGAGGTGCAGGTAAGAGAGGCTGAGAGAGCTGGGGTGGTTCAGCCTGGAGAAGAGAAGGCTCCAGGGAGACCTTGAACCCCTTCCAGTGCCTAAAGGGCTCCAAGAGAGCTGGAGAGGGACTTTGGACAAGGGCCTGGATGACAGGACAAGAGGGAATGGCTTCACAGTGACAGAGGGCAGGGTTAGGTTGGATATTGGGAAGAAATTGTTGGCTGTGAGGGTGGTGAGGCCCTGGCACAGGTTGCCCAGAGAAGCTGTGGCTGCTCCATCCCTGGAAGTATTCAAGGCCATGTTGGATGGAGCTCTGAGCAACCTGGGCTAGTGGAAGGTGTCCCTGCCATGTTGGAACTGGATGGTCTTTAAGGCCCCTTCCAACCCAAACCGTTCTGTGATTCTGTGAAGTGTTTCTGTGATAGTGGTTCTGTTACCTTCGGGGCTGTAGATATTCTTTTATTTTATTTTAGTCTTTCCTGTAAAGAATTTCTTACAACTCTGTTGCCCTGCTAATGGTCTTTGTAACTACTCACCAGATGTAAATCTTTTTATGTAAGGGAAAAGCAAAATGGGGGAATGACACAGGAAAAAAAAAAACAAATGCACATTCATTGAAGATTTTTAGATGCAGAGTTACAGATCTGCAGGTGCTGTGCTATCCCAGTGCTCAGAACACTTGAGCTAATGCCATCTGGAGGAAGTTATTTGTTGGGACAGGACAGTGTTTTAAACTTTGAAGTGAAGAATAAACAAAGTGAAGCAGCTGGAATCTGGCAGAAGAAGAAACGAACCATTCCTATCAGCCTGTGCTATTAAAGGAATGAGAGCACTGGGGTTGTTTTTGCATATGCTTGGAAGTTTATTCTTGCTCTAGAACTGAGCTGCTTTGGTTGTTCTGTTGGGGAGTAGAGGGAGGATTGTTTTGCAGTTTTAGGAAGTAATATGTAGGTAATTACAGTAATTATAGTTCTGGTTTTCTACTGACACAATAACCTGGGTCCTGATTCCTCAAACCCCTCCCTGTTTATTGTCTTGATGGAGAGAGACTGTTTACCAGAGCACGGAGTGACAGGACAAGGGGGAATGGCTTCAAAATGAAAGAGAGTAAGCTTAGATTGGATATTAGGAAAAAATTCTTCCCTGTGAGGGTGGTGAGGCCCTGGCACAGGTTGCCCAGAGAAGCTGTGGATGCCCCTTCCCTGGAAATATTCAAGGCCAGGTTGGATGGAGCAATCTGGTCTAGAGGAAGGTGTTCCTGCCCACAGCAGGGCGTTGGAATGAGGTGGTCTTGAAGGTCCCTTCCATCCCAAGCCATTCTGTGATTCTGTGATAACACTTTTCACTTACAAGATAGGGGTCTGTTTCATCTCCAGAGATATTTAAATTAGGATTTTTATTTAATATATGGAGTCGAAAGAGTTAAAGCACATGGTTCTCATTTGGCTTAAAAGTCAGACTTGTTTAGTCTTTTTATTTTGCCAAATAGAAAAAATTTAAAAGAAAGATTTAAACATTTTTCTTTGTTCTTATTGTTGCCATATGGTATTGGGAACCAAACCTCCCTTCAGTGGGGTTAATTCCTTTTTCATTTGGCATCCATTCACCACACACTCATCTATAGCTGATTCTCTGTGTGATGGTGCCTTGTAGAGAAAAACTCCCTTCACAGGTCACTGGATGGTTGACACACCATTAATTTTTATGCTTCTGTTAAACAGAGGTCTGGAAATTTAGTACTGTACATGAATTTGTTATAGATTACCAAGAACAGGAAAAATCTCTGATCTGAAAATCTGACCTTTTCCATCAGTGGGTCACCAAGATGTTTTCAGTCACTCGTGAGTTTTTACCAGTCAAGGGCTCTCACACTCTCACTGAGTGTCAGTTTTCACAGTTTATATGAATTTATCCTGTTAGCTGGTGACAAAGAGTTTGGAAAACTGGAGGTCACCTGAGGTCATGCACTCCATTTATTGGATTTTAACGAGCAAAATTTTTATAAATGCACCTAACTACATGATTAGAAAATTGTACTGAGCTCTCCCAGAGTCTCTAAAGAAGGGGGAAAAAATAGTCATGAAGGCTACCTGCCTTCCTGCCCTGCTTTTTAAAGGGAAGAATTTTCCATTCCATTTTTATGACTTATCACAAGATCCTAACCACTGCAATTTGCATATTTGTGCTGGTGAAGAACTCGGTGTTTAAGAGGAAACCAACTTAGTGTTGGTTATGAGCTGCTCTCTCTGAGGGGGGGAAGATATAAAACAGAATATCACCTTCTTAAAGAAAGAGCAGGCCAGGGGCTGTACAAACACTGTCACTGGGGTACAGCAACAGGCATAAATATTTGTGTATTTATTCACATACCCATCCTACATGTATATATGATGTGTTACATGCACTGTGCCTGCACGTGGTTACATTCAACAAAAGGTAATAATGATAAAGCACATGAGAGAATAACTTAGTAACTGCGTTTTTTGGGCCAATGTAGAGTTTCAGGACGAGCAGGTTTCCATCTTGGGAAGTTGCAGTCATGGAGCAGAATATCTCCCATGTAGCTGAAATAGGATATCCAGAGTTTTTTTGCAGTTAAAATGCTGAAAATCCACATTCTGTATTTTCTGTGTGCATCTAACAGAGTCCAAGTCTTCAGATTTCTTGTCTTTTAAAAAGGTAAATGCTGACTTTGGGTATTTTTAAGGTTATTTAGATAACTCAGGGCCTGTAACTTTTCTGTTGAACAAGTAGAGGGAATTATTCTTTTAAGTTTTTTGTGTTTTAGCATTTTATATCTATCATAAAATTGGACTATAGTCTGTCTGTAAAACATATTAGAGTACGTGTTAGGAAGAATGCAGACTAATATGATACTTTCTTTTAGCACTCCCAGAATCAAAGACTTGAGAAATTACTACAGAGCCCTGGGATAAGGGAATATTCTTTTCTTTTTTCCTTCCATTTTTTCTTTTTTTTTTTCCTTTTTTTTTTAAGAAACCTGAAAACAGCTGTTGAAACAATGACATCATGGAATGTGACACGACTGTGGAAATTATTAACAAAGTCAAGCTTTGAAAGCTTCAAGCTCCATACAGAGCTGGAGAGTTGCTTTAGTGTGTGGGATGATTTATAGGGTTTCCTTGGGCATTGCACAGTCACGTCCTTACTGTGTGTCAGCTCCACGTCTGACCAAATAAACCCTCTGCTTTCCTTCAGTTCCCTTTCTCAAAAACCTTCTTGTGTCACTCAAACATGGCCACAGAATCAAATCGTGAAATCATAGAATGGTTTGGGTTGGAAGAGACTTCAAAGACCATCCAGTTCCAACTCCCCTGCCGTGGGCAGGGACACCTTCCACAATCCCAGGTTGCTCCAAGCCTCATCCAACTTGGCCTTGGACACTACAAGGGATGGGGCAGCCACAGCTTCTCTGGGCAACCTGTGCCAGGGCCTCACCACCCTCAAGGCCAAGAATTTTTTCCCCAACATTTAAACCTGCCCTCCTTCAGCTTAAGGCCATTTCCCCTTGTCCCATCACTCCATGCCCTTGTGAAAAGTTCCTCTCCAGCTCTCTTGGAGCCCCTGTGGGTCCTGGAAGGCTGCTCTAAGGTCTCCCCAAAGCCTTGCATTCTCTTTTCTCTCTTCTCTTCTCTTCTCTTCTCTTCTCTTCTCTTCTCTTCTCTTCTCTTCTCTTCTCTTCTCTTCTCGCCTCGCCTCGCCTCGCCTCGCCTCGCCTCGCCTCGCCTCGCCTCGCCTAACCTCTCCGAACCTCTCCTCTCCGAACCTCTGATGTGCTGATTTGCTGGGGACACAAAAAATGCTCCTGTGCTCCTGCTGCCTTCCTGAATGGCAACAGGCTTGGCTGGCACAGCTCACCCCATATGATGGCTTCACTGTCTTTGGCCTAGTCCATGTTTGACTTCCCAGGCTGTTGGCTGCTGTTGTGGCATGGAGAACACCCGATGGAATTTTATTTTAGCAGTGGGTTTTTGTTTTAATTAGCCATTTGAAGCGTGCTTTGCTACAAATTGGATGAATGCAGATTACTGCTTCAGTGACATAGTAGATAATTAACTGGGGTGAAAGAAAGCCTAACTTCTTGGTTTTATTGGGAAAATAGTGTTCTAATTGCCTAGTTTATCACAGAGGAAGGGAGAATTGTTACAGCTTCCTGGAATGAAAACAAACTCCGAGACAGCCTTTGCTGTTGTACATGGACTCAGATATGTGTTTGTTTTGCGTGTAGCTGCTGCCCTTAAATGTCCCCAGGAAAACTGAAATCTCAAAATGCTCTTTCTGTAGTTTTGTGAATGCTGTGCTGTTCTTCTTCTAATGCCATTTCTTCTGTCTTCCTTCATTCTGTGTCTCCAGCCTGATCCATGCCTTGCTCTTCCTGCTCCATGAATTGATTCATCTTATCTCCCTCCTCTGGCTAAATACATTAATTTGTGCTCATGACTCTTCTCCCATCCCATCTCTGGGATGTTCATACTTACAATGCAGATGGGTGTCCCCAGTGAGGTTGTGGATCCCCCATCCCTGGAAGTGTTCAAGGCCAGGTTGGACAGGGCTTGGAGCAACCTGGTCTAGTGAAGGTTTCCCTGCCCATGGCAGAGGGGTTGGAACAAGACGAACTTTAAGGTCCCTTCCAACCCAAACCATTCTGTGATTCTATGATTCTATATATGCACAGAAATTCATCCCTTTGTTGCCTGATAAGAACTCTGATGGCTAAAGCAGCACCCTTTGCACTGTGGGCAGTAAGGGTGCCTGTGTACTTGTACTTCCATGACTTCAGTAGACTTCAGCCATTTGTCACAGACAGCAAATAATGACTTTAGTTTTCCTCTTTCCTTTTCTCTCTCTTTTTTTTTTTATTTATTTTTTAGGAGAAGATGCTGCCCCACATTTGAATCCCCAGGTTTCTGCAGCCAAGGTGTCAGTGCAGCTGCCTGCTAGAAACACAGGAGACGAGACCCAGAGTGTGAGCAGTGCACGGGGAGATTCGGATTCTTCAGGGACAGACACATTTTAAAGCTTATGGCTGTTTATGACAGTCACTGTCTAAAGATTTCGTGCTTGGTGCATTTGTCTGTCTAGTGTGATAGTCTGGGTGTTCCATCAAAATAACAGTCTTTCAGCACTGTTTATTTTCTACTGTTTTTCTGATAATTTTGTTATTGTTTTAAATTAAGACAATGATTGTCTGTGAATATATCAGGTATTTTTAAGCAAATAAATTGCAGTTCTTTCAGAATCATTGTGAGTTTAAGTCAATAAAGGCCTTTTAAATATTTATTGTATTACAGGTGAAGGTGATTGGTATTAAAACCATTGCAAAGGTCTGTCTCACTGATGGGAAAAATGCTTGTTTAATATCACATCAGTATTGTCAAAATGTTGAGCAAAAGAGAGATATATTTGAAACCAAAGTTTGCAAGAAAACTGTGTTTCTAAGTATCTTCAGAGCCTGTTCATCGTTAGAAGACTGCTATGACAAGCCAATAATTCAACACTGCGTGTAAAAGAGACCATTAGAGTTTGTATTGTAATTATGAGGAATTTATTTTTTCAGAATTAGGAAAGTTTTTCAGCGTTTTTGTGTTTGTTTCCCTAAAGTTTTTTGGGGGTTTTTTTCTGTCTTGAAACATCTCTGAATGGGAGATTGTGTGGGTAAGGTTACTTGTTTACATTTTTAATGTAATTTTTTTCCTTCTCATGAGACAGTTCCTTTGGTCTCAGCCCTCCAGAATCTCAGTCAGAAATGCCACAGTGATGGTGAACAGCAAGAGTCCCTGGACATAGTGCCACCCTCCCAGGGGCTGCTCCATTTTTTATTGCCTCCATCAGGACAATGAGGTTGTTCCAGCAGTGACAGGAGGAAGGTAGGATTGTCTGCTCCAAGCAGCATCCAAACAGACTAAAAAAGTAGGAATTCAGACATGTTCCTGTAGGAAAACTAGGAAAGAACTCTTCTCCAAGCAGGGCAAACACAGCTTTTGCTCTGTTCCTCATCCACTCCAAGCTTTTCATCTGTGAGAAAGAGGGGATACTGTGGCACTTTCAAAGACATGGGGTGTGAAGGCATCTCTCAGAAACTTGGGAAAAAAATACTTGGGTTGACTTGTACCTTGTGACAGAGGGGCATAAAACTTCATGGCTTCACTGTGTCACTGATGAGAGACACTTTGTCGTTGCAGATGCTCATAACCATGAGCAGTTCCCATTAATTTTGTTTTTATGGAGCCTGCACTGATTTCACCTCTCCTTCACAGAGAAAGATCAGAAGCTCCTTTTGGTTTTGTGTTGATCTCATTCACCACAAGGTTCGGTAGATTTGCTGGAGCATCTGCAGGGGTGGATGGAAAGAGAGAGAGCTTCAACCCTTTCAAGGTCAGTGATATCCTGAGGATTCAACTTTAATGGGTGTCTCTCAAGCACCTGAGAGACTTGGGCTCTTGTCTGTTGTGACAGACATGTAAATAGCACATTTAGGGGGGGTAAAAGGGTAAAAGTGTGTCAGGCTTTGTGCAAAATGCAACACTGATTTAAAAAAAAGAAAAAGTACAAATGAGAACATGGAAACACAGGATGTCCTGGGTTGGAAGGGACCTTAAATACCATCCAGTTCCAACCCCCTGCCATGGGCAAGGACACTTTCTACTAGAGCAGGTTGCTCCAAGCCGCACCCAACACTTCCCAGGGATGGGGCATCCACAGCTTCTCTGGGCAGCCTGTGCCAGTGCCTCACCACCCTCACAGCCAAGAATTTCTTCCCAATATCCAGTCTGTGATATGGCATTGCTGGGAGCTGGATTTCAGCATATGATGCCACAAACATTGTCTCCAGAGGTAAAGCTGCTTCTCACTGTCCTTGTACTGATTGCTGCTCTCTGTGGAACTGCTCTGTAAATCAGACTGTTGACCCAATCAATACTTTATATAAAACCAGCTTTTTGGGGGATGATGGAGGTGTTTTTTTACCCTGCAGCAGGTTGCTACAAGTGATTGCACTAGAACAAGTGAGAGGATAAGGAAATGCAGTGGGCAGGGAAAGAGCTTCTTAAACCAGCTTTCCTGCAAGAGAAAACCTTCATGAAACCATATTCCAGGGTCTCTGTCAGTCTGCTGGGTGTTTTAGGGTGCTGATACATAATTTAGGTCCCCTTTGTTGCAGTGTAAATGGTAGTTGAGCTGTGCTGTTCTGTGCCCAGGGCTGTGAGCTTGGATCAGGAGTGTTCTTTGCTGAACAGAGTGCAGTAATTGGGCCAAGGACATGCAGAGAGCTGACAAACAGAGGGACGGGATGGGATGGGATGGGATGGGATGGGATGGGATGGGATGGGATGGGATGGGATGGGATGGGATGGGATGGGATGGGATGGGAGACAGCAGATGGATACACAGGCAAGGAGAGTGCTCAGGAAAGGATGAGTCAGCCTGACCTATGGGAGAGGCCACTGGCTCACCATACCAGGAAAATAACTGTGTTGGGCTCTGCTTTCTGCAGTGCTGAGCAGCTCACGTGTTGCTCTAATTCTCTTCTTTTGCATTTAATCACAGGTATTGTCATTGACTGAATCCTGACAAAATGAGTTGTGTTTTGAGGAAAACATGCCATAAAATGCCTCGTGAATACCATTTTCAGTCAGTTTTGAAAATTCCCTGTTGGGTTGTGTTCTCTCCCAGCTTTTTGTGACTGACTGATCTTTTTGGAAGCTTCTGGGTTCCTGGCCCTGGTCTTCAAAGATCTGCTGCTGGTGGGGATTACCCTGTGGCAGTGGGATCTGCTAATCCTTCATCCCCACTGCAACCTCCGCTGGTCCCATTCAAGGAGCATTTTGGAGAGGTGAAGAAAGTGTGAACTGTTTGCTTTTCCTTCCTCCAGGCTTCCCCAAAACAAAGTATCCTGCCACAAAAACATAAGGGGACCTCTGTAAATCTGGCACTCTGTGAATGGATCATATTACAAGTATTTATATCCCTAGGAAAAACTGGGAGTGACTGGAGGGTTACTTTTTAGCTTTTATCTGAGGCTCCATTTTGACTTTGAAATAGAGTGGTGGGGGGGGAAGTATCTTCTAGAAATTTATCTATTTCTTACTTTTGGATTCAGTCTTGTATTTCAGATTCCTGTAAGTAGTTTTCCGGAGTTGGAAATGGTAAGCACATGTTCTCTGAGCACAGCCAAGCCTTGATAAGGAATTTGTCTGTCTGCCTCTCCAAGTTCCATTTTGTTTCTACAGCTTTTATGATTGAAAATGCACATTTCTCATGGGCACTCAGAGAACTGAAACAGCGTGATTTGCAAGCTTGCTGAATGGATTTCTTCCAAGCAAGTCATTGGGGTATGTCATCAAAGCTTAACAGCATCAAATAGAATTCCGTCCAGGAAAAGTATTTAAAAAACCCACCTCTGTACAGCTCTATTTTTCAATTAAATCTCAGCAGCAGAGAGGTGGTGGGGAGGGTAGTGAGGGTGTTACTGGATTTCAGGATTGTAAGCGTGGAAACCAAAACCCTGCCTTAATTTTTTGACTTGACTGAATTCCTGGTGAAGTTTGCTGGTGGCTCACTTTGGGAAAGCAGTAGAATGAGAGTGTTTGTTCATGGATTGCACTGGCAGAGTAGGAGAGCACAAAGCTGAAATGCCAGAAGCTTTTATATTTGCAGAGAATTTTTTTCTGACTTTGATTAGGAAAAATCCACCAGTTTGGAAGTGAAGTGCTCAAAAATCCAGGGGTTTCTTCCCTCCTCTCCCCTTCCTGAAGATAAAAGAGCTGCTGTTATGGTGAGGGTGGCAGGGATAAAGAGAATGGGTGGGTCTAGAGGGACATCATGAGATTCCTGGCACAGGTGGAGATCCCAGCTCCCAGGCCAGCCCTGGCTCTGGGAGAGGACTCCAGCCACAAGCTGGAGTTTGTGTGGTGCTGGTGTCACCCTTCCCTGCTCAGCTTATCTTGGTTTTCAGCATAGGAAGCGGAAAATTTCATGTGCACGCTTCGTCTTATCTGAATTGTGGGAAATAGGATAAAGCGAGGGTTTTGTTGTTCCTGTTCATAGCTCAGAGATGGAGGTTGTCAAAATTAGCTGCTAAAAACATGCACTGACCTTCCCAGGTGCTTTACAAATCACTGCAGGATAAGGTTTCTGTCCTGATGGAGCAAAGATGTGTGTGCCAACCTAATCCCCGTGGATCGAGCACTCAGATGTGTAAAATGACACATGTGCAAAAATGTTGCTGGATCTTGGTCTGAAATGGAGCCACTGAAGAGCTGGAACCCTGCAGCTGTTTAAAAGCTCCCTGTTAACACTTGGCACAAGCGTTGAAGGCGGGATTGCATCCTGCGGGATTGATACGACATTGGAAGTTCATCCTTTCCACAGGCGTCCAAGGGTATTTTGTGTGTAGAACTGAAAGCTACTGTATAAACATTGAGATATTTGCCTGGTTGGCAGGATTGTTCCTATGGAGATCTCTTTTTTATTCCCCTTTTTCTGCTGCATTCCTGATTTAGAGTCATGTCTTTCATAAGTTACCTCAAAATATTCACTATTATGGTTGTGTGCTCGTGCCTCCCCCAGCCTTCCAGGATTTGGATGGGATTTTGCTTCTTTGCTGGCCAGATCACTTACCCAAATCTCACTGTTGTGGTGTCCCTGAACCAGGTGAGGGAACTGCAACAGAAGGTTTTTTTCCAGAAATCCCAAGTAAAATTATGGAAGTGTCACTGCTGTGCTGTGGCCAACTGAGCAGAGGCCAGAATAAGGCTTGGGCCCTGCTCCTCTGATGGCAATGACAAAAACCCACAATCCTATGTCTGTGTCTACAGATTTTGTCAGAATTTGGGTAGAATGTGAAGCCTGCTTTTGTCTTTTGCTCTCATTCTCTGCCTTGAGAGGTGACCACAGAGAGTGGACTCCTTTAGTTCAGGGGTTGTTTTCTTCCCTATACATTTAGGCAAAATCCAGAAAGTGAGAGAAAAGTCAAATCAGAAGTGGGATCAGAAGACTGTGAGGTGCCTTGATCATGGAGGAGGTCATTCCCCAGTGATTCCAGTCCAACAAAGGGCCATTTTGGGAAGAGGTGCTTTTTCACCCCCTTTGTAAATCTTGGGGCAGAGAATCATCATCATTCTGATCAGACTTCATCCCGAAGGCCCGTAAGTCTTCCAGCTGATGGATCCTGCACTGAAGTTGTTGAGGACCTTGAAGGGGGATGTGAAGCCCCTGAAATGCCTTGAACTAAAAGCCAGTGGGATTCTTGCCTATATAGTTGCCATTGCAGGTCTAGTGCAGTTCCCAGAAAAATAGCTAGGAAGGAAAAAGAAATGCAAATATCTGTCATCTGAAGAGGTGATCAGCTGCTAAACAAAGAACTTCACTAAAACCCAAAAAACTAAAGCCAGTTAGGAGGTAGCAATCCTGCTGTTTGTCATCTACTTTGCCAGTGAGCTGGAAGCCTGACTAGCTGCCAGGAAGGAGGTTTGGGAGAAAGGCAATGAACTCCCAGCAGTGCTGGTCTTCATCCTGCCTGCCCTGGGCAGGCAAAGCAGCAGCTTGGACTCTTCAGACCACTGTCTCAACTCTGTCTTTTCCTGGCAGGGGTGCCCAGCCCTGCAAATTAGGGTTGCTCACACTTCATATTGCCCTGAACTGGCTGCAGGCAGAGCCCCCCCCATCCCATGCAGGGGCACAGTGAGGTCGTTCCCTGCTCTACCATCTCAGCACTCCAATTTCTTACTGTCAGATGAAAAAGTCTCCCCTGGTTGCTGCCTGTTCCTTAATATAGGTACAGTTGTACTTCCCCTCCAGCCTGTTATCACCTGGACAGCTGGATGTTTGATCACCATGGAAAAATCTTGCCACTGAAACGAGGACTGTAGAGCTTATTTTTAATAGGTTCTGGGAGATGCTTCTTGCAGTGACAGAGGATTTTGCTGGCTGAGTGGCATCCTGTCAGGTTTTTTTACCCCCTTCTTTTTATTCTGACAGCCTTGGAAATTGTGCTCCTCCTGCATGATGTGCCCTTGGAGAAGGGCATTCAGCATCCTGTCACATAAATACCATCCTCCCTTCCCGTGCTGCAGTCACGGCTCCTTCCCCGCTGTGTTCCCTTAATCAGCACCTATGGCAGAGCAGCAGGCACCCAGCCACAGATCAAACGTGGGACCTGCTGTGAAACCCAGCATCTGCTGAAAGAGCACTTGGGTCTGTTAATGCCAAGTGTTTAAAGCAGCTTTCCAGGCAGTGCAGTGCCAGGTGCTGCAGAGTCAGGGATTCCTCTGGCCCTTAAGCCTTGCAGCTCTGGACTGAGGAGGATTTCCTGTTCTGTGCTGGGGCTGCTGTGCTGTTGCATCTTTGAACAGCTGATTTTGTTTTGAATTGCAGAATCATAGAATGCTTTGGGTTGGAAGGCACCTTGAAGACCATCCACCTCCAAACCCTCTGCCACGGGCAGGGACACCTTTCACTAGACCAGGTTGCTCCAAGCCCCATCCAACCTGGTCTTTTGCTGTTTTATTTCCCCAGATCAATTAGCTAAAGCCATCTTTGCTATAAGTGTTTTCTTTTTAAAAGCAGTCACATTCTTGCCTTCTCTAACTGTCATAAGGATGTTTTTCAGGGCTGGGAATGCCAGGGGTTTTGTTTAGGTTCTTACAGACCTTTTTATGGACTATAGTGGCTGGTTTTTGTAAGTCCTGCTAAATCCGGGAGGGTGCAGAGGGATGAGGTGGGGAGCACACCATAAAGAGGCATCCTTAAGGAAAACAAAGACCAGGAGCATGAGTCAGAGGGTGACAGATTCCCCTTTCATGCTTGTAGCAACAGTTTTGCATCTTTTCCTTGTACTGTTTGACAGGTAAAGATCCTTGAGGGAGTAACTCTACTTGTTTTTCTCTGCACTGGGCCAGTAAATAACAGCAAAGGACTGTTCATCCCTGCCTACCTGAACTATTTGTGTTGTTATCTTAATTGCTTCATTCTCACAACCCACACTCAATCTTCTCAGAAAATCAGAGCCTTGAACTTCATTCCAGAATCCTGAGGAAATCTCACATCTCCCTGCCATTTCCCAGTCTCTCTCATCTCCAAGAACAAACCCTATCTCTCCCCGCTTGATGTGCTCCGAATTTCCTCAGGGATTATCTAAACAGAGCCCACGTGATTCCATTTCTCTCAGCCCCTCTACAAGTGGGAAGGCATAAATCACGGGGCCCTACAAATAAACACAACTGGCAAGATGTTATTTTTCTCTGTCTGAAGTACCAGCAGCTCTTTAATCTGCCGCCTCCTGGAAGTGTGTCTGTTCAGAGAAAGTACAGCCCTCCCCATGTACACACTGTGTTCCTCTGCCACTTCTCCTTGCAAGCTGTAATGGGAACCCTCCACCAGAAACACTGAGAGAAACGCAGCCAAGTGAATACCTCTCACTGTTTTCACTTCTCCTCGGCTTGGCTCTGAAAGCAGAAAGCATTCCTGTTTGTAAGGAAAGGAATGGTGAGAAAGGGAAAATCCTGACCATGAAATCCCGCTGCAGCTTAACTTTCAGACTTGTGACTTTCATGTTACAGTTGAGGGGGGTGCTGGGCATCATTAATTCTGAAAATATTCTTTGTAAGCTGAAGAAAGGGAAAGTTCTCGCCGTAACGAAAACGACTCGGAGCCGAACACTTAAAAATGCTGCAAAAACTGGAGATGTTTTTACAGTTAAACCTCGTCTGGAGTTCATTTAAAATAATCATGTTTACATGGAGGTGAATTAGTGGCTGGGCTCTGCCAGTGCCTCACCATAGTTAGAAGTGCACAGCCAAGAGTTATAACCCTGGTAATCCACTCCCTGCCTGCTGCACCCCTGGGTATGTGCAAGAACCCAGAGGCAGAAAGGCCAGCCTGGGGGGGGTGCTGGGAGCCAAAATCACTGTAATTGGTGATAAACCTTGTAGGAATATTCCAGGGGGGATAAGTGCTGGATCCATGCTTTACCTTTCAGTGCAAAACAGCTATTTCTGTGTATGTAAAAGGTCACTGGGGTCCTGTTGCTGCATCTCTGCTGAGGGTGGGATTTGGTTTGCTGGGCAGTGAAGATGTCCACATCTCTGCTATCCTTCTGCACCTCCCTGTGGTTTTTGGAACAGGCTCTCTAGGATATGAGTCACCTCTGCTCTTGGAGACTCCTCCTTTGGGGTAAGGTGGGTCTTTCCCTTCAGCGTCCCTGGGTGGCAGGGATCAGGGGTGGGAGAGATGAACTCACCACCCCAAGGGTCATTTTCCAATAGCAACGTTGGCCTGAGACCCTCTAAGTGAACAGACTCAACTTCCAACTTTTCTTTGAGGAGTTTTGAATGCTAAATGTGTATTTGGAATTAGCAGAGGCTTGGAATGGTCCCTGCAAATGTTTCACTGCTCCACTCTTGCCCTTCAGTTCAGCTACTCCTTGCTTGAGACTAAAATACACTTATGAGTTTTGCATCTGATACACACTTATAATACCTGGGAGTGGCTCTGGTGTGTCTGTGCTGTGTGGTCCTTCCAGAAGCCTGAGAAAGCATTTCTCTCCCTAAAATTGTGAGTGCCAGGATGGCTTCCCAGCGAAGGGCTGTGAGCAATCACAGAGAGCAAAAGCTTTTTGGTTTTGCTTTGATGGTCAAAAATGCAGTTGCCTTGAGTGTCAGCTGATATGAGAAGGAGCTTTATTTCAGGCAACCTCTGCTATTTTCAGTTAATTGAAGCTCGTGGGTTGTTGCAAGGCCTCTCCTGACCCTCAGCTCGTCTCCTGTCTCCGTCTGCCACTATTGAGCTGTCACCAGAGATGCTCTTCCTGCCTGGGCTCTCAGCCTGCTCCTGGAGATGCTTTTCCTGCTCAGCCTGGTCCTGGCAGACTGGACCTGTCCTTGCCAGGCTTTGTGTCAGCAGGGACACGTGGCCTGGCAGCTGCTCCATGCTGGAAACTCAGTTGTTGCCATTTTCCTTGTTACTGCACCCTGTGCTGGCCAGGAAATGTCAGCCCTGGGGCTGCCAGCTCAGGCTTGGCTCATCCACCCCCATCCCTCTCTGTGTGTGCACTCTGAAGGGAAGGGGAGATACAGGGAATCACAGAATGGGTTGGGTTGGAAGGGATCTTAAAGATCATCTCGTTCCAACCCCCCTGCCATGGACAGGGACACCTTCCACTAGACCAGGTTGCTCAGAAGAAAAAGAGAAATGACAAGGAGCAGGTTACAAAGGTACACAAGGTTACCAATCACACCAGGGAAGGTGCAAAGCAGGTAGAGATGAGTAGGGGGTGTGTGTTGGTGGCATATGGGCTCTGTGCTGGGTGCTCAGTCCTTTTGGTCTGGATCTGTATGACCATGAGATCACTTTCTCCAAGTGGAAATAGGCTGGAGGAATCTCGATGAGATCAAAGGGAGATAATTTTATTACAGTGGCCTGCAAGTTCCTTTTTTGTGGGTATTATGCTGCTTAATGTTGGGGATCAAATTCTTGACTGATATAAATCTACATGTGGCTGCTTTGGCTTTTATGGCACCAAAGCCAATTAGTGCATCTTGTGATTCACTGGATCTGTGCCTGGATGGTGCCCAAGCCGTTGTCTGCAGACAACTGGAATCCCAAACATGAGTATGTGGTGCTCTGTTGGGTGTTTGCAATCTTCTCCAGAGCATCTGCCTAGAGAAGCTGTGGATGTCCCTTCCCTGGAAGTGTTCAAGACCAGGTTGGATGGAGCTTGGAGCAACCTGGGCTAGTGGAAGGTGTCCCAGGGTTGGAGTTAGATGGGCTTTAAGGTTCCTTCCAACCCAAACCATTCCAGGATTCTAGGATTCCATTAAGGACTTATTAATTAGTCTGCCTTGTATTCCACAGTAAATTGTGTGTGTTGACAGCAGCCTGTGGTCCAAAAGCTACAGATGCCACTGCTCTAAACACTGCTCACTAATCCATTAGCTTTTAATTTGTGTAAATATTCTCCTTACTTTTTTTTTTTACTTTTTTTTTCTTTTTCTTTTTCTTTTTTTTTTCCATTTGTGGGACTGGGGGAGCTCTTTGCCAGCTGCCTTGCCCAAAGATTTGTTTCTCCAGATAACAAATCTTGGGACCAGCAGCTGAACTGGGATACGCTGCCATTTTAATGAACTGTAAATTTAGAGCATCTTGGCATATTTAGAAAAAGCATAAATCATAGGTTACTCCTGATTTTTTTATTTTTTTTTTTTTATTTCAAAAGCAAACAAGTAGCCAAGCATTAGGTTTCTTTCAGCAGTGACAGGGTAATTGTTTCAAAATGGGGCCATGAAATACGTTGAGCGCTGCAATGCGGGATCAGCTGGAACATCTGTTCCTGAAAAACGCCGTGTAGGAACATCACTCCTAAACAGAGATAAGCCAGTTCGAACAGGATATGAGGGAACCTCGCAAAGCTGAGAAAATTGCTGTCATGACAGCTGTAAAACCAAAAACTTCTTGGAAATGCAGCCTGGGAATGCTGCTCTTAAACAGAAGCAGAATGATCTGGGTTTCCAGGCGAGGCACGTGGTCCTCTTGCAAAGCCTTTAAAATGTTCCTTCCCCATTCCTCTCTGCAAGAGCATTTTGTGAGCTATGAGGTGGCTTAGGAGGACAGTTCTCATATGAAGAAATTAGTTGGGAATTCAGACGGTTTTCAGCAAATGGGAGACAGTTGTCACAGACTGGATTTTTCCTGTGCTGTGGCCACCACCGGCAACATGGGACAAAATGAGATGGATGCAGGACAGACTGTTATTTTTACAGCTATTTCTGTGTCTTGCTAGGTGTCTTTGTTAGAGAGAAGACTGTTTCATTGTTGTTTTTTTTTCAAAAGGTGTTTCATGTGATGGTATTTTAACTGGCAAATGAAATATATGGATATTAGGATAAAGGTTTTTTGATGCTAGGAAGAGGTTTGGATTTGGATATGAGGAGAAAGTTTTTCATTCAGAGGGTGGTTTCATTCACAGGGTCTCCAGGGAAGTGGTCATGGCCCTAAGCCTGACAGAGTTCAAGGAGTGTTTGGATAAAGCTCTCAGGCACAGGGGGGGATTGCTGGGGTGTCCTGTGCAGGGACAGGAGTTGGACTCAGTGATCCTCGTGGTTCCCTTCCAACTCAGGATATTCCATAGTTCTATGATCTGAAGAAAACAGTGCTCAGATATTGCATAGTTTAGGGTTAGGATAAAGGTAATACATCCATTTCTGATCCAGCCCCAACACCTGATCAAACGCTGGTTTTCCATGCCTTTGTCCCTGGGAGTATTTGGATTGTTTGGGTGGCTGGTGCCACTAGTAAAACTGACACAGTATCCACACAAAATGGAAAATTTAAATGCAAAGGTTTCGAGTGAGGTGAAAGAAGCTCTGAGAGGAGCAGGGCCGGGGACAAGCTTAGAAACGGGAAAGTATTTCGGTTTACTGTGCCCAAGCCTCAATTTCACAAGATATTTAAAACACATGCCTACATTTAAGCCTATGAATATTTGTACCAGCTTCAGTGAGCCCGTTCTCTTGGGTAAATTTAGGCACAGGCTCAGATGTCTCAGTGAATGAGAAACGTAGAAGGACTCCGTGTGTTTCCTCCTCAGAGCCCAGACAGTGACAACTCGGAGTAAATCCTGGTTCAGTACATAAAGCAGATGAGTGCAAAAACCCCTGTGAGAAATCCTCTACTAGTTCTTAAATCTTGCTGATCTTTAAGCTGATAACTCTTCCTCTCTCAGACAAACCTCTGGGTGTAGGATTTCAGCCCGCAGTGCTGGGATGTGTGGATGTATTGTGTGCTCTGTCTCTGGGCAGTGAGCGCCTGGAGAAATTAGGAATTTGGGGGTTTCAATAAGAGATAGGCAGTTTTTAATCTGTCTTTTGTTTATTACTTAGCAGAGGGCTTTCTTGCTCAGCCAGGAAATGCTGCTCTAGAGGTGCTGTTGCTGCAAAGCCAGCTTACACATGGGTTCCTGGTGCTTGCAGGGGAGACAAAATAATTTCTCATTTTACTTCCTGTCCTCTGTTGCTGTCCCTGCTGAGGGATTTGTTCCTGATGGTGGTGGTGGGTGGAAGCAGAGGGTGAGGAGGGAGGTGTGCTCTGGTCCCTGTTCACTTCTCACAGGTGATGTCCAAAGGATGAACGTGCCAAAGCCCCACAACTATCCATTCCAGCTGAGTTGAGAAGTGGTTGCAAAAGGATCTCCTGCTCCCATCTCCCTGCTGGCATCCTCTGATCCTTTCCTGCATCCTTCAGGCATCACCAGAGGTCATGGGAAACGACTGAAAATCCCTGGGTTTGCTTCATCAGAGGATGGAACAAACCATCCCTTTACAGCTGCCTGAAAGGAGGTGGGAGCAAGGTGGGAGTTGGTCTCTTCTCCCAGTAACAAGTGACAGGACCAGAGAAAACAACCTCAGGTTCCATCAGGGGAGGTTTAGTTTGGCTATCAGGGGAAATTTCTTCATGGAAAGGGTTGTCAAGCACTGGAACCAGCTGCCCATGACAGTGGTGGAGTCACCATCCCTGGAGGGATTTAAAATACGTGTAGATTTGGCACTTGGGGATGTGGTCTAGTGCTGAGCTTGGCAGTGCTGGGTGAAAGGTTGGACTTGGTGATCATACAGGTCTTTTCCAGCCTTAACAATTCCATGATTCCGTGACTATTTCCTGCCCACAGCACCCGCAGCTCCCCCGTTGCTCCCCGTACTGTGCAGGTCCATGTGGCTGCACATCGCCCTGCCTGGCAGGGATAGAGGCCAGTCTGCCTCCAGGTCCCAGTGGGAATATCCTTGTCCATTTGAAAACAACTTCCTAAAACAGTATTTTAAGTTTCAGAGCTCCTGATCAAGTATATTGGAGATGTGATGGATCAGCTCAGTGGAGCAGCTCCCAAATGTCCCAAATTTAAATCCCAAATGTCCCCATTTTTGAGGCTGATGGGTGCATGGACAGTAGCATCAGGAGGAGTTTCAAAGCCTGTTCTTCAGCAAGGGGCATTGAAGTCAGTGGTGTTACATTTGCTCTTACTGAGGAAGACTGACTGCAATGCCAGAATGTCTGGATGAACTAAAAGAGTTTATTTTTTACTAGCTGGGTTTGATGCTCCCACTGAGAGGAGTAGGTTTCTCATGAGCTTTGTGCAGCAGCAGAGCCTGTTCCTGGTTCCTTCTGTTTGCAAGGAGGATTTCAGGAAGCCATGGGTCCTGAAGCCAAAAAGCAGTGACAGTGATACAGGAGCTCTGTGTAAGAGCTGATTTAAATCCTTTTATTTGGTCATGGGTTAATGAAGGCAAAACAGATCTGCTGCTTGGGGCATCAGACATTGACTTCCCTGTGTAGAAGCTCAGGAATTGAACTAAAATGCCAACTTAGAAGGCATCCCTCCATCAGAGATGAGAGATCCTGGCACAAACCCCTCTGTTCCTGCTGTTGTGTGTGCCTTTTGCAGGATATTGTGGTGCTCCCTCCACTCTCTGCCATCCAAATGCTTTCCAAGTGCCGTGGCAGTTTGAGTGCTTTGACTTTTGTGTCAGGTTCCTCCTCACACAAGCAAGGAGATCAGATCAGCCTTGATCCCAGCCCTATTTCCTAAGTGCTGCTCCTGGCCCAGGCAGCCCAGCATTTCCAAAGCTCTCACTGACTCTCCAGGCCGGGGCTGCTCACGTATCCCCATCGATCTGCTCATGTGTCCAGCTGAGCATGTTTGGCTGCTCTGGCTATTCCATCAATCCCCACATTAAACTACCTTCAGACTCCTCTTTCAGCCACTTTGCAGCTTCTCAGCAGCTTTGCCTGGAGCAGGAAAGTATTTTTCATCTCTCTGAGTTTACACGAGGTGAATCCAGACAGCTGCCAACGCCCGAGAACTTCCCAGGCTGCAGCCGAGACATTCCTGCCTCTGAGTGAAAACCCAAGGCTGAATTGGTTTTCTCTTGTTTCACTAATTGGCTCAGCACGTGGTTGGTATTTACTGCTTTTGTGCTGCTCCTTGATTTCTCAGTCTGTCTGTTATATTAAGCTGCTCCCGTGAAACACGGGAATATCATGCTCTCTTTGGGATGTGCCAACAACTCGGGAAGGGGGCGAGTGTAGCCAAGCAGATTTTCCACCTTCAGGAGCAGAGGAACTGCTGAACCATTGCCTGCCTTTTGTTAAGCATGTGAGGTGCTGTGTAGATCATATTTGTTGTGTGTGTTTCTCCAAAGAGATCCAGCAAGGAAAGATTTCTGCCTCCATCATCTGTAGGTCGAGGTGCTTTGCTTGGTTCACAAGGGGGAATGGCTTTAGGCTGAAAGAGGGCAAGTTTAGATGAGATATTAGGGAGAAATTCTTCCCTGTGAGGGTGGTGAGGCCCTGGCACAGGTTGCCCAGAGAAGCTGGGGCTGCCCCATCCCTGAAAGTGTTCAAGGCCAGGTTTGAAGGGCCTTGGAGCAACCTGGGACAGTGGAAGGTGTCCCTGCCCATGGCAAGGGCCTGGAACAGGATGATCTTTAAGGTCCCCTCCAACCCATTCTGTGATACCATGATTCTCCTGCTGACTTTGTTTTCAAATCTGGACTGGGCAGTAGCACAGCCCAGTGCCAGGGGTCTCATCATATCGTAGAATTATTAATTCTCTCTTATAACTATTATCTTCCCTTTTTTGGAGGACCCCTGCTCCTCCAAAAGAAGTGGTTTTAAGTGGTTATGAGCCTATAAAAAGAGAAAATGAAAATGCTGGGAGAAATTTTGCAAAACCCCCAGTGACACATCTGCGAGCAGCAATGGAAAAAATGCACTTGGGCTGCTCTCCTGGAGCTCTTCCCAACAGTGAACTCCTGGCAAAGTCTGTCTTCAGTTAGGCCCATATCAGTGGCAGTGCAGCCACTCCATCCCAGTGACTGATCGTGTTCCTGCATCTGCTGCTAAACTGAGCCTTTTGAAACCATCCTGGAGTGGAAGTCAAGCTGCAGCAGATCCTTTGCAGGAGGGGAGGTGGGGGCTGCGTGGCCATGGCAGGGGCAGGGTGGGGCTTTTGGGTGAGTGAAGGCCAGAGTGAGGTACCTGAGCCACCTGTTTGGGCACTTCCCCCAGGATTGGCTGCCCTGAGTTCATCAGGGGAGCAGCAGAGCCCTCTTGATTCTTTCTTGTGGTTTAAAGTAAGGCCTTTTTCCCCATAGTGCAGCTGAAAAAAAGTAAAAAAAAAATAATAATAAAAAAAAAAATTTACAACACCCTAGAGGCCTCTTTATAACTTTTTATGTGGCCACATTCTAATTAAAAACCAAAATTCATCAGAAATTGCTTTCCAAGGGACCTGTCCCAAATGGGGATTGAGTGCATTTGCCATCCAGCAGCCAAAGCATTTAAAAATGTGTTTTTAGAGTGCAGCAATTTCAGCACATGGGAATAGGCTATTCCAGCTCGTGGGATTTGACTATTCCCCACTGGGGAGCCCTGAGCAGCGCTTTGCTGAGGACAAAAATGTCTTAAACAAGTACAAAAATCACCTTCAGCTCAAGGATTCAGTAGATGGTCATGC
This sequence comes from Corapipo altera, assembly GCF_003945725.1. Taxonomy (NCBI): domain Eukaryota; kingdom Metazoa; phylum Chordata; class Aves; order Passeriformes; family Pipridae; genus Corapipo; species Corapipo altera. The sequence goes on along the minus strand of NW_020884946.1, from coordinate 221,608 downwards.
TGGGAAATTGAGGAATCAGCAGGGGAAGGTGCTCCTTGATGCTCTGGTTGGATGCTGAACCTTCAGTGACCCAGCCATCCTGAGGGATTCAGGATGACTTTAGAGCCATTGCCACTTGTTCTATCACCACCTACCCTTGTATCCTGGTTTTGGTGGGGTTTTTTTTCAAGCAAGAATGCATTCATTGCAAGGAAAAGTTTTGAATAAACAGTTTAGTTTAAACTTGTGAGCTGACAGTCAGGGCTGGGGGGTGATAGCTCTCCCTCCCTCATGTCAGGAGTGAGCACTCCAGTGCCCTCACATTCCTCAAAACCCCTCCTTGTCCCGCTCTGAGAGCAGCCACACCACACCACACAGCAAAGCAAGGCAGGGAAATAGCCCCTGAGAGAAAAAATAGTGACCAAACCACTTGTTTCTACCCCATGCAGGGAGCAGGGTCCTGTTTTGAAGCACTTTGGAGCCTGCCCAGAGGATGCTTCCCAACACCAGCCCCTCTCCTGGGGCCCTTTGCCACGGGCAGTCCCTGCTGGGGATGGGGCAGGGGGTGGCAGATGATGCTCTTAGGTTTGTTAAAGCTCTCAGAGGCACCTTCAGCTCCATCACTGCAGCTCTCCAGGCTTTTTTCAGTCAATTGTATCCAAACTTACTGTCCAATATTGCATCCCAAAACAGCAAGGGCTCATTACCATCCATCTCCCTTTCCGGGCCAGCAGGGGAGTGAGGAGGGGGGCAGCCAGAGGAGACAGGCACTCTCTGTGAGCCAGAGGTGAGATTTATGGGAGCAGTTGTGGGAGGGAAGAGAGGGAGGGCTTTGGGGCTCAAGCAAAATCTGCAACTGTGTTGTTTTCCATAGCTTGGCTTCCTCCCTGGCAGCGCTGCAGCCGCCTGCCAGCAGCACCATCAAACTCATCACCCCCCTTTGTAGGAGATTCCCAGGCACTGGAAAAGCGCAACAGGCTGCAGGAAAGCAAGTTGGCAGCAAGAACGGGCAAGAGCTTGGCCAGACAGAGGCGGGGAGGGGGGGGAGAACAGGATTAAAAAAGAAAAACAATTTGTGCCCCAGCACCTTCAGCTGCAGGTCACTCCTTTTTTTAACTTAATTATCCTTGTTGAGTTCAGTATCCTCCTCTCTTTTCTCTACAGAATCTGGCTTGGTCTTCCCTCTTAGGGAAGGATTGTACTGCCCCTGTCAGCAGATGCAGACAGACTGATTGCAGTGTGTCACACATATACATATGTATGGATGTATTTATATGTGTATCTATATATAGGTGCTGCCCCGACACTCTCTAAGACTATCCAAGGGCACAGTCCCACATCACACCCCCCCTCAAACTCCTCCCTCCCTTACCCCAAACTGGAAGGCATTCCAAAGTCAGGTTGAAGGTCTGCAATTTCCCTGCTGCCTTGGAAGACTTCCCTGCTGCTGGAAGTGGGGTCTCCTCTGTGGAACCATGGCCTCAGAATTCACCCCAACACAGCTCCTGGTACAAGCATTTCACAGTGAACAGTGTGGAAACCCATTTGAATGAACAGATAGGGTTTGGGAAGAGGTCCTACTGGAAGTCCTGGGATTTTGCCATTAGTTTACAAATAGCAGCGAAATTAGAGCCCAGCATCTCTGTCCTGGGAATGGGGGATGGGTGTATTAAGCTAACAAAAAGCTTGGAGCACTGCATCCAGCTCTGGGGCTCTGAACATAAGAAGCACAGAGGCGTGCTGGATCCAAGGGCTGGAGCACCTCTGCTATGGAGACAGGCTGAGAGAGATGGGGCTGTTCAGCCTGGAGAAGAGAAGGCTTCAGAGAGGCCTTAGAGCCCCTTCCAGTGCCTAAAGGGGCTCCAAGAGAGCTGGAGAGGGACTTTGGACAAGGGGCTGAAGTGACAGGACAAAGGAGAATGACTTTAAATTCATAGATGGCAGGTTTAGATTAGATTTTAGGAAGAAATTCTTCCCTGTGAGGGTGCTGAGGCCCTGGCACAGGTTGCCCAGAGAAGCTGGGGCTGCCCCATCCCTGGAAGTGTTCCAGGCCAGATTGGACAGCGCTTGGAGCAACCTGGTCTAGTGGAAGGTGTCCCTGCCCATGGCAGGGGGGTGGAACCAGATGATGTTTAAGGTCCCTTCCAAGCCAGACCATTCTGTGATTCCGTGATTCTCCTGCTGACTTTGTTTTCAAATCTGGACTAGCAGGAGCACAGCTGAGTACTTACTGTACTTACTGTAGAATTATTAATTTTCTTTCATAACTATTATCTTGGGTGCTTTCTCCCCTGTGCTATTGGCTCAGCATCATCAAAGCCTGTCCATATGATGGACACCACATTTTTTCTTGTGGTCACTGCAATTTAATCTCAGGCTCAATTTGTTCTCAGAGGGAGCCTTCCCACCACCTGTGCTTGGGGACACCTGTGAGATTTGGTTTATTGTGGCATGGGGGGAAATGCCTCATGTGCTGCTGAGTCACAGGGTCCCCCCCATCAGATCTATTATTAAAGACACTCCTGCCACTCAGCTCATTAAAAAAATACTTTTCTCAGCTCCTTCTGGCTTGGCCCTGCCTCTTTTAAAATGGAGCCTTTTAATTTGAATGAATCTTTAATTCAATTCTGTCTCCTTTGGTGCTCTCCCTGCAAAGAGCTATTCCCCAGGATCCTTAGGATGAGGAGTAATTTGATAAGGTTTAAAGCGGTCGTGTAGCTGTGGAATTGATCTAATTTCGTTGATGTGGCTGCAGGATTTTATTGCCTGTAGTGGGCTTGGGTAATCATAAAAGAGAGAGAGAGTGGGAAGTCCTGGGGTTTTTCAGTCTGCACTGCTCATCTCCAATGGATTTAGCACATGGAGGGAAGGGCTCACTACTGGGTTGGCTTCCTGGTTTTCTTGGGGGGATGCTTCATTTTCAGCTGTGCATTTTTTTGTGCTCAAGCTCTCCTTGCAACAGGATACTGGGAGGAAGGGAGAGCAGGGGGAGAGTGTTTAGCAACAAAAATTAATCCATGGGGATTTTTTTGGAGGGGGATTGATGGTTACTTTTAGGCCCTGATCCTATTTCTGTGAAGGGTTTGAGCCTTTTGTCTCCGGAGGAATGAACAGAGCTGGGGAGTGGGGCCAAGCTGAAGTGTGGCAAGAGGCTCTGGATTTGTGGGCTTTTGGTTTTGACTTCAGGTTTGATATCCAGCTGGTGAGGGTGCTGGATAATCCGCAGGGCTGTGATGTTGCTGCAATTAAACGCACACGGCTGCAATCCTGACCCACGTCTGATCCAGGGAAACCATCGGCAGGGCCTGACGTGCTGCGGTGTGGGGTGATAGGGACGAAATCCCTTTCCTGCCCAGACCACAGAGCCTTTCTGCAAACTCCTTCTTGTCTGACAGTGGAGATGGAGGAGGTGATTCCAGCTGATAAACGGGAAATGCTGACTGTTCTCTCCCTTCCCCTCGCGGGGCTCTCCTGGATGTCTCCAAACCACAACACCATGTTCGTCAAACTGACGTAATGAAGAGCATCTTCTCTGCTCCTCATCACCTCTGGGTGAATTGTGTCCTTGTGGATGGACAGCCATGGGTCCACTCCTGATTCACACCACTGATGGTGAGATCTGGGCCCTGACCTCGCTTACCCCAAGAGCTTTCATACCAAAATGACAAAAGTCATCTGGGCTTCAGCCACCCCCAGATGAGCTGGTGTTTCTGCAGCACCCCTGCCCAACTCCAGTACCCAAAATGCTGAAGGTTCTCCTTAAAAATCTCCTCCACAGGATGCTTTTCCCAAGGAGCCCTGCCCTGTGTGTGTGTGTCCCAGAGGACAGAGATGCCTGTAAACAGCCCCTGGGCCAACCAATGCTGCCTTTAGTGCCCCACCACGATTGCTCCAGCCCTTGCAGGCCAGATCCTGCTCTCTCCCTCTTCCCTCCCTGCCAGGTGCTGCAATTGGGTTTGTGGGAGCAATCCCTTCTCTGGGAACAGCCCAGCCCAGTCACGCCAGATCTCTACCCCAGTTGCTGACCCTTTGCCACCTGTGCCAGCACACCTGGAATCCAGGGATTGCTCCAGGTTTGGCTGTGACACTGTGGCTCGGCCTGGGGAGCTCTGGCTGGTGGCAGAACTGGTGTCACCTGGTCCATGTCACCACTTGCTGCTGCTGCAAGGTTTGCACTGTGTGAACTCCCATTGGCCAGAAGGGCTCCGGTGGGCGATGGCCCTGCTGGGATCTGGGGATGGGCTTCACATTTCTCCACATTCAGGCACTAAACCACCCTGAAAACTCCCTTTAATCGGAATCAGAGCATGCTGAGGGCAGAAAAAAAACACCATAACCAGCCTCAACCCCAGTGAGTTGGGCAGGGGGGTGGACTTCCCAGGAGGTGTTTGTGACTGCATGCCATAGGGGTGCACCCAAAACCAACCCTAGGATTCCAGAAAAGCTCCCTGCTGCTCCCTGCATCCCCACACTCCTTGAGGAGAGCTGTGACCAAGCTGCAGGGCTTTGCCTTCAATTCCTCCAGCATCCCAGGGCACAGACAAATCACAGCTGCCTGAGCCCCCCTGCTTGCCAGGACTAGGAGTGCTGGCACTGTGCTTGGGAGAACACAGCGGGATCACTCCCAAGGGATGTGGATCGTGCCACTTTGGGAGCCCTAAGCTAGCCCTAACCCCCAGGCCTGGCTTTGTGCATGAATCTCGTGTAAACCCCCATCTGCTGAAGAGTTTATTTCCCATCCAGGGTAGGTGGACAGCACAGTGGAAAAAAAATGCAGTTTTCGTGCTGCTGGATCCAAGTCTCCATCTGTGTTTAAGAGCTCGGCTACTCTAAATGCAGGAGGTGAAACCTGGTTTACCCAGGCCTGGCAGCCAAAATGTGCACATGGTTGTGCTGGTCCTGGCTCTGGGAGTGGGAAGACAGAGGTGCTCTGGACTCCTTTATTTTTTGGTGCCATCAATACAGATAAAATCAGACTTTGCGGCTGATTTAGGTGAAATTTGACCAGCAACGCCATTCCCAGCCTGGTTTTATACCTTCTTTCCTTCCCCCCTGTACTCCCACCCTTCAGATGTTTTATGAATTGTGCAACTCCTGCCAAAGGATTTGAGTTTGAAACCTTCCTATATTTTGGCCTGTAAAGATGGTGAATGAACGATTTAAAACTCTGAGTCGTTAAAACTGTCCAGGAGAACCTAATGAATGTTATTTACTGTGCTTCCCAGCTCAGCTAAAATCCAGCTCTTTCTTCTCCTGCTTTCTGCACTTTTCTCTTAAAAACAGCAGCCAAAACTGTCTGGAAAGCATCCCCTGCTAGAGACAAACTGGATCAGTAAGTGGAAATGTCAGTTTTTTAAGAATTTCTGCCACTGCTTTGAAGTAACTTAATTTTTTTGTTTGATTGTTCTAATTCAAAAGCTTTATCTTCTTAGGCTATCTCTTAAAAAAGGAAATTTAGGGGCTGCAGCTAGCATTTAAAGGATTAAAAAAAAAAAAAAAAAGCTGCCAAATCCTGATCTTTTGATGCTGATCTCTTCAGAAGGCTGCCTAGGTGGGCTGGCTCCTGCTCCCTGCTCCGGCTGGGAGCACTGCTGAGCTCAGTGCAGTTACTCCTTGTTCCTGTGGTGCTGGAGAGCTCAGAATAGGATCCCCTCCATCCTCTTTAATTTCTGTTTGTGTTGCAGGGCTCAGCCTTGGAAATGGAAATCTGACTTGAAAAGAAGCTACTTGCGATTAGAGGCTGTGAAAAAAAAATAATCTAATGAGTTGCTGCTTTTAATTCCACATCTGAAAGGCAATCTATTACTGTCTTTTATCACTCCTGTCTCCTATTAGGGAAGCAGTCTCATGCTGGGACTCTTTCAACACCCAGGCAGTTAATATACATTATAATTATTGCCTAATGTATGAATAGCCTGGTGTGCCCAAGTTTCCTGTTCATTTTCACTCAGGTCCTGGAAAGCCCTTGCAGAACCTAAGCAGGGCTGGAGTAGGGATCTCAGGAGATTGACAAAGGTTTTATTTTAAATTATTTATTTTTTTGCTTCATGCTGTCGCCCCAGAGGCTCTGTTTGAGAACAGATGCAGAGTACTCATGTAGGAAGAGACAATTCCTGTCCCAGAGGGGTTACAGAGAGGTAGGTACAGGATGGAAAGGAAGAGGAGGAGTCCCAATAGATCAACAGGGAATGGTGTGGAGGAGCCCAGGAGGTCTGGCTTTAGGGTGGACTTCCCAATGCTGTTAAAAATCACAAAGAAAAAAAACAAATTGAAAAAATTTTGAAAAGGAAATAATTCCCAAAATTTCATATCAAAATATATATATTTTTTTTTTGTCCCAAATTTACAAATCTCTGCTCACTTTCAGGTTATTTAGCCGGTTTTAAAGCAAAAAGTAGAAGCGAACAGGGCAGGATTTTTGAAGCAACGTGTTCTGCCTGCAGCCTGTCAAAGCAAAACCTTCCTGCCCACGCTCACAGAAGGGCCTGACTTTGCCCTGGGTCCCCCAGGGGGGTCCTGCTGCCGAAAGGGGCTCAGGACCAGCGCAGGGTTGATGCTCAGGGCCCCCACTGATGAGCCATTAAGCCCCAACCTCTCCATGACCCGGCACGTGGGTTTTCAGACAAGCCAGAAGCTCACAGCAGGTTGTGAAAATCCTTTATTCCTCACCACATGTTGGGGACAGCTCGATGCGATGATGGATTCCCGGCGCAGCCACGAGCACCGGGCAGCGCCTGGCACAGCTTTATCCGCTGAACCTGCCTCTGAACCCTCTCTCGGGGCTGTTTGCAAGCTCCTGCTTCTCCCTTTTCCCCATGGCGGCTTCCCTGAGGGCCATCCACACCCCAGGATGATGTGAACCCCAGAGCTGGTTGATAAACCACCATCACTGAGGGACCAAGGTCGGGGCTCTTCCTTTCACCCCATGGAGAGCTGAGCTCATCTCTGCCAGATTGCAACACCTGGAGCAGCCCGAAACCCCAGGATGACTTATTTGTCCCTTCCCTAAAACTCTCAGAGTGCAGTTGATTATTTACAAGCCTTAACACTTAGGGCAACGTGGAGCCAAGGATAGAAGGGCATTAAAATTCCACTTGATGCTCACCAGGCCTGACTAATAAAATAATGTCCAACAAGGACATCAATTAGCTGCCAATTCGCTCATGCTTTGCGGGGCTAATGACAGCTGGAGTGAGGAATTTGAAACCCAGAGTCGTTTCTCCAGCCTGCACCGGGGTGCCAGGGATAAAAGGTTAGTCATGTGTACCAAATGCAGCGTGAGCTCCTCCATTATTTATGTGTGTCAAACAGACAAGGAGCGTTTCAATGCCTGCAGTCACTCCATGGTAATTTGTATTATATAAACAGATATAATCTGGTCATTAATACACATAATTCTGAGTGAGCTGACAGTAATGAATCTGGAGTATGTTATTCCATGGGCTTGTTCCCTTGCTAAATAACAGTCTGGGGTAATAAGGACTGATACGCTTCAGCCAGCAGCACTGGGAGTGTGGTGGGTTTATGGTGGACTCAAATGTTGGGGCTCATGGTGGAATCAAGCTTTGCTCTTCGCTTTTTGTCCTAAAGTTGGGGGTTTTTTCCAGGGCCTGGCCATACACTGATGGGATTTAGACTCCTCTCCTACCAGCCCAGGTCTCGTCTGTTCACTGCTCACGTTGCATCAATCCCTGCTCGGCCCCGCATGCATCTCTGGCTCTGGTGAGCTGGGTTGGGCTCATGAGTTTTCCTGCTCCTTCACAGCTCCTGGGACAAGGCTTTCACTAATAGTCAGTAATGAGGGGGTTTTTTGTAGTGGCGTAACAGGCGTTTTCTGGGAAAGTGGAGGTGGGTGTGTATGGGCACTGCTTAGAGACTAGTCTCACCGTGGCTGCATGAATACACAGATCTGTGCCTCTCTCCTTTCTTAAGGCACTGGAAGCTGAAAATACCAACTGGTGATGCCTCTCCACATTGCCATGAGTGGGGCAGCTCAGCTGTTGACTGCTGAGCCAACAGTAGCCCGTGGGACACGTTTACATGGGCTGATTTCCATCCAGCTGCAGTGGGAATGGGGACAGCTTTGTGGGTCAGTAGCAGGATGGCCACCATCACACAGCAGTGCCATGAAGCATCAGTGCCCCATCTCGAAAAGAACATCTGCCATCTCCTCATGGGAAGGTTGGCATGGGGTCAGTCAGGGAGATAGGGAGCAGAGTGGTACCTTTTCCTGGAAGAAATCCTGGCCATGTGCTCAATGAGCTGCCCTGGGTTCACCCATCCTCTGGATCTGCCTCCATCACTAAAAGGTTTCAGTGACTAACTCTGCCTTTCCAGCAACTGAGGATGTTTTGGGAGCTCCCTGTAGGGCTGCAGCTCTGTTGAATAGCAGGGAAGGGGCTGAGGATTATTTATATGGAGTTTCCAAACTGGATTGGCAATAAACAATGTGTTAACGAACCCAGATGAAGTGGGTTTGGGAGTGTCCAGCTGGAAAGGCAAACTCTTTATCCCACAGTGAGTCCCAAGCCCAGGAGCTGTAGGGGAGTGTCAGCAAGATCCTGTCCCACCCTGGTCCTTCTCGATGATCCAAGGGCAGTGTCCAGCAACAAACAGCACGGGCTCCTCCTGAGATTTAATCTCCAGGATCCAGGAGGCCAACCCCACTGCTCCTTAGGAGGATAGGAAAGATCTGTTTGCCAATGGTACAGCTGGCTCATAGCTAATAGTGGAGATGGGGAGAGATTTACTGTAAGGCTCCTCCCAGTGTTTTAGGTGTTGCACCCATGTTGTTGTTATCCAGTCTTACCTAACACGTTTTTTGGGCATGGAAATTCCCAGAGTTGCTTGTGTTAACAAAGCATCAATGGGAAACTGGAAGGCAAAAGCGCAGCACAGACAGTTCTGCATTGCTGCAGGTTGTACAAACCCCTTTATTTAAAATTATCTCACCTCTGTCTAATGATTACCACTGGGGCGAAAAGTATGTCATCAGCCCCATGTGATGTCACCTTCCCCTCTGGCTATTTTTAGAGGACACACACCAAAATTGGTGCTTTTTCACTGCTGCCTTTTCTGCAGGGCTATTGATCCCTGCGTGGAAAACAAGAAGTTTCCCTGTGCTCCAAAAAAAAAAAAAAAAAAGAAAATGCTGCAATTGCCCTAATTCTCTTGGCTGTCTCTTACCCTTTTGTTTCTCCTATGGATGCTCTACAGATCCTGCCTTCTGATTTGTGCTCACTGCCTTCAGCTTCCCTGTTCCCCATTTGTTTCATAAAGGATATTTGTATTCTCCTTGTTTTAACCACTGGAATAGTCTCTCAGTTGTCAGATTGTGGATTTTGGTCAATATATAGAGAAATGTCCTTAAATATTCCCCAATTATCATTCTTGGGGTTTTTTTGTTTGTTCTTTTTTCTTTCTTTTTTTTTTTTTTAAATCTGTTTAAATTTTTTCTCTGAACTGATTTGGCTCATGATTGTTTTCAGGTTGGTAAGAGCAGCAAGGCAGTGTCTGGCTGGGTTTGATTTTGTTCCATCTGCACCTAACAAATGTTTCCGAGTGGCAATCACTTCCTACCTCTGCTACTGTGTGTTTTCAGTGTTGTGATCAAATTCTCTGTATCTGCCAAGGAAAAGGGTGTGATACACAGTTCTCTCCTGTTGGATGTGTGACTTCTTTTGAGGTAGCAAATAATCACCATCATCTTTTACAAACACAGAGACTGTCTCCACGCTGGAATTCTTTCCTGCAGAATTCACTCCATTTGAAGTTCTCCCTGTGACAATCTGGCCCTTTTTCCCCTCCTTGCCTTTGGCAGCTGCTCGGGGGGATGTTCAGATGGTTCTCAGGTTTGATTTTGTGCTCCACTGCAGACACTGGTTGGTCTGATTTGTACTTTCTATTTTACATGATTGAGCCATCAATTTTCAGATTCATTTACTACTAAGTCCAATGACCTGGGTGCTCATGATCCCATTTCTAATTGGTCTCTGTCTTATCCCCACTTCAGCCTTCCTAAAAGCCATGATTTTAACATTCCAATGAACTTCCCACAAGGCTTCCATCTTTCCAGTTAGGCCAAATTTTTTGCTGGTACAACAGATATTCCTGTTTATTAGCCAGGACCTACCTTTGGTGAATAAGTGATGAAAGAATTTCTCTCCACTTCCTTCTTTGCTTTGACTAATTTTGTTCTCAGCACCTTCATTATGTGCTAAATGAGTTTCCATTTGTTCCCTCTTCGCACCTTTCCCTTTTGTTGTTAGTCTAACACCTCCCTGTCCAAGGCAGTCTGTCTTTGCCTCTGAAAATTGGTTTCTAATTCGGGAAGGGAACTACCAAAATCCTCCAAATCCTCTCATGCAGGGGTGAGATAAGTGCTTTGCAAATAACACTCATCTTGCCACTTCCATGGTTATTTTTCCCATTGAATACCTTCTGCTTTTCCTCATCTACAGGAGAGGAGGGATCTCTGAAAGCTCATTTAGGCACCTTTTTAGCATCCTTTCAAGTGATGCAGCTTAGAAAACACGAGAGAGGCTGTGATTTAGGGACATTGGTGCCAGTACTGAGCTGCAGCTGGGCTCCTGGCTTCCTGTCTCAGTGTGGTACCTGCTGGAGTCATCACCAGGTAACTATGGCTTTCTTTTGCAGTGGATCTGACCCCTTGGAAAGATGGTTGGGCTTGTTAAATTAGCAGAAAACGAACGCGGGGGAAAAAAATGTCACTGAGTTTCTCGTTGTCTTTTTCCCTCTGGAAACTCAGTTCCTCTGTTCTGGACAGAAATGATAACATGGGGTGATCCCAAGTGATCATCCCATCGATCTTGACTGCCTTTGGGAAAGATGCTTCCTCTCCCTCGCAGACCAGAAGCATCTGCACAAGTCCCACTCATCAGCAAACACTCCAGCAGATGCCAAGCATCCCTTGGAAACCATGGTGAGAGCCACACACATGCTCAGGTGCTCCACTGAGCTGGGGCCTCTCCAAACAAGACGAGACCATTAGTTTTGGCTCATTAGCTTAACTGAGATGACTGTTAAATCCCACTCCTCCCGCCACTCTCTGTAAAATAAACTTAGAAATGAGCCATTTTTGCAGCTGTGACGAGTAATAAATCCAATTAATTTCCATGTCTTTAGTGTTAATATATGCATTAGACGTGTCAGCGCTGCCTTTTTGTTTCCTTTGTGGAAAAGCTTGTCTCAGAGATTCCCTTCTAATTAAAATGGGAGTTTAATCCTTTGTGGATATATTCCTCCAGGAAGCCACTTGCTGAGATGCAGCATCTTCAATCCCAAGGAATGGTGTTACTGTTTGTTTGTTTGGGGGGGTTGTCTCTTTTTTGTTGTTGTTGTTGTAGTTGTTGTTTTTAATGCACATGACAGTTAGTATCACAACAAATTCATACTTCCCCTGCTAATTTAAGGGTTAAGGCAAAAAGCTGCACTTTGTCATGTGAAGATGTCACCAAACAAAGCAGAAACTGAAGGCCCAGATGCAGCTCTCTTTGAAATCTGCATAGTAATGATTGTTTACCTTCCTTCCTCCTTCATTGGTGACTCCAGTAAAAAGGGTACAGTAAACAGCTGTGTGGGATTCACGGTCAGATCCATTAGCAGAATCGAGCATTGGCTGAGTGCAAGTCTCATGCCAGTCTTTTAAGACAAGCTGAGAGCAAAACCACACAGGTCAGAGCTCCGAGGTGAAGTCTGATAGAAGTGTTGCTGGTAGTGCTCCTGGTTACAGGGAGATCAGAGCCCTTGCACAGATGGAAGGGCAAAGTGCACGGGCTCCAGAGAACCCTTTGAAAGTTTATCAGCCCTGGTACTCCAAAAAATGCCTGTAGGTGCCTCATAGCTCTATGTCAAATTGTGTAGCCCACTCAAAACCTACTGGTGCAGATCTCAAGGCACCCTGTGCTCTGCAGACAGAAGAAGAAGCTGGAACTTGAATCCTGTGCAGAAGCAGCTTTTACTTGTATCACATCCAAGAGAAAATTGGCCCAGAAGCCAAATTTGCATGAACAAACTCTGCTACCAACCTCCTATCCTCCTCCTACTGCCCCATGACTAACCTTCCTCTCCACCCTTGCAAATAATGCAACCTCCCAGCTTTGTTCTCTGAGATTTCCCAGAGCCCTGCAGATGCTTTCCCTTCTGCCTATCTCTGGTGTTACATCCAGGAATGGCCATTTCTCCCTGCAAAGGTTATCTAGGTTTGAAGCCTCCTCCCCACGGACAGATTCATAAGGTCTCTGATGAGGAACAGCAGGTCTTTGTTCACTCTCAGTGCACGGGGCTGTAAATCCTCGGAGGGTGACCAGGGAAACCAAGACCTGGCTGCCCCAATAAATCTCCTGGGGTGGCTGCTGCAGCCATCCTCTGCTCTCCAAGGGCCGCAGGTTCCCAGTGGTCTCTGCAGTTGTGGGATAGAAAATAAGCCTTTTCCAGAAGAAAAAATATTTTTTGATCACTTTAGTTAAAAGGTCACCTGGAAAAGCTGCTGGGGGTGTTTGGGAAAGGCAAGAGAGGATAACAGCCTTTGGAGCTTTCCTCTCTTTCTTGGCTAAGCCAGTGTGGATCACCTGGGTTTTGTGCATTAAGCTGGAAGTGCTGGCAAAAGCCCCTGTTCTGGTAAACCCGGGGTTACCCCCACACTGGGTGTTGGTGCACCCACCTGGAAATGACCTGGGATCTGGGGAGAGGTGGGGAGGGTCTGAGCTGACCAGCACAATCCAGCCAGCATCCTACAGTCTGGATGTGGCTCTTGGGCTGGGTCCAGCCTCTCCCCATCTTTTCATAGAATCATAGAATATCCTGATTTGGAAGGGACCCACAAGGATCATCAAGTCCTGGCCCTGCACAGGACAAACCCAAGAATCCCACCGTGTGCCTGAGACTGTTGTCCAAACACTTCTTGAACTCTGGCAGGCTTGGTGCTGTGATCACTTCCCTGGGGAGCCTGCTCCTTTTATCTTGCTCTGGCTTCAAAGAGGCTGAGAGAGGACAGGGAATGGCCTCTGGGGCACTAAGTGACACCCAGGAGCCAAACCCTTGTTATTGTACCAACACTTGCCACCCAGTCCTTCCCAACACTGTGGTCCTCCAAATATGCTGTGGTTAGTGCCTTCACGGACCTGTCCATGGGAGATAAAGCTCTTGCCTCATCACTGCAGTGCCTGGTGTCTCTTGCAATGCAGTGGGGTAACTCTGAGAACTTGTTGCACCAGGATGTCATCCATTTGCAAAGCTGGGAAAACATTTGCTGGACCGGTGCCTTGGCATCACCACCTGAAACACAGAGATGCAGCTGACAGCACTGGGCTGAGCCCATCCCAGCTGAGCGTGACAGGCTCTCCCAGCACTGCTGGGCTGTGAGGAGCTGTTGATTTACTTATTTATTTTTTTATTACAGTTTTCCAAGTCTGCTCTTTCCCAGGAGTAATCCCTGTTTAACTGTCATCCAGTGGTGTGAAGGAGCCTGGTTTTGTGGCAGTAGGACCAGATGGTGACTGGTGAGATCCGTGTACATGTGCCAGCTCTGCTCTCATCTCTGTGTCTTAGCTCAGGCAGGTCTCCCCATCCCTGCTTCCTTCTTGGTCAGATGGGGCATTTACTCTTCCTCTGCCACTGGAATGAAGGATGCTCCATGTCTGCAGCCCACATGCTTTCCCTCAGAGCAGGTACAGTGGAAAGCACATTCACGATGCAGGTTTGAGGCAGGTATTGTCCCCCAGGCAATTTTTATTCCTGCCTCTCCTCATTACTGCTCTCATTGTTAGTCTTTGTGTCAGACTCCCTTTAGGTCTAGCTGCCTGGCAAGAACAAGAGCATGGACAGATATCCAGGACTCTGGATGTCTGTTGAACCCCAGCAGCAGTGGAGGGAAGCCTGAGGGAACTGATCCCTCCAGCTGCTCTGACTTTCCTGGTGTTCCTGCTGCCATGATCATCAAGGAAAGGCCTGCTGGTTCCCTGGGCCTTTTTTTGCTCAAAGTGACAGCTCCTATGAGCCTTATAGCCCTTGGATGCTCCTTCCTCCTCTTGTTCTGCTGGCAACCATTTAATAAATAAACCCTCCAGTGATGCTCTTACTGGCAGCCCCGTGATGCAGCAATTTGGATTCTGCCTTTTCTTTTTAACCAGATTCATTTTCTTCCCCCTCCAGGCCATTGTTAATGCCTATGGAGGAGCTCCCAGCTCCTCCTGCTGCCTCAGACATCCGAGCACCACTTCTCCTGCTCGCCCAGACAACTGGCAGTCTATTTGTTTTCAGTCTCCCTGGAACAAGCCTGGCCTTTTATTTCCTTGCTTCCTTCTGCCCTGCCAGCAGCCCTGGAGCTGCCTTGTCAAAGCAAGAGAGGAGAAGAGTTATGCTCCACGAGCTGAGATGCAACTGGCACTGGTGTGAGATGGGAAGCAGGCTCAGATTTGGCCATGTGGCCCAGATGTTTTTGTTTTGATTTATTTGTTTGCTACTTTTCCTGATGCCTGCTGCTTTGCTCTGGAGGATCTCAGCTTTTGTTTTAAACAAATCAAAACTAATTAAAAAAAAAAAAAGAAGGGAAAAGGAAGAAAAGAAAGTGTTGGAGGAAGCAGTGACATTTAGAAATGTATGCAAGGCAATGTGATGATGTTTGCCTCAGTCTGCTGAAAGCTTGAAACAACAGCTTGGAGGAAGGTCGAGGATCTCCCTCTTGGCTGTCACCCCTTTCCCCTGCCGCATCCCCAGGAGGGGTCACAGCACACCAGGCTCACTCCCTTTGCACTTTCCCCCTGCAACCATTGAGTGGATATTCTATGGCATTTTAACAATAACCAAACGTGAGGATTTCACATGGTTCTGGGAGCTGGGACTCAGAGGCTTTGCATTTTTGGAGGAGCAGCCAAACTGGAGGAGCTTTGCAAATCCTGCACGCTCCTGGGCTGAGCATCCACTCTCTGTACCCTGAGGTGGTGCCTCAGCTTTGCACCTCAGTTAGGTGGAGCTGGGGAAAGCATCATCAACTTAAAGCTTGCAGAAAAATATGGTTTAACAGCTCCCTGCCTGCAGTTCCATCTCTTTAATGAACACAAGCGCAGATCAGAGTGAGGCACAAGCTGAAAAATTCAGATCCCAATCCAAAACAGGAATGTGCCAGCACTTGGGTGTGTAGTGCTGGAGCTGGAGCCTGACTCACTTGCAAATAGGGACCCTTTGCAAAACGTGGATCAAGGTTCAAATTCCTGTCCCCCCTCCAAAATTAAATAAAGGTTGAAGAAATTCTGAGAACTCAGTGTTTTGGGTCTGGGCCATCTAAGAGGGGTGAAGTATGTGCTTAAGTGCTTTGTTGAATAGGAAGAGACTTGAGCACGTGCTTAATGTTTTTAAGTGCTTAGCTGTTTTTGTTGAATCAGGGCCTTGAGGCTTTTAAAGTCAATACTAACCCCTTAGGCTGCATCTGAAAGGATTTGGAAAAGAAGTGGCATCCAGATACTGCTGGATATTTGACTGCTGAGCTCTGCATTCCTGCTTTGAAGGCTCTGAATCTGCTCTCAGTGCTATTCCAAACCATCTGCATGACTTGTCCCCGATCATCAGGTGGCTATGAAGGCAGCACGGTGAGTTATGGACAGTTCACCCAGGCTCTGGCACTACTCATGGAGAAGTCCTGCAGTTTGCACTGGTGATCCCAAGGCAGCATGGTAACACCGGGATTGCTTCCCAAGGGCTTGCTTGTCTCCAGGACCCTCTTCAATCCCAGCAGGGACTGTTAACCTTCTCTCTAGCTTGGACCTAGAAATTCTCATAGGATTCCTTCATCTACTTACTGTGTGAGCTGTGTCTGTTTTTAAGGCAAGTCTGAAGCTAAAGGCTTAAATACAGAATGGCAGTTATAACCAAAATGTTTAAATTTAAAAAAAAAACACAAACCCACAGCAACTTTGTAGTGTCACTTGGTCTAGTGGAAGGTGTCCCTGCCCATAGCAGGGGGGTTGGAACGAGATGATTTTTGAGGTCCCTTCCAACCCAAGCCATTTTGTGATTCTATGATTCGATGAGGTGTAATGCTGTTTTGCTGGCCCAGCTGAAGAGGCCCACTGCAGGCCCGCTGATGTCCTCTTTTGGTGCTTGTAACCAGCTTCTCCTTGCTGTGAGAGCCCCTGAAGCCAGTTGGGTTACCAGGAGTGGGTGAGCATGAGCTGTGCTGGCTCCCTGTGGGTGATGTGGGTGAGGGAGGGATCACAGGAACACAGCTGGCTGATCCCTCACCAACAGCAGGGAACAGAGAATAGCTGCAGGCAGCGAGCTTTTCAGCCAGCACAGATGCTGCTGGAAAGAAGGTGTCCCCAAAAGCCTTCAGCAAGAGGATGGATGTGAAGCTCATCCACTGAAACAGGGTTTTGGTGACACAAGAGCTGGAACTGGCAAGCAGTGTTTGAGAAGAATGAGACTCCAGAAAGAAGTGGGAAAAATAGTCACTTTTTCTGCTTTATAGGTAAAAGAATGTCTGAGGCCAGGATGGGAATAGATGGAAAACTTATGCACAGATGAAAGGCTTGAAATGAAATAAATTATGCATGAGACTAGCAGTTGGAATCTGAGAGCCACTGGGAGGTAATCATCTGAAAAGTGGGAACAGTTCTGGGCAACAATGTCAGCCTGTGGCAGAGGCAACCAAGTGGTTACCAGAAACTACCTTTGGAAGCAAAGACAAAGCTGAAATCACAGGATTGGAATGGCCTTCTCTGGACAAACCAGACACCTCTCTCCCTGTGTCCTGTGTCCCATCCCCTGTGTCCCTGTGTCCTGTCTCAGCTCTGGAAGGACAGGCAGGCAAACTGCTGGGTCAGTCTGGGACAGGGCTGGGAGTGCCATATGAGAGAGGCTTTGATTTGCAATGCCAACATCTTTTGAATTGAAATAACCTCCCCAGTGCTGCCTTGTTGTTTCAGGCTATTTTTCTAAAAAAAAACCCCAAAAAAATAAAATTAAAAAAATGCTCCTGTCTGCACATCTGATGCTAATACAGCAAATGCTAACACAGAGATGCAGTATGTCCTGAATGAATAGCTCAGCTGTGAGAATCAGATCAAAGTTTTGGGCCAATAATTTCTGGAAATTGAAATGCCATTCTTTTCTCTTGCAGGTTTGCAGATGCTTGAGCTGATAGAAAATTCTTTCTTCCAGGATAAAGCTTTCATTAAGATTAAAAAGTGTTATTCCCTCTTAAGCCAAGATTGATAAGAGGCTCAATAGTCAAAAAAGGATGGAACAATGAAAACAGCAGAGATTCAGGTACCTTTGCAGGTCGGTTTGCACCTGGATTCAGATCCAGTCTTTCACAGAACCACAGAATTGTTTAGGTTGGAAAAGACCGTTGAGATCATTGAATCCAATATTGCAGATGTGTGCTTTTATGGGACTCACTGATGCAAAGCCTGGAGCCAGTGACACCTTCCTTCCTCCAGGCATGTGCCTTAAGCAACAGCGAGAGATCTGTGTTTGTTCTCCTGAGAACTGTGGAAAAGGAATTATTTCAGGCAAAGAGGTTTCTGTTGGTTTTTTTTCAGTGACTCCTTGACCCCTTGTTGTTGTTGTTGTACACTAAAGAGGTTACTTCTGTTAACCCTCTGAGTATGGAAAACCTTCAGGGAGACAATGTGTGGGGTTAGAGCTGAATATTTTAGGCTAAGTTCTTAAATGCAAAATGAAGTTCTTTAGTGCAAAGAATGGGAGAGTGAGATGGTGAGAGCGAAGGGATGTACTGAGGAGCACCTTGCAGGCCAATAATTCCATACTTCCACAAGGTCTTTTTAAACCTTCCTCTTTTATACGCACCATCTGCTTTAAAGAGTGAGCCCAAAATGACAGGGAATAATCCACCTGATCTCTTCTTCTTCTGCCTCTGCCACTGAAGCCTTGTGACCTTGGTTATTTAGCCCGCCTCAGCTTACCCACATACAACAGAAAATTAAAAGACAGTTCATGAATTGTGCTGTTTGGTGCAAACAAGATCCATGCAGGTTGCCCCTGATTAATCCTCAAGGGCTACTTTTCACTGGTAGTGCAGCTGATGTACAGGACCCTTTGTCCCAGTGAGCATCAGCTGAGACTGAATGAACTCGTTTAAAGGCTGTAAGAGTAGAATTTACGGAGGAGAAAAAAAAAATCCTTGCTGCTGCTGTCAGGTTTGTATGAACTAAAATGTCTTGCAGGCACAGTTTGATCTTGCTCAGCTTCCCACCATGTGCAGGAAGGCTGCTTGGAAAGCCTTCCCATGAGTATTTTTGCCCAGCTCCAGGCTCCCATCACGTGTCTGGCTTCAGCTGAGTGGTCCCAAGGCCATGCAAAGAGCACAACTGCAGCCCTCTCTGCCTTTGTCACAGGCAGTTTGAATGCAGATTGTACTGCAAGTTACATCCTTTTTCTGGGAAGGGCTTTGCTTCGAGCATGGACCTTTGTGCTCCTGGTTGAACACTGAGCTGGGGCTGTTAGGGATGTGTGGCATGGTAGGAGCAATGATTCAGCCCCAGGGTGGGGCTGTTGGGCATGAGAAGCTTTCTCCTCCTCAGGCTGATCCAGTTCCTTCTGTTGGAAATTTTTCCCAGACTGTCTGAATCTCAAGCTGTATTTTAAGTCCATCTCATCTGTTCTTTGACTCCCAGTGGCTGATTCTTCACAGTTTAACAGATATTATTCTGCAAAGTCTATGCTGGTGAGGGCTGTTCCCAGCCTGATGTGCTGAATGAAATCTGGCAGCATAGGTGCAAGGAGGCATTAAACTAAGTAGAAGTCCATGTATCCAAAGGTCAGGCGTTTTAAAACATAAATATGAAACCCAGGCGAGGAGAAGAAAAGGAGTCAAAATATGAGAACATCAGACATGATATTGGTAAGGATGAATTGAAAGTAATTGCAGCAGAACTCAACTGACATCGTCCGTTTGGTGATGGGGAGGAAGGAAAAAAAAAGTGAGAAAGAAAGTGTCACTTGGAATAGTCCAGCTCTGACTTCATTTGAGCAGTGCCTGTGAGCCTGTGAAGGGAATGCAGCCCCCGTCAGTCAGCATTAGGGTGTGATGTATGAGGTGATTTGCTAAAATGCTGGTAAAGTTTCTTTATGGTGAACAACAAGGGCAGTAGCTTCAAGCTCTGCTTCTTGTCAGCTGTGAACATCATAAGTGACACTGGTTTGTTTAACTCCATGTTCCCCCTCCCCCTGTTGTCCTTATCAAACCCTCTCTTATCCTTGAAACAGAGGTTAAAATGGAGCTGATCTTGCCTGGGTTTCATAGAATTGTAAAATGATTAAGGTTGGAAAAGACCTCTAAGGTCATCAAGTCCAACTATTAACCGAGCACTGCCAAGGCCACCAATAACCATGTCACCAAGTGCCACATCCATACAACTTTTGAACGCTTCCAGGGATGTTACCTGTCCTGGGCAGCCTGTCCCAATGCCTGAGTGCCCTTTCAGTGAAGAAATTTCTCCCAATATCCAATCTAAACCTCCCCTGGTGCAACTTGAGGCCATTTCCTCTGCTCCTGTCACTTGTTACTTGGAAGAATGAGGCCGACCCCCACCTGGCTACAACCTCCTGCCAGGTAGTTGAAGAGAGCAATGAAGTTGCTCCTGAGCCTTTTCCATCTTCCCACCCTTTGTATCCAATTCTGTCACAGGTCTTCCCTAATCTAGGGACCAGAAGTAAGCTTTGCATTGCCTTTGCCAGTCTGACACCTGACAGGCAGTGGGCATTGCTGAGCAGCACAACGACACCTCGCTGGGCTCGGGGCTCACCAGCCCTCCACAGGTTCTGCAAGAAGTGGGTCTTTCATGGCCTTGGGGAGCACCACAGTGTTTGAGGCAGCAGTGGGTGATTCAAAACCAGCCCTCTTCCTGACACAACAGATGGGCTGCTGCTGCTAAAAAAAAAGGAAATGAATGTCATTGCATGGCTCGTAGTGTGACAGGAATGTCTGGAGAAGCTCTAATGTTGCTTCTCCACAAGCAGCTGTTGTCTGCATCCTCTTCTGTGGCCTCCTGGGTGACTTCTTGCTTTGCAAACAGTCCATCCTTCCTGCCACATTCCCTCTGGATGGAGGTTTTTGCTGGAGGGTTTCCTGCTCATCTCTCCATTCCTGCACGGCTCTGCCTTCTTAGTTGTGCCAGTGCAACTGCTCATGCTTGAAAGCGGATCACTGAAATATCTGGGTTAGCAAAAAAAGGAAAGAAGAGGTTATTTTTTTTTTAAACTCAGACCAGAGTAGAGATCTGCTTTCCAACCACAGTCCCTGCACAGCTGTTGGGACAATGACCTGCAGCAGAGGAACAGCCAAACGTAGGAAATGCCCAAATAAACAGTCTGGAGCAGAGAAGGAGATCGCATCGCTGTCCTGCCTGAATCCAGCACATGTTCCCCTTTCCTGGGAGAGGTGGGAGGAGTCAGATCATCGCAGTGACTCCAAGGGAAGTGTCTGTCCCTTCACCTGGCACATGGGCAGTGGCACTGAGGGGGGAGGGCAAGTGGAACTGTGTGTTTTGATGGGAGACCACAGTCAGAGCAGATTAGAGCAAGGGGAAACTGGTCCCTCGAGGGACCTAATCAAGCTGTCAGTGGTCCCTAATGTGGAAGTCACTTGCAGTTTTTGCTGCAGCACCACAAACATGGTAATGTTTTGACAGGCTGGGGCAGTGCTTGTCATCTGAATATCATGAGTTTGTGTGAAAGATCCTATCCCACTTTTGAAGAATTTGGCCTCTGCACCTTGTTGACAGCATAGAAATGTTTCAGTGCTGTCCAAATGCAAGTAAATAAATGCAGAAGGCTGAGGCTACATCGTAGGTATGCTGCTGTTACCTAGCACCCAGAGAAATTAGTTTTGTTGGACAAAAAATGGAAACACCAGCCAGGATATTTTGCTTCAGTTTAGCTTGTTTGCTGGAATTACTTGTGGTTAGTAATGAGCACAAGGTTCACTTGTAATAATAATGTAACCATGGTAATGAGATAACACAAGCTGCTGCCAGACTGATTTGCTGATAAGATTTATACTCTGTTATATTACCCAATGCAATTAAGAAATGCTCGGGAAATTAACATTAGAATAGATTAAAATAAAGTATCAGAGGTGTAGTGGCAGCTGTGGGTCTTAAGCATGGTCCCAAAGTGGACGTGTTGCTGTGTATTCGATGGGCTGTGTTTCAGTGAGCAAGGAAAGGGTTTGCTTTCATTTTCCAAGCAGGGAATTGTCATGTTCCTCAATTCTTGCAATTTATGGCACTCATTTTAGTGTGACAGGTCAGAAATGAACCTTGGAAAAGCAACAAGTGTTAGTTGGCCTCGTTTAATCTAAACTGAATTGGATGATCAACAGGGGTGGATGAGGGAAAGGCAAATGTATGAGTTGGGATACAGGGGTTCACTCCCAGAGGGAAGGAAACGAATAGTGAGATGGGGGTCAGAAACTCTTTCCCCTTGCCTGAGTGTTTGGGATTCACTGTCCATCATGCCAACCACTACTTTCTCAAAGCTCCTTTTTATATTACCAGAGGCAGCCACTTAGTCTTTCTTGTCTTGTAAACTCAGAGGGGCAGGGACCATCTCTTCATTCCCTATATGTGAAATGTGAAGAAACACAGCATTTCTGCCACTTAATAATATAATCATAAGAGCTGAGGTGGGATAATCATAAGAGATGAGCCATTTCATAACCGCCTCTGTACCAGACAGAATTACATCTCTCACAACATCCTAGCAACACAGCTCCTCAGTCATCAGCTCTTCTCCTTCCTTGCAGATAACTCACTGCATCCCCTCTTGCTGTTTCTAGATTCAAGTTTAGGATGGGGAATCTGGGATTATTTGTTTGGGGAGAATTTCAGCTGATGAAGGAATTCCAGTGAAGGAATAGCAACCTCACAAAGGAGTATTAAAAGCAAGTCCTTCAGCTGTTGCCATAAGCCAGGAGAGGAGTGGAAGACAGTTCTGGACTTGGAGACTTTTTTCATCTGAGAGTCCTTTTACTCAGCCCTTGCTAAGAGTTTTGAGATGTTTGGTTTGCTGAGATAGAGGTCTCCAAATGTTGTCCAGTCAGAGCTAATATGGGGATTGGGGCCTCCCTCTTGTCTCAGACTGGTTTTTCATTGGGATGATCAACTGTGGTGTGAATGAGAGGGGAGAAACCAGTCTTAGTCTCTTGGTCTTTCTATGCTTAAAATACCTGTTTTACTTAAGGATGATACCTATCAAAGACACCCTTTCCTCCAGCTGCTCACCTTATTGTCCTCTTTTGCCTCTGTCTTTCATCCATATTCTACCACCTATTGCTGGACTTTTTCTCTCACTGCTTATGAGCTCTTTATTTTGTTGTTTTCCTGAGTAAATTAAAGGGTCTGTATTTTTTGGTCATTCTCTTTGCTCCTTCTACTGCCTTCACACCCTGCCTTTCCAGGCTCTCCCTCCCCTTGTCTCCATGACCTGCATCCTGGCTCTCAAATAGTCTCTGTGGCCCTCCCCTCACTTGTTTTGTCTTAGGTCACACTTTTCTTTCCTTCTATTATTCTCATAAACTGACATTTCTTGCTGGCTGCTCACTCACACATCTCTTCCCATGCTGTCCCACTGCTTCTCTGGTATCTTGTTCCTTCCTCTACGGGGAGAAACCTGGCTGGCTCTTCATCAGATCCTCCTTCCCTTCCTCTTTGCTGATTCTATCTACACAGTGAGCCTGGTTCAGTTGAAGCTGAGTTCTCTTCTCCACATGAGGTAGGGAGCTGACTGTTGTGTCAGTTTTTGTGTTTCTTTTCCTTCCTGGAACTGATGCACTGTGAAGGATGAACACAGGAGTGCCAGCAGGGAGTCCAGGAGACAAGCAGCACCTTACACTCCTCAGAGTGGAAGAGGTGACTTGGGAGGGAGGAATTGGACTGAAATCCAATATGATATGTGGCAAAACAAAAAAATCTGAACATTAAGAGAGATTTTCTTTAGCTGTAATTTATTTTTGAAGCAATGCCTACATTGTACAGTGCACAACAGCTCAGAAAGAGCTGAAGTAGCTTTGCATAAATATTGCATGAAGCTTTGTGTACAAATGCACACGAGGCACAGAGCTAGATGCAAAACCTGGCTAGAAAGGGTAAAGGAAAATGTGGAAGCCTCTGCTTCCATATCTGGAGAGCTTCTGGTACCCATTTGGGAAAGTAACTCTGCACTGCAATACAGCTTTCAGCATAAACATGCTCCAAGGTGATGTGAACCAAGCCCCACGTAGAAGCAAAAGCCATGGAGATGATTTTTAAGTCAGCAGGGATGGCCTAAAGGTTGTGGGGCAGGGGCTGAACCTACTTCTGGGCCTTTTATGGGCCCAGATACATAAAATGAGTAGAGAGACAGTGTATGGGACTTATTTTTTATTTCCAGTTTTGCTTAGCAGCCTCAGGCAAACCTTTGCCCTTGGGGCATCCCCTGTCCTTTCAGTGTTTGTCCCTTTACTCTGTGGCTCCAATTTCATGGGCTCTTGAATCTGGCAGGAGCGACATTGCTCCCCAAAGAAGTGGCCTTGCCTTCTCTGACTGCTTATTCCTGTGCTGCCACACTTCCACCTTTTGCTGGCAGATCAGGAGCCAGGAGAGCAAAGCAGGTGTGGATTTACCAAGCCTTAGGGGCTGCACTGAGGACCTGCACCACACTGCATGGATTTCAAGGGCATTACTTTGGGCTAGCAGTATTCTCATCCCACAGACTGAATGTCCATTAGTGAGCATCCATGGGTGGTTGGAGTGCTTTAGGAGTGCTCCCTTCTTCTGCTTTTGTTTCCCTCCCAAATCAGCTCAGTTCGTTTGTTCTCAGACCCCTCTGTGATGGGAATCACAGCTGGAATGATCTGGAGAGACCCTTCAAAAAGTCACTCCCAATCCAAACTAAAAGATGACCGTAGATGCCCTGTGCTGACATGGCTTGGGGTGAAGCAGCTTTGGGAAGAGATCCAAAGGAAAAAGAAACAGCGTTGGCTTCAGCTTCAACCATCCTCTGAGCATCTGCTCTCACCTACATTTGGGAGGGCTCAAGGGCTGGTTATAAGCTGCGAGAGGAACTGGATCTCCTTTATTGAAAGCATTTTACATTGGTTTAAGAAGACTGTGAAGTGAGGATCTTTGTCAGCTGTGGGCTCTCAGGACAAGGGCCAACACCTACGGCAGGTAAGGTGGGCGTACGACATGCCACTACATATTGTGTGCTGAAAACAACATAGGACTGAGGAGACAAATTTCATCTGAGACCTGTCACAAACACTCATAATCTTCTGAGGAACAGGGGATAGAGCATTTCATTATGCTCACAATGTCCATGAGAGCTGCTGTACAGTGGGCTCACATCTCCCCAAACAAACCCCTTGTTGTGAAGGGCTCCCTCAATGCCTGTTTCTGACTCTTCCATTTCTCCCCCTCAGTACACGTCTGCAACTCAATTTTTGCTCTGTTTTGATACTAACATTTTTCTGTGAGTTTTTCTTTTTTTTTTCCCTTCGGCATCTGCATTCCACCCCCCTGCCTCTTTCCACCACATGCCCATTGAAAACCTAATTGCAGATCCCTTGCTGCAATTAGTCTACGTGCTGCTACGAAGTTCACTTCATTGTGGCTTTTTTTTGGCTACTTCACTCAAACGGGCTTTGAAGCAACACCTCGCCGGTGCTTTAATCCCGGTACCTGTGCTGTGGTCAGCACCCCTGTGTAAGGATGGCCATGTTCTCCTCTGCTTTCCACCTTTCCCTGCCCTCTCCATATGCCCTCACCTCTTCATGCCAAGATCTTTTCTCCCCAGATGCACCATTTACGCTCCTGTTTTAGATGTGTCAGTCTGTAAAAGCAGCATTTGGCTTTAGACTGACACAAGGCATGTTTAGATCAGATATTAGTAAGAAATTCTTGACTGTGAGAGTTGTGAGGCCCTGGCACAGGTTGCCCAGAGAAGCTGTGGCTGCCTCATCCCTGGAAGTGTTCAAGGCCAGGTTGGACAGGAGTTGGAGCAACATGGTCTAGTGGAAGGTGTCCCTGTTCGTGGCAGGGAGGTTGGAACTGGATGGTCTTTAAGGTCCCTTCCAACCCAAATCATTCTGTGATTCTACAATTACAATTCCATCGTGATTCCAGGATGCCCTGCAAATACGCCGTGCAAGGCTCCAGAGGTCAGAGTCTGGGGAGGTCAGTGGTTTGCACCCCCGCGTACCCCACCTTCCCTCGGCGAGCGGACGACGGCGGTGAGAAGAGCAGGAGAGAAGGAGGAAAAGGAGGAGAAGGACGAGGAGAAGGAGGACGGCGATCTCGGGCGTGGATCCTCCGCCGGGCGGGGAGGAAGGCGGGAGGGAAGGAGGGCAGGAGGGCTGGAGGCGGGCGGTGGGCGGGCGCGGGGCGGTGGCAGGCGGGGAGGGAGCCGGGCGCCCCGCGGACCATTCGCGACCGGCGGCAGCGGCGGCGGCAGCGGGGCTTTGAGCGGCGCCGGGCCCCCCGCGGGCAGCGCTGTCAGCGGCGGCCGCCCCCTCCCCGGACATGAAGCCGAGCCCCGCGGGCGCCGCGCCGGCGGCGGGGCCGGCACCGGGAGCGGCACCGGGAGCGGCACCAGGGGGACCCGCCGGGGCACCGCGGGAGCCCGATGCGCGCTGGAGGGAGAAGGGCGAAGCGGAGGCGGAGAGGCAGCGCACCCGGGAGCGGCTGGAGGCCACGCTGGCCGGGCTGGGCGAGCTGGAGTACCTGCGGCAGCGCCAGGAGCTGCTGGTGAAGAGCCTCCTGCTGCGGCGGCCGGCGGGAGCGGCGCCCGGGGCGCAGGGCGGCCGCGGGGACGCGCCGGGAGAGGGGCCGCCGCCGCGCAGCCTGGAGGAGAAGTTCCTGGAGGAGAACATCCTCCTCCTGCGGAGGCAGCTGGTGAGCGGGGGCGGGGGGCGCCGGGGGATGAGGGTGGCGAGCGCCGGGGGATGCGGGAGAGGAACGCCGAGGGAGGGATGCGCGCCCGCTCAGCCCCGCGTGTCGGTGTGACCCGCGTGTCGGTGTGACCCGCGTGTCGGTGTGACCCGCGGGTCCTGCCCGTGGAAGGGCGAGGAAGGAGCCGGGGACCCCCTCGGGGAGCGCCCCCGCCCCGCTGTCACGGCGCAGGGGAGGCGGCGGGCCGGTGACAGCTCGGGAGGGAACGGGTCTTACCGGCGTTTTGCCGGTGTCCGCACAGATCCCTTCGGTTCCCGGAGCCAGACCGGCGGTCCCACTTCCATTCAAGGCAAGAGAGGCGCTGCCGTTGCCATGAATGGAAGTTGGGAGCCAGCTCCCGCGTCCCAGCCCCGACCGGAGGTTCCGAGCGCTCGGGCACCGGCGGGATCGGGCTCGTAAAGAAGGGATGCTTTTGTTGAAGGACGCGCTTTGGAGCTTGTGTGGGAAGAGGCGGAGGGCGGCATGAAGCGGCAGATCATTTTTCAATGAAAATAGCGTACAGCTGTGCCTGGCGCTCTTTGTGCGCGGCTCAGCGTTTGCTTTCACCCAGGGAGAAGTTGGATTGCGTGATTTATTTCACTGATTTCTTCTTTTCCCCACCCCGCTGTTTCCCCCCCGCCCCCTTTTAATATTTCCTATTAGCCTTTTGGTTTAGTTAATTTAGGATTATTTCCTTCTTCAAAAGATAAAAATTAATGATTTTTCTGCTGAGAAGGGGGCTGGCTGGCGGCCGAGAGCCATAGTGAAGGACCAGGGAATCATTACTCAAAAAAAAAAAAAAAAAAAAAAAAAGAAAAACCAAAAAAGCCCGGGGATTTGTGGTAGCACTTTAATTTGTGCACTTGACATTGGAGATTGGAACCAGATGCAGCGCTGCTGGGGGAGGGGTCGCTGGTGGCAGTAGGTGGCGCGGCGAAGTCACCCCTTGAACCCATCACCTTCTCCAGCCTGGCTGCCAGCCAGCCCCGGCTCCCGCAGAAATGTGGGAGAGGACCTGGAATCGCCCCTTTGGGTTCTCTGAGGATGGTCTTAAGTGCCAGCACATCTTCAGCCAGCCTCGCCAGCGCTTTTTGCATTTGCTCTCCCTTTGCCCCAAGGCTGGGTTGGACGGGGCTTGGAGCAACCTGGTCCAGTGGAAGGTGTCCCTGCCCATAGCAGGGGGTTGGAACGAGATGAGCTTGAAGGTCCCTTGCAACCCAAACCATTCAAGGATTCTATGATTCTATGACTGGCCCACCCAAGGGGAAAGGTTGTCCTGGATTTAACGGGTTTAGAATTAGTTCAGCTCTAAGCATCAAAACTCTTTGCACGGAGTGTATCAGAGCACCCCCTGTGTGCCGATCAAATGATGCACTCAAAGAAACAAAAGTAGATGAACCTTCTTCCTGCCTCCTCCACTTTGCCCAAAGCCAGAGCAATTAAAGAGTATGAAGCTGAACAGGTGATGGATAAGCAGCATTATAACACACATGGGGAAACTGATTGTGTTGACCGTGGGTTAATGAGTGCCTTGCAAAATCATTTCTTACTGCTTATTTTATGCCATCAAATTACCTTCATAAATAGCCCAAAAATTCATCTCGCAGCAATTTTACACAATTATAGTGAGAGAAGGGGAAGAATTACTTTTCCTTCCTGCTGCACTGCAAAACTAATAAAAGGGCTGCGATCCCAGCCCTGGGAATCTTGCTCTCTGTATGGCAAGGCTATAAGCTCATAAGTGTGCAGCAGAACAAGGCGGTTCCCACACTACAGGCACTTGTTGGCAGAGCTGTTTCGTCCCATTGTGTGAGCAGATGTGATCTTTGACTAACACCACTGTGGTGGTGAACGTGCCCCGTTGGGCTGGCACAGCTGCCCAGCCCGTTTCGTGTGCCCGGGTCTGGTTTGACCCCACCACACAACACAGCTTTGTTGTTACAGCTGTGGTCAGCACAGAGTGTTGGTCTTCCTAAATCATGGAGCGTGCTGCTTATGCAGAACTGGCTGGAAGAGGCTGGGATGAAGTACCTGTGCAATTCTTCACTGAAGTATTTATCATCTAAAATTTCACGGCTTTGTTCAGGTTTTTTTTTTGGTTTTTTTTTTAATAACGGAATATTGACAAGGTACTCCCACAATGCTCAGATGGAGAAGTCTGTCTTTGGAACACCTCCTGAAGGAGCTGATGTCCTTTGTCTTCTTCTTGTTTTCCAGAACTGCTTGAGGAGGAGGGATGCTGGCTTGTTAAATCAGTTACAAGAGCTGGATAAGCAAATAAGTGACCTCCGCCTGGACGTGGAAAAAACAACAGATGAACACCTTGAGACAGACAGTCGTCCAAGTTCAGGTAAGGGCCCAGCAAAATGAAGCCTCCCTTGGTACCTAGAATTAAACTGGGTGTAGTTTTTTGTGCTGTAGTTTCCAGTACTACAACAGTGAATGTTTACAGCATGTTCACACTCTGATAATTAGTTCCTACTAACAGAGTTCATCTACCGCTGAAAAGGGGCATCTCAAGCTTAATTAGATTTTTAGTGTTTGAGTGTTTGAGGCTTTTTTTTTTTTTTTTTTTTTGCAAGGGCACCCTCAAATTAGTTCAGGAAGTTCTAATTGTCCTGCATATTAGGAAGGAGACTGTAGGGAAAAAAAAGGTGAAAGGAAGCACCACCAGCAGGGGGAAATGTGTCAAAATTGATCCTACAACCAGAAGGGAACATAGAATAAAACAATTTGATCCCCCATATATTGAATTTCATCTCATTCTAACTGTGTTGAAACCAGTAAGTGGTATTTAACTATGGGGAGCTTTTCCTGGAGGCATTTAGACTTGTTCTAAAAGTGCTAAAAAGTGGAGAATCCACCAACTTGCAATTGTTAAAGCCATTGCTAATTTCGAATCTGAATTCAACTTGTTCCAGCACTGATTTTTTTTTTAATATCTTTTTCTCCCCTAAAGAAAGGTCTCTCTCTAGTGCACAGCTTTTCCTCCTCTTGGAGGTGCTATACAGTATAATTCTTGGTTTTGTTTTTTTTTTTTTATGAGCTAAACAGGTCAAGTTCATGAAGTCATTCATTTTAAGGCATTTTTCCAAGCTCCTAAATAGCTTGATGGCCTCTTTCCAGTTTTTTAACTTTGTTTTAAGCATACTGGATTCAAGGACTGGGCTCACCATTCCAATGTCTTTCTTACCAGTGCTGTATGGACTGCTGAAGTCATTTCCCTGCTGCTGTTCATTAGTCTCTTTGTACATCCAACAATCTCATTAGCTTTTTTTGCCATATCATTAAGCTTGATTGAGCTGCTTTTCCACGCTGACTAAGCCCTTTCCAGGATTATTGTTTCCAGGATGCATCCCCATTCTGTAGGCATGCCCTGCATTCCTCGTTCCTAAATGTGCAATTTAAATTTTGTTTGTGGTATGTAATTTTTTCTTGAGTGGTCCCAATTTACAAGGAAATTAAGTTTTATGCGTCTGCACATTATTTACCATTTTTCTTCTTTCCTATCATCCACAAATATTACATTTATCCCCAGAACTTTGAGGAAAATAGTGAACAGCACTGGGCCCAACACTTTTGTAGTCAAGTAATAGTTGGAGAGTCTGTCTTGGAAGTGTAACACTATTAAATGAGTGGACTGTCAAGGAGCCTGGATCCTTCTTGCTAAAATCTGAAAATCCCTGTAAAGGTTCAAACCCCCACTCTTGTAAAGGTTAAAAAAAAGTTCAAAATTTCTGCTGCTTTACTTTTAAGTGTTTTACTTTTAAACAGAATCCTTCTTGGCAATAAGGCTATTACTAAATTGGGGGCTGTTTTTGGGGTGACTGAATGAAATCACGTAACTAATTGCAACAGAGGAAGCCAACTCAAACATGAGCTTGACTGCCTTTCTGGGGACACAAATGGTAACTTTGTGTAGACGTAACTAACATAAATCCAAACTCTTATTTTTATAGGGTTTTATGAGCTGAGTGATGGAGCCTCTGGATCGCTTTCCAATTCATCTAACTCTGTCTTCAGTGAGTGTTTATCCAGTTGCCATTCTAGCACTTGCTTTTGCAGCCCTTTGGAGGCAACACTGAATATCTCAGATGGACGCCCTAAATCTGCAGGTATAGTAAAAGCAGGTGGAGTACATCATACTCCAGGAGGTGGCTTTGGCTTTGGAAATACTGCCTCAGGAGTACCTGGGTTGGATTAACCCTTCTTCCTTTCATGTGACGTCTTATGCTCTGAAAAGATTCCAGTGCCTCTCACGTACATGGGTCACGAGGCAGGACTGTTTGCCCTCCACTGCTCCAGCCTTTCATGGGAACATGTCACTCCAAACACATGGAAATAACTTGTGAGGATATAACAGCTGCTCTACCCAGCAGAGGGCAGTGGTACCTGTTCACAGAAACCCATTAGTCGGCTTATTTCTTGTGGTTTCCTCTGGAAAAGCATTTTTAGTAAATTGTAATAATTAAAGATACCTCATAGCCAAATCCTCATTACAGTCACAGAGTAAGGAGGTAGCTACAGGTTTTGAGGGGTCAGTGTGCATGTCAGTCTGTTTGTAGCAGTCATTTTTGTCAGTGCTGATGGTCCTCAACCCCCAGGTGACCGTGGCGAGGTGTGTCCTGCATTTATAAAGTGTAGACCAATAGACATGAACAGAGAAAATATCCTTTGTCTCCTTGGCAGAGAGTTGAGGACTTTCCTTGGACACTGGGCTGAAGATGCAAACCTTGATGTGTGGGATGATTAAATAGGAAGGGCTCCTCTGCCTGCTGTCCATGAAGGACACTCCAGTAGGACTTTTGTCCTTTGTTTTGTGGATTATTGGTTGCAGACATAGTCATTCAAAAGCCTTAGCTCATTCTGGGCTGTGGAAGATGCTTCCAACCACGGTATTTCTAATTTCCACTCTGCTCTTTGAGGTTAACTTATAGTGATTTGTTGTGAATCAAGTACATTCATGCTCTTTTAATTCCGAAGTGGGAAAACACAGCTTTGGATACATTAATTCTGAGGTGCTGACAAGTCCTTTAAGTTACTCTTTGAGCAGCTTGAGGTAATTTAATGCTCCCTGTTGTAAAGATGTATGTGATCTTCATGGGCCATGCATAATAAGGAAAACATACGCAAGGGATTCCAGCTGATTGCATTCCAATACGTATTTTTATGTATGTATCATGAAAGCCTAAACCTCTTATTATTCATACTGTCTCACATTTAGTTTCTAAATCTGGCAGTTTTTGAAGAAGTTTTTTTGTCAACATTTCCTGATTCCAACAGATTTTAGGAAAAGTGGGAAAACCGTGAGGAACTTCATGCTCCTAACTTCCCTGTTCTTCCCCTCCTGCTCGCACAGGAACTCTGTCAGCTGCTTTCATCAACGCCTGTGAGACCTCTTTGAAATAAGCCTTAGATAAGTGATGAGCGCTGAGCATTCAAATTTGAGTACCCTGGCTGAAGTTACCGGCCCAAGGGTAGAAAACAGGACTGGCAGAGATCTAGAGGGATCATTTAGATTGTACCCCTACCCAAGCAGACAAGGGCAACTTCTTAAGCTTAGGAAAATAATAATCTTAGATGCTTGGGTTGAAACCCTGTTCTTAAGGTCTCTTACCTCCCCAGTAAGCGCCTTAGCCATTAAATCTGACTCATGCATCCTGAAACGCACTGGATTTCTCTTGCAGAACTCTCTTTGCAGAGCCAGGGCTAGGATGTCAGCTGGATTGACCTGCACTCCTTGTACTTGTGTGAAAAGATGAGCCTGTTTCCCATTCTTGAACTCTTTATTACTCAAAAGGAGCATCTGTTATTATTATTAGCATTATTATAAATATTATGATAATAATAGTGATAATGATAATAACAACAATCATAAAATTAAATGTGGATTTTTTTCCTGACCCAAGACATGCTTGGAAGAATCCAGAAGTTAAATTTGTCAATAAGTTAGAATTCATTGTTCTCTTGTCTATATTTTTTTTGTTTCTCTTTGGATTTAGTGAAGTAAAATACAAAGTTCATACGTGCTGAGGCCTGCAGTGAGTTTTACAGGTGACTGTGTACCGTGTAAGAGACCCTTGCACACTTCTGTGTGGCTGAAAAGTAAGACAGGAAGCTCTTAAGAACCTGGGCAGAGGCTTGAAACCAATGTAAAAGTTCTCATTAGGGCTGTGATTTTTGTTGTTTTAATCATGTGGTCGTAGTGGGGCAAATTCCTACATAGATGTAGTTACAAAGAGCCCCACAGAAGAGTAGTGCTGCTTTTATATCACTTGAATGGCACATCCTTGGTTGCAAAACTGCTGCTACTGTAGTTAAAACATTGCGTCGTGCGCAGAGATGGGACCGGTGTCCTTGGCAGCACGTTAGAAACATAGCACAGGTGTCCCTGGCAGGCTCTCTAAACTCTTCTAAAATGCCTTTCAGATCTCATAGGCTGGATGGACTATAATAAGGAAGGCCAGCATGAGGACCAGACCGCAGGCTCTGTCTGTCGCTCTTTGTCCACACCGCACTCAAATTCCCTCGATGTCGTTGCAGATGTACATCCCAAGTACCAGTGCGATCTGGTGTCTAAAAACGGGAACGACATCTACCGGTACCCCAGCCCGCTCCACGCTGTGGCTGTGCAGAGCCCCATGTTCCTCCTCCCCGTGACTGAGAACCCCCAGCGAGAAGAGGAGAGGCTCGGTGGCGATATTAGCGACGTTTGCACCCCCTCGGAAACGGACTCGGGGCAATCCGCCAACACCTTCCTCCCACAGAGCTCCTGGCCGGCGCCCTGCCCTTCCACCAGCAAGAGGATAGACAGTTACATCTTGAGCCTGGTCCAGAAAAAGACTCATGCGGTGAGGACTAACAAACCCAGGACGAGCCTCAACGCCGATCCCACCAAAGGGATCCTGAGGCATGGAAGCATGTGTGTCAGGCAGCCGGCAGCCGTGGTGGCTCACGGCAACGTCGTGAGCCTGAAGAGCTCCAAGCAGGTGTGTTTGCCCCCCAGTGGCACCCCCGCTCTGGACCACACAGCACCTTCTCCCTTAAAGCAGAGGCCAAGGGAGCCAGCTGGCGAGCAGCTGGAGAGCAGGAAGGCACCTTTGCCGGCAGCTTTCCCACCCGGCACAACAACGGAACTTCAGAGCAAGCACCTGCCACGGGGTGTCAAACCGGCACCACCGGAGCTCAACCGCAGCATGGCGGCCACAGCAGGGGATGTCCCCAAGGAGAACGGCCAGCTCTTCGCTGCATCTCCCAAAGAGAGCCCAGGGAAGCCTGTGGTGCTGCAGCCAGAGAACAGGGTCAGCCAGCCTCCCAAAAAGATCCTGCTGAAGAGCAGCTTGCAGACAGCTCGCTCCTCATCGCCAGCTGTCGAGGAGAGGCCCGCGCTGGATTTCAAAAGCGAGGGCTCTTCCTCGCAGAGCCTGGACGACGGGCTGCTGGTGAATGCCCAGTACATCCCCGCCCAGCAGCAAAGCATGAAACTTCACAAAGGCACCCGAAACGTCAAGATTTTGAAAAGCTCTGCGTTGAAACACAGGTCCCACCTCGCCAACGGGCTGGAAAACAGCTCGCAGACCTTGCGGGAGAAAACCAAACCGGTGGGCAAGAAGTGCCGCTTTCCCGAGGAGTTGGATACAAATAAGAAACTGAAAAAGCCCTCATCCCGGGGGAAGAGAGGCAGTGGGTTGCCGCTGGAGCCGGGCCCCCCCAGCCGGCAGGGTGGCCTGCACAGATCCACCCTCCGCTCCCACGGGCATGGCCGAGAGGTCGTGGTGGCCAAGCCGAAACACAAGCGCGCCGACTACCGCCGGTGGAAGTCGTCGGCGGAGATTTCCTACGAGGAGGCCCTGCGGAGGGCCAGGAGGAACCGGCGGGAGGGCGTGGGGGTCTACCCACAGGTGCCCCTGCCCTACGTCAGCCCCTACGCCTACGTGGCCAGCGACTCGGAGTACTCAGCCGAGTGTGAGTCCTTGTTCCACTCCACCGTGGTGGACACGAGCGAGGACGAGCAGAGCAACTACACGACGAACTGCTTTGGAGACAGCGAGTCAAGCCTGAGCGAGGTGGAGTTCGTAGGGGAGAGCACGACCACCAGCGACTCTGACGAGAGCGGGGGCCTGATTTGGTCCCAGTTTGTCCAGACGCTCCCCATCCAAACGGTCACGGCGCCGGAGCTGCATGAAAATGCGGCAAAGGCCTTTGTCAAAATCAAAGCCTCCCATAACCTCAAGAAGAAGATCCTCCGCTTTCGGTCAGGCTCCCTGAAGCTCATGACGACCGTCTAGTGAGGTGACTTGGTGGAATGTATCTGCTTCTGCTTTTGGAAGCAAGGTGCTTTTTTTTTTGTACATATTTCCACAGAATTTTTTTTTTTTTATACAAATATTTAAAACTTAAGGTAAATTATGTCACTTGTCTTCAGAACTTGGGTGGATACTAGTGCCTTTTATGTGGAAATAAAAGACCATTATAAAAAAAAACAAAAAACCAACATAACACTGCCATTTCAGTGGTGAACAGCCTCCAGTGCGTGGTGTCAGAAGGCTTTGAAAAAGGCTAATGTTTCTGAGTATGGATCTCCCTTGCCTAGTTTTTCCAGTTCTGGGTCTTATACAGGATATCAACAGCTTAAGGTCATAAGCTTTTAGGGAATAAGGGGGAGGGAGTGTGGGTGGTCTTCATGCTTTTGCTTGTCCCTTTCTGCTGCTGCTGTTGCCACATCTTGAACTTCTCCCTCCTGGTGCTCTGGCCTGTTTTTTTTTTTTTCCTTTTCTTGTTGATTCTCTTCTTAAAATTCACCCCTGTCCTCCTCCAGCCTTCCTCCACCAGAAAAGGGCTCCTGTTCAATCTGTCTGCCTTCTCTGGAGTGCACTCTGCTCTGATCTCCCGGGAGTCCCGCTGCGGACAGCAGTGGTGTCCAGAGTAAACTGCTGGAGCAGCTGACCAAGGCTTAGTAACTTCATTATATTGTGTAAAACTGCTTTTGAAAAAGAAAAAAAAAAACCATATGCATGTCACGTGCATGAGTATCAGTAGTTTTAATATTCCTGTTGATGTCCAATTTACTGTACATCATCAATGGCTGTTTTTATATATATATATATATCATTGTGTAAATTAATATAACACATCATATGCTGTAATAAACAGTCTGTTTTAATACTTTTTAAAGTTTGTTACGTTGGTGCAGACCCAGTCAATTGTTTTATATTGGCATTGTCACCACTTAGATGTGTCTGATGTGACCTGTTAAAGTTCCCTGCATTTAGCCATGCAGGAAACAGCAAGTTTAAAGTGTTGCTGTGGATGTGACTTGTGCTGTGAGGGAATCGGGTTGTCATGGCTCCTCTTGTTCTTCCCATAACTTGCATTTTTCTAAGGGCAAGGTAGGATTTAGGGTCTCAGAGGCATCTTCAGGTTGTTGCTGACGGGCA
The DNA here is from genome assembly GCF_003945725.1 of Corapipo altera. Taxonomy (NCBI): domain Eukaryota; kingdom Metazoa; phylum Chordata; class Aves; order Passeriformes; family Pipridae; genus Corapipo; species Corapipo altera. The sequence goes on along the minus strand of NW_020884946.1, from coordinate 186,246 downwards.
GCTCACGTTGCGGAGCAGATGGAAGTGTAATATTAATCCTCCTCGCTGTCTGGGTGCTTCCAGACTTTGGTTGGTACAACACAGGGGCAGATGGTTGGTTTCTGTAACCAAATCGATCTGTGTAATGTAACAGGTGTCCCTCTGAAACCTCCAGTAAATGAATCCCCAAGAGCTCTGTGCTCTGGGAGCTGGGCTGGGTGAAGGAGAGCACAGGTCTGTGGTGACCTCCTTAGCTGTGGCAGCTGACTCTATCACAGCCCTGGCAAGGTCATGGAAAGAAGTGACTATTGTGTCACCCACTGGTCTCTGTCTCAGTTTATTCCCATAGGACTGGAGGTGAGTCTGCCAGCAAAAGAGAAGGGAACTATCCATAGGCCGCACTGTTTCCCTTCACAGCAACAGCTGTGCAGCTTCCCGGTGGGAAGGCTGGAGATTTTTGGCAGGCTGAGCTGGTTTCTGCAGGTTCATCTTCTGCTTTGGCATCCACGAAGTGGTGGACATACAACTGGCGTGGATGCTGTGACTGGTATGGATTTCAGGGATTTGTGTGCAGCCTGTCCATTCCATGGCAAGATTCTGCTGAGCAGAACCTTCCTTTGTGGTTCCTCTGTGTCTTTCCTGCTGTCACCCACCTGAAAAGCAGAGCAGCTTTTTTTCTCAGGTTCCCTTGCATAGCAGATGTAGGAAGGAGAGATCCACCTGGAATTAAACATCTCTGGCAGCAGTTCCTGAGACAATGGGAACACTTTTTCCAAGAGGCAGATTCTATTTTTTAATCTGCAGTGTAGTGAATCCCTACCTATAAAATGTCTTATACTACTTTTTCTTCTTTTTTTTTTTTTTTTTTTTAAGTAGAGAGGTATCAGTTTCTGTAAGTGTTTTAAAGTACATCCCAAGCCTGTGGATTCAGTGACCCAGAAAGTCCTTGCACTTCCATCTCCTATGATGCAGGAAAAGCTGTAACTCTCTTTATCTGCTTATAACTGTCCTATTGCTTTACACATGGAAGGGCAACTTGTGTATATATATATATATGTATGTATAAAAAATTTATATAATGGTATGAAATAATTCATCCAGAAATTACTGGACAGTGGCTGCCCCCACAGAGAGGGGAAAGAAGTAATGTTTGTTATTATATATGGCATTACTAAGGCTAAGCAGCAGCTTAATGCATTCCCATGAATAACTGATTGGTGGTGTATCAAACAAAGGGAATATCTTGTGGAAGCTAGTAGTTTCTTTCCTAGAATATCTCTTAATCATGCCACGTAATCTCTCTTTGAGCGAGAAAAACATGTGCAAATCCCTGTAAATCTCCTCAAAGTTGTAGCAGAGTTGCAGAGAGGATCCTCAGACATGCACTCCATCTCTCTGGCTGTAAAGGAGCCACTGGTGGAGAGACAAAGCAACCAGTGGATGAGGTTTTAATTGCAGGGCTATAGCAGATTGCCTTGTTCCAGGTGAGGGAGGCTGCTTTTCAAAAGTGAGCTGCTGAATGGTTTTTTTTCAGATAATTGAGTAAAAAAAAACCGAAATAACCACCTAAATATTGCTAAGACTGTATCAGCTGCAGCCACTGTATTCTGCAGTTCTCTTGCTGAATAGCTTGATACCAGACTGGGAAATGGGCTGATGGTATCTCTGTCTTAATTGCATCTGAGTCTTTTCAGTTTGGGGAAGGAATTTTCCTTTTTTACAGGATTTAGGTAAGCATCCAGAATCCTTTAGACAGGCCCAGGTTTTTCTATCTACACCCAACCCCCTCCATATTTCTTTTTTATTAACAGATCTTAACAGTGCTGGAAAAGTACTTGATATGGTCCCAATACACAACACACATTCTCGTCTCTGGTTCTGATTTAGGAAACACATCTGAGTTAGTAAGTTTGGCTGAAAAACATCTGCTGATCTTGGAGACCAGTTGAATATCTGGCACTTCTTTAAGCTACCTGGCTTTCCAGCTTCACAGCCTGGAATCCTTGCCCGTGTATTTTTCATAATGTTCACATTTTAATCATCCCCAGTGTTTATGGTTGCCTTTGGAAGTCTGAAGCAGGAACATTTCATTGCGTTGGGACCTGTTTCAAGGTGGGGGTAGGTTGTGGTGGGGAATTTTGGGATTAGGTATCCCTATGCTCTGTATGTAACTGAGTGCAGGAAAGCACAGACACAGAAAGGAACACGAGCAGACCCCTTTAGGTGGATTCCTTGTGATTCAGGAAACACGGTGTTTCTGCACACCTGGAGCACAATCGCTCCCGCTGCGGGAATCAGCATCACATTCTGAGGGGACGAGCGTGTCGCTGGGCAGTCTGCCTTCCAGCAGGCTTTTTGGGTCTGTCTTCTGCTCCCCAGCCCCAGCCACCAGCTGTGGGTCAGCAAATAAAGAATCAAGCTGTGTCTGGTGCGTGCAGGGTCAGGGAGAGGCCCTGGCGTCGTGCCGAGACGTCCCAACTGCGTGGGGCCCCTGCTGTGGACCTCATACTTGTCCTGAGAAATCCAACGTGCCTGTGCTGCAAGGGCTCAGACAGCTGGGGCTGAAGGAAGGGGGGAATGGAGAATCCCATAAATAGAGTGGCCTGATCCTGCTTCAGCTGTATTTCTAAGAGAGGCTGAAAGAAGAGGTGTTTCAGCCTCGTGTTTCAGCTCAGTAAGTTGGACTGGACTAAAGAGAGTCCTCTGAAGGACTCTGCCTCCTTTTTTCCAGAACCCTCTAAATGATCAAGGCCACTATCAGCGCTGCCAGTTGCTCAGGTGCTTAAAGCATCTGACCAAGTCCTGCAAGAACTGGAGATAAGTGATGAGTTTCAGTTCCCCAGGTCTGTTTTTGACCTTCCATGGCACAGCCCCTGTTTGCAGAGAGCCTTTAAGTCCCAGCCCTCTGCAGCTTTCCCTATCCTGGGGCTTCAGAGGGAATCTATCCATCCCTTACAATTTTTCTGGTTTCCTTATGGCTTGGGGTTTATGCTGGATAAGGACTGAAAAGAAATTCTCCATGACAGTCCTGTGCCTTCAGTAATCTCAAATCTGTTTGTTGGCTCAGAGGAAGGTCAAATGGCAGCTCAAGTGGTGCTCCTCAGGTGGCAGCCAGCAAAGCCATCCCTCAGGGACCTGCATCCCTTTCTGTCACAAAGGGCAGCAAAGGCTTGGGTTGGCTGTGGTCACCACTTGGCAGATGATTCACCACAACGGGCACAGCTCTCCCTCAGCATGTGATTTTTCTCACAGGAGGGAACAAGGATGTGAACATTTTTGAGGAAGCAGAAACAGCTAAATGCATTTTTAATAGCTAACTTCAGTGTCTAGTATGTACCTTTGGAGTAGCCAACAAAAATACACAGCACTGAGCTGCTGGTACGAAAATCTGAGCCATTCTCAGCTCTTTGCAATGTCCTGTCCATGGTAGGAGGGGACACAGAAACCAATGGAGACAAATCACAAACCCCAGGTTAGTTTGTCAAACTTGCTTTCCTCCTGAATTTCTCTGAACCTCTAAGGTATTGCACTGGGGTTCCTGGCATGGCATGGTGGTTTTTTTCCTAACTAAACATTATAGATGGAGAACTGTGATGAGAAACAATTGGTGCTGGAGCATGTCCAGAGAAGGACAAGAGAGGATGAAAGGACTAGAGAAGAAGTCTTATGAGAAGTGGCTGAGGGAGCTGGAGGGGCTCCTGGAAAACAGGAGGCTTAGGGGGAACCTTCTTCCTCTCTACAACTCCCTGACAGGAGGTTGTAGCCAGGTGGGAGTCGGGCTCTGTTCCCAAGAAACAAGTGATGGGACAAGAGGAAACACGTTTAAGTTGCACCAGGAGAGGTTTAGATTGGAACTTAGGAGAAAAATCTTCTCTGCATTGGAACAGGCTTCCCAGAGAAGCGGTGGAGTTGCCATCCCTGGAAGTGTTCCAGAAGTATGTGGATGTGGCATTTGAGGACTTGGTTTAGTGGTGAACATGATGGTGCTGGGGTAACAGTTGGACTCAGTGATCTTAGAGGTCTTTTCCAACCTTAACTGTTCCATGATTCTGCAAGTGGCTTTAGAGGTTGAAAATTCTCACAGTGCTGGAATGAGGGGAGATATAGAAACCAGTGGGGGATCTGTTTAAAAGGGATACTAGAAAGTGCTTTTTTACACAGCAGGGAATCTGCTACCACAGGAAATAGTGAGACAGATGTAATATCAGCAAGTTCAAAGGTGTTAGAGAAGGTAGGGATGGATGTGCTCTACCATCCCCAGTCAATGATTGTGGATGCCAGGAAGATTGTGAGGTGAATGGACAGCAAATAGTGGCCAGGCTTGTGTGCTCCTCCTCAAGATTGTCTTCCCCTGTTGTTGTTGAACCATTAGCTGGAAGAGATGCACCATCCTGTTGACACAGCAGACCATTTCCTCTGCTCCTATGATCTTGGAGTAGCTGATGGGGGTTGTCTATGCAATTGAATTTCCTCACTCTTTATTAGTCTTTTGCCCTCCCAAGTGCTGCTGAAGGCAAGTTTTGCATTGCTTTGGAAAGAAGTTCACTTTCCACGCTTGGCTGACACGTGTTTGTTCAGACTGTGGGCATGTGTTTCTGGTCACTCTCCTATGGCACAATTTCACATGGGCAGCCTGTGCTGAAGTCCTCTGTTATGGTGAACATCATTCCCTGTCCTACAAATACTGTTATGGACACAGTCCATAGATGATCCTCATGACTTCAGTCCATACATTAGTCACCATGGGAGTCACTGTTGGGCAGCAATTTTACACCTTACAGTTGCTTATAAACTCTAGGAAAAGCTGGTGAACTCCAAACCAAATGAACCATCCTAGAGACAAGAATGCCTCCACTGCTCCTTGCCTTGGGACTTTGCTATCCTTGGAGAGCGTTTCTCTCCATCTGACTGTGTCTCCATTGGTGCTTTGGCTTGGAGCAACAGAGCAGTCTGGGAGTGAGTCCTATGGTCATCTCCACTTGGTGAGTGCTGGTTTGGACAGCAGAGCAGTTTTTGGGCACACTTGCTAGATGCCTTGAGAACACTGACCCAGATGGTCCATTCCAGGGACACAGCAAATGTGTTTCTACCTGAGCAGGGACATGGGGATCTAACCCAGTGATGGCTCCCTGGAATAGCTTCCAGTCAAAAAATATGGGCAAGTTTGGTCCAAATGACATTGGGGACCAGACTTAGTCTAGGCTAAAGTAAACACTTGAACTGTGTATATTGTACTTGTGGGGAACTCTCTTTGGATCTGCTCCTTTTGTGCTGAGTGACCTCTAATGTAAACAGAGCCTTTCTCTCAATTAATGGCCTTTGTTTCCATGCTGTATTCCTTTAAGATCAATAAAGTATATTAACGTTAATACCTTCATTTCACTGAGCCAAGCTCTGAAAATCTGGCTTTTGTTCTTTTTAAGGGAGTTGTAAGTCCTGGGAACTAAGACTTCTGTGACTATACTAAAGGAAAACCTCTATGATTTCGACTCTGACCTCATGATGAAAATTGTTTTATCCCTCCCAAAAATGTCAAATCTTCTGTGGTCAAGGGCAGGAAGCTGAAAAACTTGCAGCCTGTTGAAAAATAGTTCCCTGTATCTCCTTATGAGCCTTGAGCCTTCAGAAATGAGATTTTCATGAGGAAAGGAGGCATGAGGTACAGGTAGGGGAAGGACCTAATCAATCTTAATCTCTGAAGTGCTCATGCAGTAAGTGTTTAAGCACGTGATTAAGCCCATTCTTACCCAGTGAAGCATTTCAGTCCACAATTTGAGTGTGTCGTGTTTGCGGTGAATTAAACACATGCTCAGGAATGCTGAAGGTCTCTAAGCTTTGCAAGTGTCCTATGTGTGTTTGTACAAGCTGTCCCAGTGACTCCTCTTGGCCTATGCTCTCCCTTAAGAACCAGAACCTGTACGGTGAAATTTGATTCAAACTCTTAATCTGAATTTGGGAGAAGCAGCACCTCGAGTCCATGATTTAAGTAGTAATAGCAAGGAGTGCTTTTAAAGGAAGAAATGCATTTGTTAATTGTTGTATTTGAGGCCACTGAGCTAAAAACACTTTAGATATATGAGTGAATGTGCTTTGTGCTCTGTATCAGAAGCAGGACTTTGTATAAACCCTGGGAATGGCACTTGGGAAGAGACGGAATGACCCTTTCTATATTTGCTCCCTTCCCTTGGATGCCCAGGTAGATTTGGGAAAATGAGGCAGGCAGGAAGGGCTAGGCACAAGCACCAAATCTGTAGGGTCTGCAGCACCACTCATTCATCTACCTGGCTAACCTTACTTTAATCCCAGTTTCAGGCAGTGGGATTAGCAAAACAGTGGGATCTGTGAGGTACACAGAGCCAGAGGATAGAGCTGGGAAGTGCTGGATGCAGAGGGTAACTTTGCCTCACTTCAAGGAAAGCTGCAGTTCGAGCAAGCAGTAGAGGCAAGGGAATGGTTAAAGGTTTGTCTTCTCTTCCCAGACACATTATTTACAATGGGTCGGTTTCCTTTTGGAAGGACCCTCTGTAAAAGGAGACGTTCCCAGAGTTTCTCTGGGTTAGACCTATATCACATTACAGTTTTCTTTCCTGGACTCCTGACTGACACGATTTCCTGAAGTTGCTCTCCTCTCGGGAAGGTGAACTCAGGAAAGAGTAGGAGTTTGCTAAAAATCCAGAGCCTTGGAAAGCAGAATCACGGTGATGTCCTTTTCTTTCTAGACATAAGGTCAGCCCTCAGTGCTGGATCATGTTCTGTATCTCCCAGTGTGGGGCAAGGGCTGGGAAAGGAGTGGGAGAGGGAATCCACCAGGTTTGATAAGAGAGCAGTCTGTAAATCCTGTTGGAGCAGCTTGCAAAGGCCACGGTACCAGCCACAGGAGCAGCTCTTGGCTGCGTCAGGTGAGCAGCCATCCCACCCGTGGGCAGTGAGGTCAAGGGCAGTGGTGACCTGGCTATCATGACCCCTGCCTTTGCTGAAGCCACCTTCCTGCCTCCAGGCCACAGCAGGCAGCGTGTTCACCCTGGTTAGTGTTTCCTTTACTGCTTTTTTTTCTCCTTCATGAGATAAATTGTGGCTTGGCATTAAAGCCAAAGAGCTGAATGAAAGCGAAGCTCTGGCTTGTTTCTCCTGTCAAACACTTCACAGTAGTGTTTTCCTTGATGGTGAATTGCTTGAAAGGAAGAGATATGATCCTCTTCTCATCTGCAACATACTAATTTTTTACAGGTGTCTTCTGAGTGGTTTGTATGGAACAACAAACACATTGAGGTAACACATCACTGTCTTCAGCACCATGGGACACCCTGAAATTGCTCTGTATCTTCACCATCCACAGCTCCCCCAGGATGTTTTTCTGACAGGGATATCAGAACTGAGAGGTTTGGATCTGACTGATCCCACCTGAAGCCCATCAGTGCTTAGGGTGAAGATGCTCCTGCAGGGAGAGGAGGAAGCACACTCAGAAGTGTTTATTATTGCTGTTGAGTGACAAGCTCCCTTTCTTTCCCCTCCCCTTCCCTGCCATGGAGATAGGGATCTCTGCTGTGGTCCCTGCTGCTTTCTTTTTCCTGTGTTGATCTATGGTAAGACTTGCTGCCTTTGAAGGATGGTCTTAGCCCTGAGAGAGGCTTTTGTTGCTGAACCACTGACATTTAATTCAGAGCATGTTTTCCTCTGGGCCCATTGCAGATGCCCACCATCTGCCTGGGTAGGTTGCATGGGCTCATGAACATGGTAATGTGGGTGCTCTGAGCCTTCCTCCCTTCCCTCATCTTTGCCACTAAACCAAGATTTTCTGACTTTCGTCCTCTGTCCTGTTGACTCTCATGTGAAGTCATCTGGCTGTGGGGGTGCTCCTCATGACTTCAGAGCACAGCACTTATGTCTTTGGCCTAAGTAAAAATTGTGGATCCATCACAAAAATGTGAAATAAACAAATAATTTTGTATTAAAAAAAAAGGCAGTGGAGAACTGACTTTTCTTTCTGTTGGGTTTCCACCCTTTATTAACTACTCAACCACAAGCATCATGATACAGACAGGAAACAACAAAAGTGAAAACAATAGATCACCATCCCTACTGTGTAGCAGAGACTCAATGCACTTGCATGGGGAGGGGGGAAACAAAAGGCCCTTTGTCCTGCCAAAGGACCCTCCCCTCACTTATATTGATCTAAAAACCAAAATAATTTACTGATCTACAGATAGGAGAGATGGCAAAATGGACAAAGTGCAGCGAGTCTCTGCTAGAAACTGATTCCTCTGGCTGCTGGATCCACTCCTGTTCCTGTTGATGGATTCTTAGACTGTTTCCTTGGTGGTCAGGGCTGCTTCCAGAAACTGCTCCTGGTGCACCGATGAAAAGGCCAATTTTGTAAGTAAACATCCTAATAAGCAGATCTTGACAGATGGTTTGTTGCTCAAGCTCCACATAACCCTTCAGCTGGTGTCAGTGTCTCCCACAGATGTTTCCCAGGAGAACTTCCCCACGGTGTGCTTGGGAGCTCTCAGCTTTCACAGCACGTCCGGCTGCATCCCAAGGAGAAGCCTTGGTGCTTGCTCAACACGTTGTGGGTATGTCTTGGGAACAACAGACTTCTGGAAACATGTTTCTCATAGCATAAATAAATTTAGGCTCCCAGTGGAGCCTATTGGTGGCTGAACAGGGCAAGCAAAGGTGTCTGTGCACAGCGGCTGCTGCTGCTGTCATTTGGTCCCTGAGCAGTGAGAAATGTCCAGTGTTACATGAAACAGAACAAAAAATGTCTCGTATACTTTAAGTATCCTTCAGTCCCTTTTGTCTTGGTATTGCCTCATCTCAGTCTTTCCAAAATCTGTCCCCCATATTTTCTTGCAAATCGTAGAATAAATGTCATTTAAGGAAGTGATTTTTCCAAGTGAATCTCCTCTTTTCCCCCCATTTCCTTTGTCTGTGAGTCTGATGAACTGTTCCGAGCCCTGGGGTCAGCCCATGACACTGCAGTCACTCGTAAGATCAGCTGTGCAGTCCTCAGGCAGATCAAATATTTCTGCTAGTAGCTGATGGGTAAATACAGAGACTTTACCTTGTTCTCCTCCCAAGAGGAGCTCGTGAGACTGTAAGAGAGTTCATACAGTCTGTCTTCCAGAGCAGACAATGTAGATTTGGCTGATTTGTGTATCCCTGCAGTGTTTGTGGTGGGCTGTACAGGACGTACAACTCTCTGCCCCTGACTTGAGACCAGCTGGAACTGGACTGATGTGCTGTTGAGAGGGAACTGGCTACAGCTGTCCTGCGAGGGTGTCTGCTAGGAATGGTCTTGAAAAAAAGATTCTGTTTTGGGAAAAAGCTTAATCTTGATTAAATTAGGCTGCATTCCTGCCAAAGTGGAGCAGAACACAACCAGGTAGAAATTCTGCAAAAGGGAATTAGTGCAGCAGCTTGCACTGTGGGCTGTCTCAAGAGCTGGTCTCTGAAGCACTTCACTGGGTTTCATGGGCTCTCCATCTGTGGATGCTCTGGTGTTTCCTCCCTGAGATGGTCCAACATGTGGGATACCCCAAACTGAGAGGTGTGCTAGCAGTGAAATCCCCTCTTGCTATGCAGCCTGTTTGGCAGCAGGCTGCCCCAGGGCCCTGGAAACCTGAACGGTGGAGGAACCAGATGGGTGACCAGGCAGGAAACTCAGCAGGTTTCTGATGTTTGGAGCCCTGTGCGAGTTTCATGGGAACCTGGGCAAAATTGACTCACCTTGCTGAGATTTTGCTGAATTGGTGAATTCCTCTGAAATGCTGTTTTGCCCGAAACCTTCCGAGCAGGTGCAGTATCTCCAGCTATCTTTTGAAGACAGAGACAACGCGTTCCCCTGCGCTGGCAGCGTGGGTCTTCTGGGAGTCAAAGAAGCTCTTTACTGTTGAGCCCTCTGCCAGCATTCACACTCTTGAAGTGGTGTCTAGGAGGGAGGATACAGGAACTTGGCAGGGATGAGCAAAGGATGCTGACAGGTTATTCTGATCCTTAGAAAATCATTGTGTTCTCCTCATTACACTACACCTCATCCACCTACTCTGTCTTGTCCTATAGACTATAAATTCTCCATGTTAAATTAATTCCCCAAGTTCTCTATTTGTTTTCACAGCCTCTAGCTGAGTTTCCTAGGTGCTACCCTCATACAAACAATAATTAAGACGGCTCTGTCCTGCTGCAAACCACTTCTGAGGATGTTCCCTCTAATTCTCTTCCTTGTTTAGCGTTGTATCATTAAAAGGCATGAGGTGGTTAATTGGAGGCTTACAGCTTTTGTGACTGATGCAAACCAGTGTGGGTGTAATTGCTGCAAACGCTCAGGTGAATGCTTTAAAGGAAAAGGGGGAAGACACAGATGGCCAGGAGCAGAAGGTTCCCCGCAAAAGGTCAGAGGGAAAGGTTAGTGATAGGGCTGCCCCGAAGCTGGAAAAAAGAACCTAATACCTGGACAACTGGTGAGGAGCCTGGCTAGAGCCAGGCTTTGTTCCCTAGAGGGGGCTGCCGCTGCCGAGGAGATTGTACATCAAAGCTCTCATAAGAAAACACAGCAGAGATCAGTATCGCCCAGCCTGTGGCACTGGGGGAAATGGATTGGTTGACAAGTCGGAGGCCCTTTCTGGGCAGATGGCTGGGTAGGAGTTACTGGCTGCTTGCAAAATCTCGGAAGGAGCCTTTAATCTGCGTGTGATACTCTATGTTTTAGCGAGCATCCAGATGCTTATCTCGGCTGCATTAGTCACCAGGAGAGTCTGCTCTCAACCTCTCCTCTTCCAAACCTTTGCTGCAGGCTTCTTCCCCCGGTCTTTCGAAAAGATGTGAGCTGAACACTGTAGGATTTGTTGGGCTTTTTGTGATTTTGACAAGGAAATATAACAGGGATAGGTTTTCTTGGTAATACTCTGCACAGCATATTTAGGGGTGTGATAGACTTTCGGAGCCTTGCCCGGGGAGCCAGTGGTCTGAAAAGTTTTATCACGCTCCAAAACAAATAGTTCTGTCTTGAAGCCCATTAGAAAAACAACTACAAAGCTTCTCCCCACCTGATGTTAAATGCCTTGCTGTGCCAAAGGTAAACAGGACCAATCAATCATCCTCCCAGGGACCATCTGATGGCAGTCCACAGATCAAGCTTGGCTTTTGAGGTCATTTTTATCTGCCTTGGGGACCACAAGCTGACCAAATTGGGGTCTTGCTCTGCATGTGCAGCTGAAGAGTGCAAGGTTGGGTCTGGCAGGGTGTGTTAATTAGGTGTATCCAGTGTAAATATATTTATTATGATGAGGTCTGCAAAGTGGTGAGACCTGGGCATGCAGGGCCTGGCCACCTCTGTTATTCTGCAAAGCCAATATTGCCACTGTGCATCTGCTGGCTTGGCCAAACAAGAGCTTGATGCTGCTTTTCCTTCCGTGCTTTTGTACCTGCGGTGTTTTGCTTGTCTTTTTTGTAAGCCAAAAAAGAGCTTAGCTCAGTGGGGAAACCAAACTCCCAGCAATGCCTGAAGACTGCAGACGATGTAACAGTCTGAAGTTTTGCTAATCCAGACAGTAACATGAGCTCGGGGTGTTCAGCTGAGGTCCCACTATAACTTTGCACATCATCCAGTGAGATTTAGAGCCTACCAGGTCATGGGCTGTGTATGCAATTAAAAAGCTCCTTTCCCCGAGGAGTTCAGAGCGCAGAGGCAAAATATTAACCTCCCAATTAGTTTATTGCAGCAGACTGGGGCACAGAAGTCAGATTATCCGGGGGCACGCTAAGACCACTCATGTGCCATTGAACTTGGAAAAGGCATTTTTCACGGCATCTGGTTTCAATTTGTCATCAGTTCAGGGTCCCAGACGCGTTTTCTGGGACCATTAGAGTGCAGAGCACTGACACGGGGTTGCAGCTGTAATCCAAACAGGGGCATCCAAAGTAAGAGTCCCGCTGCCTCTCAGTGGTGACTGTGTAGAGAATGAGGGTCTGGAGGGCACACTCCTCTGAACAAAGCTCCTCTTCCCTTTTGGGAAAGCCTCAGGCTGGACCATCCCCTTCAGTCGTGCCATGTGCAGCTTGGTCATATGTGCGGTGCCTGGACAGACCTTAGCAGAGACCCAATCTCCATGAGTTGGTAATGGAAGTCTCTGCAAAGGCTCTCTCCCACATGGAGCAGGTTCCTTCCCCAGCCTCCTTCCCCTGCATTTTGCTCTTAGGGCTCCAACCACCTTCTTGTGCAAGCAGCTGGTCGTGGTTGTGACTCTGCCAGTACAGGAACGTGCTGAGAGGAGCCTGGTTCATTTAAATGTGTTCAACCACAGCTCATGCTTTTACAGCATATATTCAGTGAAGCAATGCCTTTATCTGCAATATTTAGCCTTTATCTAACATCTTTTCAGTCTAAAGCTTTTTTTGAAACACAGATAAGTAATAACAACGTAGGATAATTGAGTGCATTTTTTCACAGTGACATAATGATACTTATCTGTGGCTACTGAAAAGCAAGGATAATATAGTATGTCAGTGCTGTATTATCTTGCTTCTGAAAGAGAGCAAGTTTGGCATTAGGGCTTAAGTAATTGAAATATGGCTCCTTGTACCAAAGCCTGTTTGTTTACAATAAATCCTAATGCATCTTTCTAATGGATATTGCAGTGTCAGAAGCACTGACGTGACCACTGGCTCTTTGCAACCTGTGGGGCTGGTGGTGTATTGAGTCTGGAGAACACACTGTGTGAGAACTACATGTGATGTATTGAGCATAAGCCACCTTGCTGTGAGAGGAGGCGACCTCGGGGATCAGTGTTTGTGATGTGTGACCATTTTTTGGATGTCAGGTGAGACACAGTTCTGAGCATGCTCTACTTGGCATTGTCATGGCTTCTGTGGGTAATTAGTTATAACGCTGCTGTGAACAGACCTTACAAACCCACTGGGTGATTTTATTTGCACAGGAGGCCAGGTGGAATAGAACGACAGGTTGACATGGTGAAGCAAGCTGGACTTCCTTTAAAATCCACTGAGTGAGGAGGAAAACCTGAATTAACGCCCCCCTCCAAACCCTCAGACACACAGGTCTCTTCCGCAGCAAAACAGCCTGTGTGTCTTCCAGGAAAACTGGAGGATCAATAGGAAAACAGATTTAAATTGACTTACTGTCCAAAGTGGTATTTGAGTCCCTCATGCATTTGTTCAGGCAGAACATGATGGTGTGTCTCTGGATAATTTTCCACCTGCCTGTTTTGAATATCAGATGGAAGCATTTAGCTGGTGAGCTGGAACGGTGCCAAATTTCACAGGAGCCTTTTCTCCCGAGTTCTGCTGTTTTTGTAACTACTCAGACAGGATTATCTGAGCATGCTCCTGGCTGGCACACGGTAAATGGTGAGCAACACGAGTTGACTCTTTGTATGTCTTCACAATTCCATAGTTAATGTCAAGGATCAGGCTACCAGGGCTTATTTAACTGTAATTTGCAGGTTCTCAAAGGGCCAGAAGGGTATTTGATGTCCTCTGAACCTGCAGAATGACACTGGCCCATCAGCGAAGTCCTTTCAGACACTGAGAAAATCATTCACGCCATTTTCTTGCTGGATTTTTGGGCAGTGTACCCCGGCACCTGTGACAACTGTGCTCCTGAAGGTGCCTGAACGCTTCTTAAGTCTCCTAAGCATCCTCTAATAGGGTGCAAGTGGGGGTTAATTCAGCCACGTAATGTGTTGCTTTGAAGTTGTTCAATCTATTAAGTGTTTAGAGGCATCGGATACAACAGGAATACTGATGTCAGAACTCCTGCTTGGCTCACCCATTCCTTCCCTGTGCAGTACGATTGGTGTTAATACCGAGGAAGGAGGTGGTGATGCTGGTAACTGTTTTCCCTAGTGGAAAATGAGCATGGTCAGCCCCATTCTCGCATGTGGTTGGTATCTCCAGAGCACAAGAATTTGTTAGCTTAAAGCTTTTCTCTAAATGGGTGACAACTCTTCTCTGATAAACTGTGGCTGCCCTGCATGTGAGACCTCAGACACCAAATAAACAGTGCTGGCATCAGATAATTCTGTTTAGAATGCTGTGGCCTTAGAAGTGCACTATCTTTTGAAATGCAATGTTTTTTTCATGGATTGTTTACATCTTCCTGCAGTGACTTCATGTCATCTCCTAGTTCTTCCGTGTCTATGAAAGCTTAAACCACTGATCCTAGAAAGTATTTACAGGACTGGCTTTCTTGCTTTCTTTTTCTTGGGCTTTTGGGGACTGACTTATCTATAATTCTCTGTCATGCTCATAAAAAGTCTGCTGGAGTGCTGATGGGCAAACTAGAGCTTGCAATCACTAGAGATGTAGCATTTTTGGAAAAGGCTTGAGCTGGTGGTGTGCTCCGAGGGTAAATGTTGTGGTTAATGGACTGCACTGGGAAACAACACATAGATGTTCTCGTGCTCCAAGTGCTCCAAGTGTAAACCCTTAGGTCCACTGGTGTCGAAGCATTATGGAGTTTTCCGCTTATCCCCTTTAAAACACGAGCTGCAAACCGTGAAGAGCACAACCTTTTGCAATTTGAGGGAAGGACTGTGATTTGGGCTGGAAACTTCTAATGCTCGGGAAGCTGTGAGCAAACAGGACTCAAGCTGGCTGTGTGAAATCGCAGAGTACATCAGCTGCAGAAGAGAAAGCACGAAAAATCCAAGAGTATTAAAACTGTTTATCTAATTTTCTTGCATGGCCCCTCTTATCACAGCATCACAGCACCTCCCAGATGGTAATACGTTTTATCTCCTTGCCAACACCCTCACAGGGTTCCTATCCCTGTTTTACAGTTAGGAGACCCAAGTGGAGGTGCTGAGTGATATGCCCAGTGGCACTTGGGGTTTCTGTGGCAGATCAAGGAATGAAGCTCAACTTTCCCATGCCCCAGGCTAATTCCTGAACCCCGTGGGATCCTTCTGGAAATGAGCAGAATGGCTTAGCAAAACACAGCAGTATGTGGAAATAATGCTCAAATTCAGGAGGGGGGAGCCCATCCTGGACTCTGTAGGTGTTGGCATTTCAGTCTTGGTCTTTTGGAGCAAGGTGATGCTGTGCATTGGAGAGCTGAAGGAGGCTCTGGAATGAGCAGGATAGAGCTACATCAAGGAGGGATTATTAGTCCACACTAATAATACATCATGGCATATAATATAGTGTAGCACCGTGCTGACCAGGCTGTGCCATGCTGAGGGCTGAAATGAGCTGCTGGGTTCTTGCTGCCCATGCAGAAGAACTGGGATTTCAGGCTCTCTCATCACCTTGGGCCAGAGCTGCATATCCTTGGCTTCTGGCAGGTCAGTGGATTCTCCAGTGCTGTTTACCCCTGTGAAGGCACTATCCCAGGAAGCTGTTTTGCAAAAATGGACTTCCTGGATGGATCTGGCAGTCTTTGAGCTGCCAGTTGCCTGAATTACTCTGAACTCTTACTCTTTCTTTATTATCCCTCTTCTGTCACTTGATCCTTACTTTTCCCATTCCTTCAGAATACCTTCATCCTGACAAAATGTTTTAGAATCACAAAATGTTGGTGTGGGGGAATGAATAACGCAGAGAGTGAGTGATTATTTAGTGGGTCCAGGCTATTAATTAATAACTACCTGCTTCATTCATTGATAATGTTTAACCTTTTTGAAACTGCATCACCTGATAAATGCTACTAAATAGTGCCATGCCCATAATTTGATTGCAATAATCCATGAGGGAGCGTGTTTCAAAATGCCAACATTTCCGAGCAATTAGCTGGAAAACTAATTCTTAGCACAAGCATTGGGAGAATACGGTGTTTGAGATACTGCTGGGTGTGTTAGATGCTGATCCTGGAATGGTGACTGCACTTACTCTGGGCTATACCAGTGTCCAAAGGCTCTTTTTGGAGGCCAGGAGAATAATGAATAAACAGGCAGCCAGCCTCAGACTGAAGCCTATGGCTTTGTTTAGGAGGGCAGGCGAGGTTGCAGGATGAAAGGAAGGTGAGGACGAGCACAGGAGGCTCTGTTGGCTGCCTGCCTGCTCCTCACTGCTCTCCATGGTGGTTTCGCTGAACAGGCGAACTGGTGTGCTGTCGCCTGGGAATGCTGTCAGCTCCTCAAAACCTTGGTTTCTGAGCTCTTGCCCTCCTGTGCACACTCAGCAAGTCTCCAGCATGAGGAAAAAATAGTCTCTCATTGTCACTGTAAGGCAGCAGCGCATCACGAAGTCCTCATCTGAGGAGATCGGAGATGAGTGTCTCATTTGCATGTCTAACAAAGCCTTGGGTAATCACCAAGAGGACGCTGGACTCAGTTGAAAGACTTGGACGATAGCACTAGGTGTTTGGAAAGAGGCATCTGTGCAAGGGAGATTCCTTGATCTGCCTCAGATCTGGGTTTGGGTGCTTGTCTTGCAAAAGGATGTTGCAGCAGCGTCACAACGCATCTGGAAATTCCAGATTTTTGTGGATGGCAGGGGATCCAGAGCTGGGAGGTCTGGGACACCTTACAGCTTGTTTTCTCAAACACTCCTCTGTAGCAAAAGCAGTGTCAGGAGTGCAGGGTCATCCCTGGGCGGCAGCAGAGGGGAGGAATAACCGGGGGCTGCTCACACAGCTGAGCTCACTGAGGGTGATCCCAGCTCCAGGTCTGACTGGGCACTGCAACTATCCTGTGACACTGTGCAAAGTCCTTTGAAGACTGCCAGGTTGCCACAGAGGTAAGGCAGGGAATGATCTAAATTTTATTAGGGACTGTAAAGCAGTCAGAACACTAACTGCAGAATTACCCCGTGGGTGAGTGGGGCAGCAGAGACTTGAACAGGCCAACTCTGACCTTGAGATGCAAATGAAAATCAGCAAAGAAGATGCATTAAGGCTTCTGGAATATGGGGAGATGAGCAGAGTGCAGCCCTCATACAGAAAGACCCCTTTTACTGAAGTTCCACAAAGCATATTTCCACCTGAAGCACAATTAATCTCTATTTCCCCCCATCCCTCTTTTTTCTTTTTTTTTTTTTTAAATCTCACAAGACGCAGGTATGGCTTTGCTTTTACCTGCCACTGTGTATCACTGGTAACTCATGATGTTATCCCAAGGTGACTGCCCACATCTGGGTCAGGTCATTCTCTGAGTGTGGAGGTGACGGTGGTGTAGCCAGGAAACTCTCTGGGCTTAATTTCCTGCCATTCCCCCTCACTTGGGAGTGTCACATCCTGCAGGCTGGTCAGTGGACCTCAGCACAGATGTCCTTAGCTTCACAGACACATCTTTCACACCTCAGACCATCTGATTCCCCACCATATGCTGCTTGTGCTTACTTTTGCTGATAAAATATCTCCCCAGTTCCTCTGTCCATGTTTGTTCCCTCTCTGACTATTGAGCTCTGAGGAAAGTCGATGTGAGAAATCCCACGGATGGCTGAAAATATTGCTTCACCCCTCCACCCCCCCAGCTTTTTAAATTTTGATTTGCATTTCTACAGGACAGGTAGCATTCCTTAAAAACAGCAACATGCCCTCTGCAATATCCCAGCCCTTTTAAAATAAAACTGAAGGACTGAAATATTTTGGGCAACTCTTTATTTGTAAACACTGTGGCTGACACTTTCTTTCTTCCATCCACTAAAATATAAACATTTTCTATAACAGGACCTTCCTCTGCAAGTTTTCCAGACAATGTCATGATGTGCTGGGAGCGAGTATAGAATGATAGAATCATGAAATGGTTTGGGTTGGAAAGGACCTTAAAGATCATCTTGTTCCAATCCCCCTACTCCTTGTTTTACTGTTTGTGCTGAGCTGTTCCTCTCCTTGCAGACTAAAAAGCTTTCCATGGAGCAGAGAGATGATGGCTGTGCTGGACTGGAAATCCCCCACTTTTCTCAGAAAAGCTCCTGTTCTTTCATCACCTCACAGGTGATTACTCTGACTTGAGCTATGCCTTCCCAGCACTGGGAATCCTCTGTTTTCATTATGAGCCAAAATGACCATTTCTAGGGGGACTGATTTGAAGCAGGCATTGAATCCTCCTCCTTCCTGAACCAACTTTAATAAATAGCAGGGTATGGACACAAATTACTGAGTGCTTGTTGAAAGACAACTGAAGAAATGCCTTTCAAAAGCCAAGTCTCTGCCACGGGTTGGAGCTGCTGGTGGTCCCACTGTGTAGGGCTATGAGTTTAGCTGAGAGCAAGTGTGGTTTCATTACGAGGTAGTTTGCCTGGGAGACACTTCAAAATCATGAAAGCTGACAATTTACCCTTCTGATTGTGCTTGCTGAGCTTCCACCATGTGTGAGCTCAGTGTCGCCAAACCAAGAGAACAGTGGCTGTAGCGCATAGCACAGACACCTCTCCCTCCCCTGCACTCCCCAAGCAGGAGAGGAGTTCATTTTTTACAGTATAATCCATATTTTCTCTCTTCCTAAAGCACGTTGCTTAGCGGGAAGTTGCCATAGCCCTGGCAGCTCAGGGCCATTATAATTATTGCCGTGCAATTGCGTGACATAATGCTCATTTAGTAATCAAACCTTAGGCTGCTTTTGGTGCTGCTGCCTGAGAATAATCATAGGTCGGTATTTAAGTGGTATGAATTTGGTTCTGGGCTGGTGCCTCATCCTGAGCTATTGCTGATGCTGTGGATTTGCTGCATGCGCTCGGCAGGGGTGTAATCGCCTGCACTTTGTGGCAGGCTGGCAGTGCTGTGCTGTGCCAGGTGCTCTGTTCTTAACAAGAGCGGGAGTTTTTCTCTTTTTTTTTTTTTTTTTAATAAGAAGAATGGCTAAATAACCTGTAATCAGTATTAATTCCTTTGAATGCTCCTGAGTGAGTTATTGCTGATTGCTGTTGTCCGACCCTAGTTGAGTCCATTTCTAGAAAACGCTTTGTGTGACTCTGTGTGTACAGCTGAAAGGAATGCAGCTTTCCCCTAATTACATACTGGTAATGCAAGAGGAGACATTTCTAGTTCTGCTTCTGAAAGTATTTCCTTTGAGCACTGATGAGATAGTGATAGCAGTAACCTCTGAAACCGTTTTGAAAAGGAGAGACAAGGCAGGAACTAATAGAGTTTCATCACTCGAAGCCTTTACATAGATTGTAGCAGCAATTGAGCCATCAGTAAGCCACTGGGGATAATATCTTTAAACTGCTCTGTATTTTAATAAGATTAAATTGATTCAGGTCCTTGCCAGCCTTTTCAAAGCCAGTACTGTATGATGGTCAGTAGCTCAGGCAGCTCTGCATTGGGAAGCAAAGAATTCAAGATTCGTGTGTTTAAACTGAAGACACCCCCCTTCCTTTTGTATGTGCATTATACTGCCTTAGGTGTATACAAAAATTACCCCCATATAAGCAAGTCACACTTCCTAATCAGCTATGCCTTTCTGATTTTTCTACAGCCTTTGTTCTTAGCTCTTTAATTTTACTTAGGTCTGCTGTCAGGAGTGTGAAGGCATTTCTTACTGTGGGTGCTGCAAATACAATGAATTTCTTACAGAAGTGAGTTCACTTGTCAATACCATTTGTTACAGTATTAGTTAAGGAGCTGTGCATAAATCAAAAGGATTAACATGATCTCTTGGGTAGAATAGAGGAACAGAACATTATATTGCTCATGTATCATTGATGAACAATATTTTCCCAACCTTTCATTTATAGAAATGAAAATGAATTTCCCTGAAGTCGGTTCTTTTCTGTGAATTTGAACTGGTAACACAATTTTTACCATTTAATCATTAAAAACTGTGTTTAAATCACCACTACATTTCCTTACGGGTAAATATTACTTTATTTAAATGTAGTTGGGCTGCTGTCTCAATGCATGTAACACTTCTCGAGTCGGGAGTTTCATTCATGAATTATTCTCTCCAAAGCAATTAGACGAGAGGAAAAGAATACAAATGAGTTTATCACTGTTCTTGAGCTGTGTTATCGAGACAATCCTGTGCTAGCTCTGGGCAAAGGGCATTTATGTGGACATTTACTCAACCTCAGCTGACCTGTGGTAACTGCTGCTCATTACAGAGCAGCAACATCCCTGCATGTACCAACCTACAGCGTGGCCAGTAGTGAAAATATTATTATGGAATAACCCCCCTGGTTTAACTGATCCAAGAGGTCAGGAGATGACTTGACTGTGGTCTTGGAGGACCTGTGTATGGGGAAAATTTCTAATGGGAGGCCATGCTTCATGTTAGCGGGAAAGGTTAGAGGGGAAATGAGAGTCAGCTCAATTAGAGCTGGAGGACTCGGAGCAAGGAAGGCAGCTCACCTTGGAACAGCAATTCAAGGACGAGTTGGATTTTCTGTCTTCTAAGTCTTTATGTTGAGTCTGCGCATTTCCCTGGGGATGGGTCATAGCTCAGTCAGGAGTTATGAGCTTGAGGCAGAAACTGTGATACATGTACAGAAGGTCAGGCAAGGCAGTTGTTCAGATCTCTCTGAGCCCTTGAAGCCTGTGGATCCCAACCAGAATTATTGCAGGTTCACCATGGCTGGGCTTGAACT
Source organism: Corapipo altera (assembly GCF_003945725.1). NCBI lineage: Eukaryota > Metazoa > Chordata > Aves > Passeriformes > Pipridae > Corapipo > Corapipo altera. The sequence goes on along the minus strand of NW_020884946.1, from coordinate 165,783 downwards.
TGGTGCAAATATTAATTGCCAAATATCGCATGTCTAAAATACCTTATAAATGAAAAAGTACATAGTAGTGTTGCCCTACAGCTCATTTATAACATGACATATGATGCTGAAGTCTTATTCTTTAGTGTACACCAAGTCATAGCAGGGCTTTGGGGTTAAACCACGGTGGAACTCACAAGATCCTAGTTCTGTCACAGGGCTGCTATTTAATCAGGGCTAAGCTTTTCACCTTTGCTTCACCTGGGTATTTATTTTCCGAGTATTCAACATGAAGCACTCATGCCTCTTCCAACATATAACCGAGTATAGACCACAGCTCAAGCAATTTCCAACTTTTACATCTCCAGAGCTTCTGCAAGGCAATGAAAGTTCCCAGAAATGTATTTTCAGTCCTTCTGATTCTGAGCAGCACAGAAGCTGGGTAGTTTTCACTGAATCTGGCTTTAATTTTCATAATCCCTACAGTACAATTCAGTGATATTTCAAACCCTGGAAGAGTGACATGAATGGCACACAAATTGTGCCTTTTTTTTTTTTTTTTTAAAGTGCCATTTAAAAATAACTTGTCATTAGGACTGTGTCCAAAAAACGTAGGACTTAAAAATAACTCTCTGTTAATGAGAGCAGATTGGCAGTAGCAGTGTTATAGGTTAGATTTATATGTGCATGTCTCTGTGTGTGCCCTCTATGATAACCAGCCCCGGCTTTTCTGCATCAACAGCAGGGACATGGAGCCCTTCATCCTAAGGTGTTTTTCTCTCTGTCTTGGAAACTCAAAGGTCTCTAGAGGCTTCTCTGAGAGCTGCCCCAGTAATGGCCTTGAAAACCTGCACCCCAGAAAAATCCCCCAAGAAGGAGCCCTGCTGTACCCAACACATGTCACATCCATAGAGGAGGCCCTTCTCTCACTGAATGGGTCCTGCTGTGCATGGAAATATGAAAGATGCCCTCAAAAATCAACCTTTCCAGTTACAGTACAGATGGAGCTAGGATGAAAATGAATTTCAGCTTTCAAGTGACTTTATTCAGCCTCCTTGATTGACTTGCCTGTTTTAATACTGTAAATTGGGGGATTGCGTGTAATGCATTCATGCCGTCCATGTCTGGAATGAAGCAGGAACATAATTTATGGGGATATTCTCATCTCAGCCTTTGAGGAATTAGCTTCAATTAACTCTGTTGGGAATTGCATGTGTCGGGTGTCAGAAAGCCATCAAGTTTTCTTTAGAAATACCGGCTGCCATCCGCGCCTCATTCTTCGGCTGTCTGAGGGGCTTTAGCAATGGATAAGGATTCAAAGCTTGGGAAATGCAGATCTAGGTGACCAAGTTTCAGAGGGTTAATGCCACGCACAGATGATGGACAGGACCATAGCTGAATGCATTGCAGGCTGTTACAATTTACAGCCCTCCAGCACGGGTGAGAGAGGGTTTGGGGAGGGTGCAGTAGCTTCTGAAGCCAGAGTGCTGAAAGAACAAACACACCAGAAGACAGAGGCTGTAAAATAAGATCTCTCTGGATAAATCTTTCTGACATCCATGAGAATTAGAAAAGACATAGATTTCAGGTGGAGTGTGGCCAGTGCTTCTGGATCTGAGGTCTTTAGTCTGTGGTGTGTGTGTCTGTGTCTATTCTGCTGCTAAATTTGGGCCCAGCCCCAGAGAAAGTGTGGTGATAAGTATGTGGCAGCAGGATCACAGCAGTTTGCCGTGCTCAGGTGCTGTGGCAGAGTCCATTGTGGTGTTGTGTCACTCCTAAGTCCTGCTCAGCCTCAAAGGCTTTGCCACTATGTGATGGACAACCGGAGGGAGGTGACTAAGTCAGACCTTTTTAGGATGGGAAAAATAATGGCTTTGGAGAAAGAAGCCTTCTGGAAAAAGCACACCCAACCTTCTTGCTGTTTGCAAGAGGAGAGCGTGACACGGAGCATTGGCCCTTGTCAGACACTGCGGATTCAGCTGGGGAGAAGCTCACAGTCGGACTAAGCCTGAACCTGGTGCCTCTCACACGTGATTCTGCTTTTCAGTCTCGCCAAAATGGGAAGGACACACATCCTGCCACACTTTGTTGGGCAGTTCTATCAAAATACAACACTGGAGAGCCAGAAGGCTCCAACAGCCCAAACAATGCTCCCTGTACCGCCCTTGTCAGTCACGGCTCCGTAACTCCCCTATCAGGCATCATTTTAAATCTGAGATGAGTGGCAGGTGCTTATTTTCACTCTTAGCACACATTCCTCAGCACTCTTCTGATTTCTGTGCTAGTGGAGACAGAATCAGGCAAAGATGTCTGGAGATGTCTGGTGCTTTTTTAAAGCCAAAAATCCCCCCTCTTGCCCTCACACCCCTGGTTATCACTTCATTATCTTGTGGCCACTCGCCAGGTCAGACTCTGAAGTCATTTTGTGACAGGTCCTGCCAAACAGTTTCCCAGTGATGCATTTATATCTAAATGGCTAATTCTCTATCCACAGCTTATCCCAAAGATTAAAAAACCAACCAGGCTAGATCTGAGCAAATCCAAAGCAGGAATCCTAATCAGTTCTGTCGCTAGAAGTGCATTAGTACGGCACAAGAGAGAGCGTGGCTTTCTTCCAGCAGATACAACAATCACAGCTCATTTGGGTGGGGAATTTTTCTACCGCTGTGTACTGACACAAAGGAGCACTTATCTTGATAATGCCTCCTGGCTGCTGCCACGATCTGAATATTAAGAACAAATTAAGGTGTAAGATTAAACTCTGGAAGTTGTTACTTGGTCACAGTGAGGCAGCAGTTGCTTCTTTAGCTTTTTCACACCAAAATATTGGCTGTCAGCACTTGAGAGTTTAAAAATAAAATTAAGCTCCTACCTTATGAAGGAAACAATTAGGATCTCGAGTCTCCTGTAATATTTCTACTATGCAATTTTTAATCTGCAGTTAAATCTGTCATGGGCTGTAATGTGACTGACTGCAGTCCCCACGAATTCTGGCTTGTCAGGGTGGTTTACTCATGCAGGCAGTTCAAAGTGGCATGAATATGGCAGCTTGCATGAGTTGAAAGCCAGCTCAAAGTTTGCCACAGCCACAAAAATCCCGAGGCTGGAGAGGCTGACACTGCTGTCAGTTGTGGGTAGTGCCATGCACCGGGTCTCTGCTGTCCCTGCTGGGTAGTCGGTGGGATGGCCAGCACTGCAACTGGGGTGGTCAGTGCTGGGCACTGTGACTGTGGCCACACCATGATTAATAAATCTATACTGCCATGAGGAATGGGAGATGAGGCAGTGATTGCCCCAGCTCCTCACAGGGTGAGATGTAGGAGACCCAAAGGTCTCCATGCTGTATGGAGACCAAGTGAATTGTGAATAAGCTCTGCTTGCCTACACATACCCTTAACACTGGTAATGACAGCCGTAACTGCAGGGGGATGTGTGGCTGGAGTGCAGGAGGTGTCTCTTGGATTACAGATGGTGCTGGTGGTAAATCTTCACGAGTGATCTCAGTGCAGTGTAGTCAGACCTGCAGTCACTGTGGAACTGGGAGGAACCGAGAGGAAAGAACAGCAGAGGAGATCAAGACTTGCTTGGGAAATACATGAGCTGAACAACATGGCTAAAAATAACCTTCTTATTGATGAGATGGGGAAGTTGGAAAGAGCACGGAGAAATTCTGGTGGGAGTTCATATGAAGGATGAATCATAGGAGAGAGCAGCAAAACTGCTGAGTGATGGGCTGGGTTGTATGTGCCGATGCCCTGTGCTGGGGAGAGCGTGAGCTTTGAGTCCCTCCCTGTGGAGCCTGTCTGATCCCACCCAGCAGGTCCATGTCCCCTTCTTGGCTTGGAGACATGGTGACAAGTGTCAGGGATTCAGAAAATAGCACTGGCAATGTGCTGAATGTGGGGAGACTGATTGACGTGGTGATGCTGACAGTGAGTTATGTGCACAGCTTAGCTAAGCACCCGTCTGGACATGGGAGGAGGAGTAGGAGAGAGATTAGGCAAGAGCTTGCAGTCATTTGAAAGCCTGGAGTGCTGCTGAGGAAGAAGGGATATTTTAGGTGGTGAGAGACATAAGGAATAAAACAATGGTGTGAGAAAAAAAAAAGTGATACTTATTATGGCATTAAATAACTTTCTAAAGGGAAGGAGTGGAGTCCCATAGCATGAAATTTGAATATTACAGTGAAAGTGTACTGTCAGGAATTGTCCCTTGATGACGGTGATCGTTTCTTCCCCCTGCTTTGAAGGAGTGCCTTGCATCATCCTGTCCTACCCAGCAGTACCAGAGGATTGTTCCTATCAGGTCTCTGATAATGCTGAGTGAAAAATTTTCCATCCAGAAATACTGAGGTGACTTGGAAAGAGCTCTCTGGGTGAGCAACATGTGGATAATACTTCAATTATGTATTTCCAGCCTAAGCTGGATCACTTCTGACTTCACCCTCTCCAGGGACACTGTATCTAGATGAAATGAACTTTCTTCACAAATTCCTTCTGGAAACTTGACCATTTTGCAATGTGACCAGCCACACAGTAGCTCAGCGTTTCTCCCAGCGACACAGATTTGCTGAGGCTACTGGAAATGTGCAGCTGGATTGGGAAATGCAGGAAATAGTGCGTGGCTAGGCAGCAGCTTAGCAAATCTTGCCAAAATCTCTCTGGCTGCCTGGGCTTTTCCTCTGTATTTTCTTTCCTTTCATCTTCATTAACCTTTTATAACTCTGTCTGATTGCTGCAGCATTCCCACCATTTCCTACTGAAATGCCACTCTAACAGCTTTGTTATGGGCAGCCAATATCCACCGTTGTCCCTCTCGGGGTTGTTAACATCTAAGAGAGCCATTAGATGGGATGGAGCTGTCTGCAAGGGATGCCGACTGTCAAACCAGGGATCGTGAGGAATGCATGTTGGAGGGAATGGGAGGAGGAATGCATGTTGGAGGGGAGTGGGAGGAGGAATGCATGTTGGAGGGGAGCGAAGCACGTTAACAGCAATTGCTGTATGAAATTCACCTTGGTGGGTCTCCCAGATCGCTGATAACGCCGTGAGAAATTCAGCAGCTTCTGGAACTCATTGAACCACTGCGTAAGTTGCCAGCTTTGTTCTTCTGCAACTTATTTTTGGGGCCAAGTTTAAAACAACAACAAAAAAAGCGCCCTCAAAAAAATGTTCCTGTTGAAGAGTTTGGAGAAGATGCTTGTCAGCTGCTGCTGTCTTTGTGAGCCTGGGTGTGGCTTTTTTTGGGTATAACTCAGAAATTTCCATTGTCTAACAGCAGCTAGCTAGGGCATTAAATTGTCACGGATCACATCTTTTTCATCACACATGCAAAAACGTGGAAGATTAATTATACTCCCTTTTGTAAAACTCAGTATCCCAAGTGATTAGGGAAGAAATGAATCAAGAATATGAATTTAAGTACCTAAAAGCGACAGAGCCATAGCCTGACTTGAAAGAAAACAGCTGCCAAGAAAAACAGTAAAGCAAAAATGTGGAGCAGCGTCTCCCGAGGCTGGGGGAGGGAAGAGGATTCGGGATGCTCCCAGAAGAGTGTTTAGACTGACCTGAGGCCCTGACACTTTCAGATGGGATTTCATCAGCTCTCTTCTACTGAGCTGAGCGAAACTGATGCGAAATTTCCATGAGGCACAGACCGGCTAAACTGTGCAAATAGGTGGTGTTTTCCCTTTCAGTTAGGACTCAGAAAATTCTTGCATGTTGGTGATTTACAGCTAAGGCTCAACGGGTCTTTGTTGATGTTAAAGGGAGAAGAGAGCATCAGTGTGCTACGCCCAGGAATTTATGCAGCATATTTTGTCCTCTGCTATCCCAACTACATACATGACTTCTTGTATGGTTTTGTTCTGTTGCCCCTGTTAAGGGCTCTGAGAGGAGATGCAATGAAAGGTGTGAGAGGGGCATGAGGTCTCCCATCAAGGGCTCCCCATGGAAGGGGTTGGTGCATTGATCTAAACTGCTAGCAGGGCTCATGTGCTCAGTGGGTGCAGCAGCAGAGAGGTAGATGTGCACCCTGTCCCCAGCCACTATTTCCCTCTGCTGAAGGGTGGTGACCTTCAACAGGGGAGTTGCAGCTTTGTGGGTGAAAAATGTGCTTTGGAGATGAGTCATGTTGCGAGGTGCTGTTGTATGCACAGGCCATGCTCCATGTTGGAGGGGGAGCATTGAGTGAGGACCACAACAAATGATGAAACAAGGCCATATTCATAGGATCACAGAATTATAGAATGATTTGGAAGGGACCTTCTAGACTAGCTTGTTTCAACCCCCCTGCCAAAAGCAGGGACACCTTGCACTAGGCCATGTTGCTTCAAGCCTTTTCCAACCTGGCCTTGAACAATTCCAGGGGTGGGACACCCACAGCTTCTCTGGGCAACCTGTGCCAGTGTCTCACCACCCTCACAGTCAAAAATTTCTCCCTAATATCAAATCTAAACCTGCCCTCTGTCAGACTCGTGCTGCAGCATGTGGATTTAGTCCAGCATGTGTTCAATCTGGTTTTATAACTATTTTATAACTATGCCTTTCTTTCTGACCCCCTGCAAGGAGAATCTTTAAAAGAGCACTAAAAATGGAAAAATGCTGCAAAATGCAGTCTGGCACCTGTGTGCCAGTCCAGGGGTGGGAATGAGATGCTGAGGCTGTGAGCAGCAAAGTCATGCTGCAAAACACCACTGGGTCTCACAGTGCCCGGCCCCAGTGCCACTGCTGAAACCTGTCCTATTTTCGTGCTCCCACCAGCTCACCAACAAATGAGCCAAATTATCCACTCCTTCCAGCACTGTCACCAGCTCTGCTTTGTGCATTATGGCCAACCACTGGCTCTTTGTTTCTTCCTGAACAAAATGCCACTGTTTGCCCGGAGAAGAGACGCAAGCATAGCAGAGCCCGAGTGGGAGATGTAACTGACTCCAGATGTGCTCTGAGAGCAGGATGGGAATGAACATTCCCCATGTCTGACAGGGACAGGAAAGTGTCTGGGCTTAAACTGCAGTGAGCAACATTCAGTTCCAGGAAAAGCTTTTAAAGGGTGAAAAGGAGAGAGTCAAGGGAAACAGTGGCCCAGGAAGACTGGAATTCCGGCCAGTGGATATTTTTAGCACTGGGTTGGGCAATAAACTGTAATTTCACCCTGCCTTGGGAGATGTACTGGGAGACCACTTGAGGTCCCTCATGGCCTCATTTGATGTACTGTATTTATTTATTTGTGTTTACATAACCTTTATTTATGTTTATGTAGCATTTCAAGGCTCTCTTTTGGGGGCTTGTGGGTATCTTTTTATGTACACATGCATTTGAGCAAGGGGCAGGGGTTCACAGTGTGACCAGACATATATCAGAGTGCTTATCAGTAACAATATGCAGATAAGGGAGTTTTAAAGCTCTCATTTTAGAGAAGAGAAAGGTTTCAAATGTGTTTCCATGAAAAGCAGGGAGAAGGACTGGCGGAAGTCCCACACTCCCTTCCCTGCCCTCTCCCATCCTCATGTTCCCAGGGCTTATCTCATCCCGGCTCCAGGACTGGTGGGACCCCTCCAAGAGCTGATACAAGTCACAGAGATGGGAGAACACTGACCCAACAAAGGGCCCAGGCACTTATCCTGAGTTAACAAGACGAGGGGGCTCGGGAGAGTCTGATGAGCATCAAACTCATGGGAAGGGAGGAGTGGGGTGACCAGCTGGAAACTGGGGGAGATGTGGGAGGCTCCCCAAGGCTTTCCTTGGCAAAACTCAGTGGCAAAAATTACTTGTCCGAGACCACAGAAACCTGTGATGTGACAGAGCTTTTACCTGTGCATTTTCCTGTCTGAGCTGCGTTTTAGGAGGAAGTAATGTCAGAAAATTTTGGTAGTTTCTACACCAGAAGGTCTGTTGCAGTTATTCTGTGCGGTTATTCTGTGCAGTTATTTGGACAGTTTTTGTGAGCAGCCCAGGCAGGCTGTGCTCCTCTGTGAAGCTCATCCCATCCCAGCAGCGCCTGCTGCCAGCTCTGCGCAGAGGTGCCAGCGGAGCTCTCTCAAATCACTTTGGGATGGAAATCACAATCTATATTTGTAACACATCAGCCTTCTCAAACACAAAGAACAAAAAAAGAAAAGAGAAGAAAGAAACCTTTTTGTTCCTCCTGGGAGGAGCTCTTATCTGATTCCTGAAGATCGTTTTAGTGTCTGCGCTATTTTTGTAGCTGGAAGTGCAGTCTGCTTCAGAGCGAGCAACGCTGAGAACCTCCCAGAGATTCATTGCGAAAGTAGGAGGCCAAAAGTTGAGCAGGGACGTGGAAAGCAAACAACCTCATGCTTTGCTGCCTCTGAATTTGATCTCCCTCTCTGAAGTCCTACCAGCCGTATGGCTCCTGAGCTCAGAGACAGCTGGGCTGGAGCAAACAGCCTTGACACAGGTCTGCTGGGCAAGATAAAGTTACTTGAGCATCTTCGCCCCATCGCTGTCTAATGTGTCACATTTGGTGTCTGCTATCGATTTTCAGGGCTTGGGATCCTTATAACCATCAGCCCATAGATCTGAATTAACTCCTGACCTCTTGGGAAGTGATGCTGCTGAGCTGCACAGTTCAAATCTTTCATCAATTTGCTGCTCCTGCTCTCTGGGTTGGGCCATCTGCATGCAGCTGCCCACCGCTCCCCTGAAACATCAAAGGGATGTAACTCAGGGAAACAAACCCCTCTTTGCTGCTCTTCCAAAATGGTGAGGGGTGCTGCCACAAATGTGGGATACCAGGCTGTTTTGCTCCCGTTCACTCAGGAAAAAAAG
>NW_020884946.1:5435-156915 GCF_003945725.1 Corapipo altera | reverse complement strand
GGATGCAGGATTGCATCTCTCCACAGATGGTTGTCATGCAGCCGGGTCTGCTCCTCCTTCCCGGTGTCGGAACCGTCACTGTCTGCGTTACCTGAGCACGCAGGGAAAGGGGGAGAAGGAAAATTACGCTGCTGCAAAGGCAAAAACGTGTGTTCGTCATGCACGAGAGTGTCTTTGTTGGGATCTGTGTGATTCCAGCAGGGAACAGGTTAAATTTTGATAGCGCTTCTGTTAAGCCAGGAAAAGTTTGACCTCTGCCTGTTCTTTACTTCTAGCTGAATTCGGAAGATTATGACAAAGACTGTGTAGGCGTGTTCCCAGTATTTCGTTTCCAAAAGATGGAAATATCATCTTCCTCAACCTTTGGTGGTTTCGGCAGTGGGAGCTGGAGCTCTGTGTTCTTGGCGCAGGGACCATAGTGCCTGGAAACCCCCAGCTCCTGGACCTCGGTTTCTTCCCACTGGCTCTGCAGCCCCCTCACTGCTCTGCCGATGGCAGGGCAGGGTTTGCCAAAATTATGGCAGGAGGCAAAATTTGCTGCATTTTGCTGTCCTGCTGAAAGTGATTTATGGCACTTTTGGGGGTCATGGAGGAGCCAAAGGGTGTGCGTGCACTTTCCCTCCCTCTTTCTTTCTGTGTGTATATAAATACATGTGAATGCTGCTACTGCTGGCTTCTGAAAGTATTTGTATTTTTTAGCCCTGGATTCATCCCACCCTAAACTTGCCTGAGGTGCCTGACTCTGGAGCACAGACATCCTAGGGCTCCCTCTGTTGTCGATGGAGCAAAGCACCTGCAGAAGGTGACCCAGCTCTCAGGTGAGGGAGTTCAGTTCATTTGCTTGACTCATTCTGCACCAGCAAAGCACCTGCAGGCAGCTGAGAAGGATCTGGACCCACAGGTCTTCCTGTGTATCTGGGACCCTGAGATGGGCTCTGTTGCACCAGATGTGGCACAGACATGGGGCAGGAAGGTGGCCCTGCCCAGAGGAGCTTGTGATCTGGTGGTCCATCTACCTAGGCAGCAACAAAACCAGGAGCATCAGGTCATAGAAACACAGAATGGTTTGGGTTGGAAGGGAACTTCAAGACCATCTTGTTCCAAGCCCCTGCCATTGGCAGGGACACCCTCCACTAGACCATGTTGCTCCAAGCGCCATCCAACCCGGCCTAGAACACTTCCAGGGATGGGGCAGGTACGGCTTCTCTGGGCAACCCTTACAGGGAAGAATTTCTTCCCTATATCTCATTTAAATCTGTCCTTTTTTAAAGTTTGAACCATTCCCCCTTGTCCAATTGCTACATGCCCTTGTAAGAAGTCCCTCTCCATCTCTCTTGTATCCCCTTTAGGTACTGGAAGGTGCTGGAAGGTCTCACCAGAGCCTTCTCTTCTCCAGCTGAACAATCCCAGCTCTCTCAGTCTGTCTCCATAGCAGAGGGAGTCAAGCCCTCAGTATCTTTGTGGCCTCCTGTGAACTTGCTGCAACAGCATCATGTCCTTTTTTACAATGAGGGCCCCAGAGCTGGGCACAGCGTTGCAGGTGGGGTCTCTCCAGAGCAGAATAGAGGGCCAGAATCCCCTCCCTCACCTGCTGCACACACTGCTGGGGAAGAAGCCCAGGAAACAGTTGACTTTCTGGGCTGCGAGGGCACATTACCAGCTCATGTCCAGTGTCTCATCCACCAATATCCACAAATCCTTCTCCTTGGGGCTGTTCTCGATCCATTCTCTTCCCATCTTGTACCTGTGCTTTGGACTGCCCTGATCAAGGTGCTGGATCTTGCACTTGACCTTGTTGAACTTCATGAGGTTTACATGGGCTTCCCTCTCCAGCCTGTCAGGATGTCTCTGGATGGACAGATTTGGGTAGAAGGAGAGAAGCTCATGCTTGTCCAGACTGGCTGGAGAAGACTGAGGTCCTGAAAGGACCTGCCTTGTACTCCCAAGCCCTGTGACATCCCCTTGTCCGTTGCTTCATAATAAAGCAGAGTTGGAAGAAGGGGCAGTGAGATGACATTGCAGAAGTCTCTGGGGTGACACCTCTGCTGTCATTCCAAGTTCAATGAACTGATGGTGATGGTGATCCTGCAGCTGCTCAGGGGAGGGGAGCTGGCATGTGGAGAGTGAGGAGAAATTAAACAGAGAGGAGAGATGAGAGATAGGGCAGGGCACACCTTGAGATGAAAGACATGTGGTTTGTGTTTGAGGAGTAGTGACGTTCTGCGGAGAGGAGTATTTATTTCTTCATTAACTCAGTGCCTGAACAAGTTTATCTTGAAGCACTGAACAAGTGTCATTAATGTTTCCTTTGAGCAAACAAGGCTCTTTGATAATGCCTACCCTCTTCTGACCTTTATTTTAGTTTTGAATGCTACTAATTAACACCGATCATTCATCCAAACACTAAACTGGTTGTTCCTGCTAAATGCAAAGCAAATGCTTTGTGGTCAGGAGCAAAATGTGGGCAGGCTTCTGTAGGGAAACTCCAGGGTTGTGGGACACCCTATGCAAACCAGGCACTGGTGTGTTCAAACAGGGGAATTTCCTCTCTGGTCCTGGAGGAGTAGCTGGGAATAACACATCCCATAGGAAAGGAGAGGGAGCGCTCAGCAGATGGACTGTGAAGACAGTGCCAGGACTCAGGGCCAGTTAAACACTGTTTTTAAAGTGTTCTGAACTGTCTGGTTTTCAGCTCCCTGGGCAAGTTCATTTGGTGGAGGCTGGAGAGAACAGTTTTGTCTGACACCAACCCCCCGCCCATCTTTGCCTGGAGTGCTGACCTCTTGTTCACAGGGGATGATTCTCCATGCTCAGAAGAAGGTTTATCCACTCTGTGCACTGATGTCAGCCTGCTTTCCAGAGCAAACCTGCCCAACAACCCCACCAAAATTCATTAGACCTGTGCTTGGAGGCTGCCTTCACTCAGTTTCTCCAAAATACAGGCAGAAAGCAGGGGGCTCAGCTGGTGCCCGAAGACCTCTGTGACCAGAAGATCTGGGATGGGTTTTGAGGAGGAGGAAGGAGTTTTACTGCAGGCAGACCAGGGGCCAGATTTTCTTCCTCTGCCAGAGTCCTACCTGGACATTTTACTTCGATGTCTAACGGAGAGCAAGATCTTCTGTCAGAAGAGCTTCCTGGTGCACCCACTATGGGGATGCTGGTGGTGTGAAAGAGGAGCTGGACATTTTCCCACAGGGACAAAACAGGATTCTGAGCTCCAGTGTGAAACCCTCCCTGTTTCATATGAGTAACCACTGAGTCTAGACAGACTGTGGTCAGGACACAGAGGCTGGGGATTTGAAGGTCAAATTCTTCTTTTGGGTACAGCAGCACAATCTTTGGTGCATCACAGCTGGTGGGGTCAGTTGGGTGGTATCTGCAGACAGGCCTGAAGTCCCACTGGGAGCCTCTTATGGCTCTGGAAGCAGCTCTACCAGGGCTTTAGTTTTCCCCTCCGAGAAATGGGGCTACCAGACTTCCCTGCAGAGAGTCCTGGATCTCTATCACCCAAGTGCTTTTTATCTCATGATTGTTTTAGTTGGTGTTGTTCAGCAGGGAGAAGGGAATGGCCTGGGGAGATCTTAGAGCACCTTCCAGTACCTAAAGGGGCTACAAGAGAGCTGGAGAGGGACTTTGGACAAGGGCCTGGAGTGACAGGAAAAGGGAGAATGGTTTCACAGTGACAGAAGACAGGGTTAGATGGGGTATTAGGAAGCAATTCGTGGCTGTGAGGGTGGTGAGGCCCTGGCACAGGTTGCCCAGAGAAGCTGTGGCTGCCCCATCCCTGGAAGTGTTCAAGGCCCAGTTGGATGGGGCTTGGAGCAACCTGGTCTAGTGGAAGATGTCCCTGCCCATGATAGGTTAGAATGAGATGGCCTTTAAGGTCCCTTCCAACCCAAACCATTCTGTGTTTCTATAGAGCCATGTGGACTGATGCCAGCCCTCCATGAAGCACGTGTGCTCACAGCTCTCTCCCAAAATGCTTAGCAATTTTACCAGCTTTGGCCCATTTCCTAGAAAGAAGAAACAAATATGACTGAAAAAATAGCAGCAGCAAAGACAAGAGCCATCTATTTTGGTCTAATAATGGCTGCACTATCTCTCAGTCTGCCATCATTGTGGTCCCACGATATTTCTAGCACAAGCAAAGAAAGATAAAACATCCACTGACAATGAATGTCAAGCCTGTAACAGCTTCCAGAGTAGGCCAGTAGATATAAATATGACTTTCTAGTTTCCACACACCAACATCTTGGCACGGCTGAACAAAACCTCTTTCCTAGCCCCCATGAGAGTTTTTAGCACCTACAGAACAGTCCATTTTGCACAACTCCATGTCTTTTAGAAACTCAGTCTGCCTTTTGCCATGTCACCTCAGCCTGTGAGTCCTATGAGTCTGATTTTAAGCAGGATAGTTTAAACTTCTCATTCAAGAGCTCCACCACATCAGAGGGCAGCAAATGAATCACGTACACGCCTTTATCTGATGGTGTGTTTTTGTGAAATGAGCGACACGCAGTGAGGAACTTGCTGTTGCAGGGAATTTGTGTTTACATAAATCTCCAGCCCACAGACTTACTTCCCTCTGCCATTCCCTGTATGTAAAATCCTCATTGGGAGCTATTTAAAAACCATCAGCATACAAATAGTTTACAAAGTGAAGCTGGAAAGGGGGAGGAAATTTGTAATTGCAAAAGGATGCAGTGTTTAGGGAGCTGGTCTTGTGGCACCTGGAAGGCCTTAGAGCACCTTCCAGTAGCTAAGGGGATCTGAGAGAGCTGGAGAGGGACTTTTGGACAAGGGCATGGAGTGACAGGACAAAGGGGAATGACTTTAGTCTGAAGGAGGGTAGATTTAGGTTAGATATTAGGCAAGAGATTTTCCATAAGTGTTTTGGTTTTGGTTTTTTTTAATGCAGAAAGGAGGGGGTATGTTGAATGGCCATGAAGATACCCATACCTAAGGGCATCAATAACATATTATTTCTACTCCTGGCAAGAATTAATCAATTTATTAGGCATGAAGAAAATGCTTGCAGGCCTTGAACCTTGCAAGGAGTATGAAGCAGAAAGGCTCAGATCTACAATGATGCTTAACCAGCTTCAAAAACCTTGAAATCAGGCCCTGAAATCCCACTGATTTATGTGATTTGTCTGATCCCCAATGTACTGTCTTGCTCCAAACACTCCCCACCATATCAACTCCTGTACCTTCCCTTTTGGAGGCTGTTGTACACAGGATGACATGCTTGCCAAGCTAAGCACTGCAAAGTTGGAGAATACCAGAAGTGATTTTCTTGGGCAGCCCTAATTTCCTCTCCCTGTCCAAGCTTTTTCCTTAGGTCTGTCTCAGGCGATACATCTCCCACTCATGGTTTCCTTGCCTAGTCCTGCCACTGCATCCTACCCAAATCCAGGTTTTCCTTTCCTCCATATGCTTATGCTTTCCTGAGCAGAGTTGAAGAGTTCTTCCTAATGAACAGAACAGCAGCCTTTAGTCCTGAGGCCTGGGGCCTTGGCAGATGAGGCTGACAGTGTGGCTACAACAGATGGTCTGGAAAATCTCCTTCGATCACAGAATCACAGGATGGTTCAGGTTGGAAGAGACCTTCAGGATCATCTGGTTCCAAACCCCCTGCCATGCATAGGGACACCTTCCACTAGACCAGGTTGCTTCAAGCCACATCCAACCTGGCCCTGAACGCTTCCAGGGATGGGGCATCCACAGCTTCTCTGGGCAACCTGTGCCAGGGCCTCACCACCCTCACAGCCAAGAATTTCTTCCTAACATCTAATCTGACTAACACTACATTTTGCCAGTTTAAAGACGCTTCCCTTTGTCCTATCACTACATGTCCTTGGTGGAGCAACCTCTGAACCCCACAACCTGCTTGAGTATTTTGGCAGCAGGGAACCTCTGTTCCTGTGTTACCAATGCCAGTCCCATGCCCTTTTCCAGGTGGCGTCCCATGTACTTGCTTGGAAGGTAGTCCTGCCTCAAAGGAGCAGCTTCTTTCCCAAGCCTCAACCTAGTTCTGGGAAAACCCTTTGGCTCACACATCACTAAGTGCTGGCTTGGAGCCCTTGTTTGCAGGATGCCAAACACATCTGGCGCTGCGTGCGTGGGTTTCGATTATGGTGGTGATAGTTTATCATCACCTACTTAACCCTGCCTTGGACAAGCACGTTGCACTGCCCCAGGTTACTCTGTTTGCTGGGGCTGCTGCAGGGAATAACAACCTGTGCACACAGACATCATTAAAGGCAGGCTCATGTGTGCAGCACATGCAATAACTGGGTTGCACTAATGGGCTGTGCCTGTTATTAACATCACAGCGGCGCTCGGGGCTCCTGTTGGGATCGGAATGCTTGGTGCCATGCAGGTACTTGGGAAAGAGATTTTGGGTGTGATGTCAGCAGTAGGCAGTTTGCAAAGGGGTTTTGAGGGGGGCCAATCTCTGCCCTGCATAGTTTAGCCTGAGGCTTTCCAGTGCCGGGAAGGACATTACCCAAATGCCAGTGAATGCTGGAGTTAGCAGCAGGATAGAGGCTCTGCCTGCTACAGTTGAAGGGGTCCTGACTCTCCTCAATATGTGGGGAAGGACGGAGAAAGCAGAGATGCAAAGGGGGCTTGTTCTTCTGTAAGAGGTCGTTTGGGCATATCCAGCTTCACCCCCTTGATGCTGGGCTGGAGATTTGAAAGGAAACCAGAGGAGCTGTGGACACTCCATTCCTGAAAGTGTTCAAGGTCAGGCTGGATGTTGCTTGGAGAAACCTGGTCTAGTGGAAGGTGTCCCTGACCATTGCAGGGGGTTAGAGTGAGAGGACCTTGAAGGTCCCCTCCAATACAAACCATGCTGTAGTTCTTTGATTCTATGAAATCAGATAGAAGGAGGCAGCAGGGAGCACTCCCAGCAGTGGTGCAAAGGATGTGGGGACAAAAGCCAGACAGAGAGGAGAAAAGAAGGAAGCAGTGAAAACGAAAAACTTAAGCCCAGTTATTCCTGTGGATAGTTTTGGGGCACTTGTTGGCATGAGGATTCAACCAGGGATGTGGCCCAGCAGATGCTCTGCACTGCACTCTCCAGCCTCTCTGCTGCCTGCAGCCACCTCAGCAATACCTTCCACAAGCTGTAGAGAAAAGAATCTATTTCATCCCAAGCAACAGGTGATTCATCTCTCAATCAGCCTTCTTGCAGTGTGTCCCAGACACCCCACTGGGAGTGTGGATTCAGCAGGACTAGGGGTCAACCCAGCCTCCTCCAATGCCAAGTCAACCCTTGGGTCACCACATCCAGCCGGGAACATGTAAAGTGTTGCAACAGCCTGAGAGCAAGTAGGGGTTAGGATGCCAAGGAATGTGCTCCGAACTGGATTGATCTATGCTAGGGGAAGGGAGGTGTTTATATGAAAAAAAAAACATCTTGGGTGAGAGCCCTTTGCTTGCAACAGGATGAGAGGGAAGCCTTGTAATATTGAAGGATATAATAGATTTTGTATTTGCCTTGCAAAACAAAAGTCATCCCTCTTCATTGTGTTTCCACAGCTACACAGATATAAACATACAAATTCCAAGGTTATTTCTGATGGATTTCTTTAGTGTTCAGAGGAGGCTCTTTCCAGACTTGAAACATTGGTAGGGAAGGCTCATTCCAGCAGGAGTGTCCTTAACAATGCTATTTATTGAAGCAAGGCCTTTATTTTGTGATGAGATGTACTGAGCTGGAGAACATGGGGGCTTGAAAGAAAATCCACTTGTTAAACTATGGCAGGGGAAGCAGATTATTAAGGGCAATTTTAATGGATGGAGCAGCTGGTTTGTAAATAACCCACGTAGAACTGAGTCTAATTTTTCCTTGAATAGGATGTTCCCTCATATGTGACAATTAATCACAGTGATCAGTGTTTCTGTACCAGCCTTTCCAGAGAAACTGAATGATGAGTTCTTGCCCTTTCAGGGAATCAAACCAGAAATTAAGTCTGGAGGCTTAACACTTAGTCAATACTTCCCAGAAATGGAGGATATTGAAAGAGAGAAATTACGATGTGGGAAATGTCCCCTGGACTTGAAGTCTGAAGGACGCAGCTGGGATTTATTGGAAATATCTTCCCAGTTGCCATGGCATTCATTTTGCCTATAAAAGGCCTTCCAGGTGATGCTCTTTGTTGTTAGAACTGCTAAGTGCAAAAGGAAGCAGGTTAATTGGATTTCTTTGAAAGACAAAACACAAGAGGACTCAGGCTGATAAGCAGCTGTTGTGTTTCCACACAGAGTTTGCCAGATGAGCATCTCAAAACTGACTCATACCACAGATGCCCTTGTGTACACCTGCCTGAGCACTGAGCTCCAAATTCGCTTGCTGTCGGCAGGTGGACAGAGAAGAAAATGTTGCAGAAGTGGCTGCTTTTCTCTCCATATCTCCATGAAAACTATCTCAGAGTGGGATAGTGGACCCTTCCAAGGACAATTGCATAGCAGACCTGAGGCTGTACATGAGCACAGAATCCTAGAATGGTTTGGGTTGGAAAGGACCTTAAAGATCATCCAGTTCCACCACCCTGCCATGGGCAGGGACACCTTCCACTATCCCGAATTGCTCCAAGCCACATCCAACCTGGCCTTGAACACTCCCAGGATTGGGCATCCACAACTTCTCTGGGCAACCTGTGCCAGGGCCTCACCACCCTCACAGTGAAGAATTTATCCTGAACATCTAATCTAAATCTCTCATCTTTTAGTTTGAAACAGCTCTCCCTTGTCCTGTCGTTATCTGTCCTGCCATGATCAGGCAGGGATGCCACATTCTGTGTGTGAAGGGTTGGCTGTAGGGACAGATTTGTATCTTCATGTTCATCATTGCAATGAGCTGGTCAGTGCTGCTGGACTATGTTCTGCTTGGCAGACACCAGTTAATGCCACCTGGATGAGCATTGTCTGCTTGGTGTTTTCATGTCCTGGATCACACAGCCTGGCTGCTCAAGCTGTGCTGTTCTGCACACCTTGGACTCTGCACTGAACCTGTGGATCTTCTGAGCCACCTCCAGCTTGGGGTTTGTATAAAACTCTTGGGATTCAGGGTGGCTTGGAGTGGAAATGGCTGTGGAGTGTCTTGTTCTGCTGCCTGGTTTTGGGGTGCTCCTTCTCCTGAGTGCATTGAGGCTGAGTGACTTTCAGGTGTGAGCTGCCTTGGCATGGTGGTCTGGTTGTCAACAGGAACTGGGGATACTGGGGAGGAAGGCAGTGCAGAGACATCATTGCTGCAAGAACTATTTTGAGGTCTGGGAGAAATTTTACTGCTTTTATCCATGCTTTTCATATCTGAACAATCCAGCGTGATCATGAGGCAGTTCTTGGAGTCCAGACTTTGCTGATCAGGGGATGTTGCAGGTCCAGGCCCTGAGTGAGCAAAGATCTCACCTTTGCTCTTGGGATCAGTCCTGAAGTCTGCTCCCAGCTGGAGAAGAGGCTGCTTTGCTTTGGGTGAGTGGTTGAATGCTTTTCCTCAGCCTCCTCCCCTGTCAAACACTGGCCTGCTGGGGAGTACCACTGCTCAGGAAGGGAGGAAGGCTTGGACCACTGCTTGGGAGTTTCCCCATCCTGCCCACCCACTGGGACTCTTCAGTTTAATCTTGTCAGAGAGTGATTGCCTCCCTCTGGGACTGATCATATCACACAACCATTCACCCAGGCATTAGGTTTATTAGCTCCTGGTCTCTCCAAGATGCTGTATTTTATAAGCCTGAGTCAGGGGAAGGGGAGGAGGCATTTCTCTTCTCCCTAGTTGCAAGCCCACCCACAGCAGCCCACAGCAGCCCAGGTAGGGGACCTGAATCCCATGCTGAAGTCACCTCATCAGCTGGATGCCTAGCCCCAGGGCTGGCCTGGGAATCTGGGAAAAGGGAATTTGTACCTGAGGTGCCTGCACTGTCCTGAACTTCTAGGTCACATCTGCACCCTCACCCATTGTCCAACCCTGCTCCTGAAGGGAACAAGTGTGCAGTCCTTGTGATCTGGGATTGCAGATGTGAGATTTTGGCTTGGTTGTCAGCTTTGGCTAATGGCATAAAAAACAGGGAGCTCCCATTACCATTTGCCTCATGCTATGTCCCTCCTTCTGCTCTGGGATGCAGCAGAAGAAGTAATGTGTGTCTGGATAACTCCGGGTATAAAACAGACCAATATGGGTGAATAACATGTGAAGAGATCAGTAAATAATCCCTATAAAAGATGTGTTTGGGTTTTTTCTCTCTTTACACTCCAGTGTTTTTCCTTAGAAGCCAAGTAATCACATCCATGCTTGGGATTTGCCATCCTGCTGGGAGACATCAGGTTTGATTAGCACATCAAGTGCCTGTTGAAATTAAAATTATCAGCAGTTAAAAGATGACCTGAATGGTGAGATAAGATACAAGCCCTCTAAGCAAAGGCATTTCTGTGAAAGAAATGCAATGGAGAAAGGTCCTATTTTTCTTCCAGGAGCACATGCAGGACCCTGTTAATATTTCTTGTTTCTTCCCTTTGCTGCTGCTTATCTTCCCATGGTGACCTTCATATCACTTGGCTGTCACTGGACTCCTAATGGACATTTTCACATCCATTAATTGAATTATTGACATGTGACAAATGCTTCACTGCGAAGCCAACCTGCCTTGACCCTCTACCTGCCTTAAAGGAGAGAAGAAGGTAAGTGAAGTGAGTGAAGGTAATCCTTCACTTGTGGGCTATCTGCTGGGCTCTGATGTCAGGACCAGGTCCTCTGCCACTGACAGAGACGTGGGAGATCCTTTTGTGGCTTCTCTGGAGGTAAGAAGTCAAGAAGGGGCAATTACATCCAATTGCTCCAGCCCGCGTTGGTTGGGTTGGGCCCGTGGGCCATGTTGCTGAGCTGGCAGTGAGTGATGGGTCACGTCACTGCTTGATCTTCGCTGGCCTCAGTTTTAACTTGTTCAATCCCTGTGGCCATGAGTAAGATGAGAGGTTTTTGCGGGCACAGCACGTGCCAGAGCTGCAGCACCTCTGCTCAGCCCCTGGCTCAGCTGAGCGTTTGAGCTTCCCGCGGACGTGCCACGACGCCGGTGAGACCATTCCACTTCTTCATGATTGCCACAGTTCAGTTTCTGTAGCTCTGGATTTATGCTTTGAATTTCTTCAGCCCAAACTTGCATCATTCTATTTCTGCTGGCTGGGAGAGGCTCTGATAGTGGAAACTGGCTCTTCTTGCAGTATTTATGGGCCTCAACATTGGCGTCTTTGAACTCTCTGTTGCATTAGCCAAGCAGATTGACTTTCTAACCTCTCACTCAAAACCAGCTTTCCCCCTTTATTAGAGCTTTTCTCTGAACCTTTTAGAGCTTTTCAACTTTCTTTTTGAAGTGAGAACCCCAGACATGGATATGTTTTTTCAGCAGCAAATGGTGGATATGCTGTTCTCACTCCTGGCAACCCCCACATATCCATATCCCAGGACCCTGTTTGCTCTCAGGACTTCAGCAAGAGCAGCTCAGGGGACACCATCAGTCACCACTCAGGCCTGCCTCTGGTAGTTCAGTGAAAATTAATCACTATTTTATTAGTTCTAGAGGAGATGGAGTTCAGTCCACCCACCAAAGGTATTTAATTTTTACAGGTCTGAGGCTTTGCTTTTTTCTGGTGATGATGTTAAAAGAAACAGTTGTCCAATCGGTAGATATTACCTTTATTCCTGACTCTGAATTGGGCCACACTGAAATAAAAACCCACTGACTCCCGTGGAAGAAGAGCCCAGCTGAGACATTTTTGTTCAACAATGCCATGGTAGGTTCGGCACTGCTGCGTTACATCACTGACCCCAAAGCGTCTCTGTTGCCTTATGGACAATGATATAGACTGAGACCAGCCTGAAAGTTGATTAATGGGAACATACACTACAGGAAAATGGCTTCGGCATTTGCAAGAAGACAGACAGCCTCAGGCATTTTGTGGCTTTTGACAGCTGGGAGCCATGAATGTCTGTTGTCTTTTTTTTTTTTTTTTAAGAAAAAAAAACCCTCTGTAGAATGAACACATTCAGCAAATGGAAAAAAAAAAAAAAGGAAAGAAAACATTACTCCCAGCTGGGGTGAGAAAAATCTAGTCTATCAGCGAGATTGTCTCATGGCTAAAAGGCAGCTTCCTGGGTTTTGATGTTGGTGGGTTCATTCTCTGCATTCCTCCTTTCTCTTCTTTGATAGCTGGTTAAATTCTTCTAAATTCTTTTTTCCTTTGGGTCTTCATTCAGGAAAGACATTTGAGCTATGCGGGGAACTTGCAGCCAAGTTCCCCTGGGGGCACAGTGCAAGGACTTGGGTGCTCACAGTGAGCAGGACACACTCTTGAGCCTGCAGAGGTTGGTAGGAGTGAGATTCCACTTTGAGATCCAGAGGTCCATGGGAGGACAAAGCAAGAATTGGGAGTTCTGACCCAGTTTCACTGTGTGAGATGGGAAGAACGACTTTTGACTCCCATCTGAAAGGAGGGGCTGCATGATATTTGCCCCTCAGAATCATCGCTGGTTGCTCACAGAGCCAGACAGGTCCTGCTGCCTCTGGTTGTACCAGGTTACTGGTCCTTGAAACCAGGAATGCAAGAAAAATAATTTATGGAATAAAAATACAGTTTTGGAGAATATGACGTATGGCTCATGGTGAATGTGTTGTGCAGGTTGAATTTGGCCCACGGATTGTGTGCTTGGCATGTCTGCTTTAAAATTAATCATTTGTTTGAGTGATATCCCTATTTGAGATGCTTTCCTGAGTTTGGGACATAAAATGAAACTTTAGGGAAAACTTCCTTAATCCAACAAATACATCTGTTGTAGGCATATGAGTGTTTTCTGTTGTTTTTCATGGAGTTCTTTATAGCTTTCAGATGGGACACTCCCAGCTTCCTCCAGAAATTTCACTTGCAACAAGTTCAACTTTTGGTCAGCACTGAAAATCCATGAAGAATATCAAGATGTTCGGAGTCCCAGACACAAAAGCCAAGAAGGACTAGCAACACTTACTAGTGATTGCATTTGTTTCCTTTCCATAGGAAAGGATTGATTTCTGCGTTAAAAGGAGCACATTTCTTACAGAGCAGGCAGCATGATGGATGGTCGTATTAATAATATAGGATTTCTTCTCCAAGATGTGGGAATAGGTTAGAGGCTCTCCTCCTCCTCCTCCTCCTCCTCTTCCCTTACAGAAGGGGAAGTAGAGACTAATTTACAAAGATAGGCTGCGGTGTGTGACGGCTGGCAGAGCACATGACAGATTGTTCCGTGCTTGAATATTATATTAAAGGTCTCAATAATGGGTCCCCAAGGCCCCCTTATGTCCCAGCCCGGGGACAGGTCCCTCCGCTGCTGTGATTTGCTGTGCCTCCTGCAGCCTCTGGTTCTGTTGTCAGCAGGACACCCCTCCTGAAGGCCTTTTTAGTGCCTGTCATTGACTTTCAAGACCGGATGCCTGTTTTCTCCAAGGCCCGTGGGATGTGCGTGTGGGTTTGAGGGGAGTGATCCCTTGACCCAGAGAGCACTGGGCAAAGCCTTTGCTCAGGTGTAGTCCAAGAAAAGTGGGGGCAGAGCTTTACACAGTGAGAGAGAGAGGCAGAGCTGGCAGGGATGGGAGTGGGAGGCTGAAACTGTAATTTTCTCCCTCTGATCTGCCTTGCTTGTAAAATAGGCATTTCCAGCACTTGGGGAGTGGTCTGCACATGGGATATATCAGCTGTGTGCCGGTTCCCCCAGGAGTGGGTTCAAAGTAAAGGCAATGCTTCATCAGAGACCTAATTGAGGAACTGAGCCTGAAGTCTGGAAACCTGTTTCCTCTATCCTGTTTGATTTCAGTTCTGCTTGCCTGGAAAACTCAGATCTGTGCATTCATGTGCCAGCTCTGTTCACTTCCCTATGGCACCACACATCTTTTCACAAATTATCGAGATGATGCTCATGGATGCATTTCCTTGTTACCCTTTGGCTGCCTGTATTTAATATTTATAATAACCTGTGTTGTGTTTCCTGCAGTTGTAGCTGTGTGTTTCCCTGGCAAAGGCCAATGTTGTTTAAAGGCCATTTTTTTTCTTTTCTTTTTTGCATTATGGGAGGGAGATTTTGCTGCCTATATATCAATATGATGGCTTGCAGTGTTCTGGCAAGCTGGAGAAAGGAGATAAGAATGAAAAAAATGCTGCATTTCATGACCCAGGGGCTTATGCTCTGTGTGCTTCACTGTGGACATTTAACAATCACGAGAGAAGGTCTTCTATGCCCCTTAAAATATCCACATCTTTAATGTAAATGAATCAGAACCATTTTTTCATGGTTGGGTCATGCGACTCCAGAGTCAGAGGGGATAACACTGGGTATATTGTATATATGGATGAAAAGAGAGAGCCCTGACAGTGGAGCAGACACTTAGTCCAGAGAGATGGAATAAGGAGAGGGCGAACCAGCTTTATGTGTTTAATTTCAGTGTTACATTTGGTTTCTCTTCTGAATGCCCCTGAAGTGAGAGGTGACATGCAGGTCAGTAAGGTGCTGAGCCCAGGGTTGGGAGCTGTTATCTGCTCTTGGCACTGCTGCTACCTTGCTGGGTGATTTTGAGTACATCTTCTCCCTCTTTGTTTCCATCATAGCTTTTCTGTCTCACCCAGCCATACCACAAGTGCTTTGGGGCAGGGATCATCTGTCCCTCTGTGGTTACTCGTGTCTGAGACCATGAGGTTTTGCTCCTCTCTCTGTTATTTCTTTAGCAAAATTTTTATGAGAGTCCTGACTCATTTGAGCACATGAATCAGGGGGGTGGAGGGGTTAAGACTGGTGCATCTGCCTGAGAGGAAATGGGATGGGACTTGCAGTTGTCCTTCCTTACAGACCCAAGGCTGCCTCTTCACCTCAGACTTGGTTCATTTCTTACTGGTTAAGACTGGGCAGGTTTTGATAGTTTCTTCACGTGATCATGACCTACCCCTCTGACAGGATCTGGCAGACCTTATCTTGCTGTCTGCATCAGGGATGCTCTGTCAGTACTTAGTGTTATGGAGCAAATGCAGAAACCCTGTGGAGGGCAGGACCCCATCAGCCCCACTGCTCCTGGGTGGAGGTGACACTTCCAGGGATTCTGCCCCATCCACAGTTCAGCTCTTTTGTCTGGCCAGGGAAATGCCATAAGGAATGGAAATACAGTAATAAATACATGAAATTCAGACAATGCCGTTCTTGGAGGTGCAAGTGTTGGACCCCAGTGCCTCAGACCAGGTGGTTGCTGCCTTGATTTGTATCCCAACCCACACCCCAAAGGGCTGCTTATCCTGCAGTTCCCTGCGGGGCTCTCTGTGCTCTCAGGAGCTTGCTGGGTCCCTTAAGAGGAGCAAAGCATTTTTGCTCAAGGTCATGCTTTCAGTGTGACAGCGGGAGAAGCTGGGTAAATGAAAGGTTTGCATAAAAAAAGGGAAAGGTAGAGCCAGACTGGAAAAGACTTTTTTTTTTTTTCCTGGGCGTCTCACTTGCATTTCAGAAAGGAGACTTGTCTGTGGGGCTATGAATGTGGCAGGGCCAGCTCTTAATGCCAGGGATGGGTAAGAGGCTGTGAAGTGTGCTGATGGTATTAAGGAGTTGTGTATGAATTTTCATTGTGCCCTCTATGGATTTCGTGCTATCAGTGTGCATGGCTGAGATGCACATGCAGCCCTCCAGCATACTGATGAGCCCCTGGCATTAGTATTCAGCACCAAAAGCCAGAGCTGTTAGACGAGGAATGATGGTGTGAAGGGGAGAACTGATAATTGATTAGGCTGTATTATAATATTGACAGCCCTGACCCAGCTCCCTTGCAAAGAAGACTTAGCAAGTACCAGTTTAGAGCCTCAGCAACATAAATAAGTGACTGTGGGGGGATATGTGTATTTTGGGTGCTGGGTTTTTCTCTGGGGAATTTGCAAAGAGGGAAACACATGATTGACAAGGGGCTGGAAAAGTCAAGTCACAGACTCCTCTGCACACACATGGTTTCTATTAGCAGGGCTCACAAGCACCCACCCCTAACTTGGCACAGTACTTGGCACAAAGTTAACTTAAAATTAGGCTCAGGCTAGAGGTGCTTTTGTTGAACTGGGCCCTAAGTACATGATCACATGCAGCACTTTGGGCTAAGAGTGCAAGGGGCCTGCTGGCAGCTTGATGCATTCCAGATGTTTCAACCGAAGGTGAAATTACCCCTTTGCCCTCTGGGTTTGGGTTAAATCGCTGGGGTCGGGGTTGCCCAAGGTGTTTGATATAGGGGCAGGTGCAGTGTGCAGACTGAAGGTTACTGTGCAGGGGTGCCCTGCAGCTGTGGGAGCCACAGACAGATTTCATGGGTAAATTAATTTAAACAGGTGAATGACTTTACTCTGGTTTGTTGTGTTTAACCTCCACTGCAGTCGATGGTTTATCTAGACCTGTGGATAAACAACAGAAAAACCCAGAGGCTAAACCAATGTGATGGTTTTCTGTCAAGTTTTCAAACAGGGCTGATTTATAGTGGGCACAAAAATATGAGCGAGTGGTTATGCTTTTTAAAAATAAATTAAAGACAACATTTGCAATGAATGGAGCACACGACCCAGACAACTTTTTTTCTGAGCACTTTTTTTTACGAGAACAATGGTGAGGAACAGCCTCTGTTTTTATGATTAGCTGAGAATCGTTGCAAACATTTCCTTGACACCAAAGGCAAACGTGAGGCATTATGAATTAATATTTGCAAGGCAGCATTTTGAGGTCTCTGAGCTCAGCAGACCTGTAATAAAACAGGGAGCAGTGATCATTACTTCTGTTTGCAAAGCTCAGGGTAGGCAGTGGCTGGGGACCAATCTCTAAAATTATCTAGTTGCGCTAGATGTAATTGGGGAGCAGGCAGGGGGTTTCCAATAGAGTGGATTCACACCCTGTTGGTGAAGCAGGAGATGGAGAGAGACACACTGGTGATATCTATCATGAGCAGCAGACATCTTTGACAGTGATCTGCACTGCAGCAATTTTCTCCTGGCCGGGCAATTATTACCTGTCAGTCCCAGCTGTTACCTACAGGACCCCAGTTATCAATTACTTGAGGGTGTTATCCCCAGCATCGATTATTTTATTAGCTCCCTGATGAATCACTTGTGTCAACCATCTGAGCCTTGGAGACCAACCTCTGCTGCAAATCACTGAGCCCTGGCCAACACCAAGTCACCCACTGTGGCTTCCCAAGAGGCAGGTGGTTCCCATGGGTCACCTTCCTGCCTGCAAGGGTTTTGAAAGGAGCCCTCATCCCCTTGCTCACCACAAGATGCTTGTGGCTGCCTCATCTGGCTCCATTTTTGGAGCCACTGTGTGAGTGCCAGGCGGGAGGAGGAGAGCGTGACTGTCCCACTGCCCCAAACAGATGGCAGAGCAGAGCTGCACCCCTGACAGCAAACACCAGGGCCCATTGTTTCCAGTGCTCCGAGAAAATAGATGGGTGACACACAGGCAGCTGCAGAAAATGTTCCCCAGACTGTGCTTGTGCAATGGATTAAAAAAGAAAGAAAGGAAGAAAAAGCCAAACAACCAAACCCAAGAAATAAAAGGGACTAGTTGTTCATTTCTGTTTAATGATGAGCAGTTCCTGTGGGAAGCAATGAGCCAGCAGAGGAGATGATCTGGAAGCAGTAGATGCACGTTGCAGCAAGAGCTCTAGATTTGCCCTATTTTTAACCCAGGATCTGCAGGAATGTAGTGCCTCCCTGTTCAGTTCTGCCCGCTCCTAATCAGTGTCCTCAGGCATTAAGGCAAAAAAAAAAGGACAAATCCCACCAGATGAAACCATTCCCACCTGTTCCTAGAAGAACAAAGCTTGTTGATCTGCAAGTGGGGGGGCCTACAAGAGATCTGAAGAGGGACTTTTGACAAGGGTGTGGAGTGATAGGACAAGGGGGAATGGCTTCAAACTGACAGAAGGCAGGGTTAGACTGGATGTTGGAAGAAATTCTTCCCTGTGAGGGTGTTGAGGCACTGGCACATATTGCCCAGAGAAGCCGTGCCTGCCCTGCCTCTGGGTGTATAGAAGGCCAGGTTGGAAGGGGCTCTGAGTAACCTGGTTTAGTGGAAAGTGTCCCTGCCTGTGATGGTGGGGGGGTTGGAAGGAAATGATCTTTGAAGTCTCTATGATTCTATGACAAGTGTGAAACAAGATGCCTTTTTGAGTAGTGTCACCACCCACAGCCCTTGTGCAGCGTCAGCTGAAGCAGTTGGAGAAGACAAGAGGCTCTTTCTGAGCACAGTCACTTGGTACCTGCCTCCTTTAGGGCCTACTGGGATGTCAAACACAAGATCTTTGTATGATTTAAACCACCTTGCCTTGTGGCTGCAGTGGGTTTGAGAATGATGGTATAAACTGCTCTGGCCCTCAATGGATGCAGAATAAGCCAGTGCCTAGCACGAAGTCTGAGGAGCAGACACCTGAAGGCAGCATCTAGATGGGAGAATTTCCAGTTTGATTCAGATCTTGCAGTCAGTTTGTTCATGTTTGGCTCCTTCTCAGTATAATACAGCTCTTCAGAGCTGAGAGAAAAGATCCAACTGAGTGAAAATCTTTGAAACAGGGTAAAAAGAGCAAAAACATAGCCTAGGGAGCCTGTCTAAAGAAAACAAACAAAAGGCAGAGAGGAAATGGGAAGCAGTGGATGGTATGTTACACAGCGTACAAGCCAACAAGCAATATCTGCAGGTCATCCATTCCTCCGAACCTCGGAGAGGACATAGGTCCCTGGCTTAAATTACAGCCATCCCTCTCCCCCCAGCCTCTATTATTTTGTCTCAGAGTGCCCAGCAACAGCAGTGACAAAAATAGTTTGCAAAGCCTGACAAAAATCTTTATTTCCCGAAGTTTTGCCAAGCCTTGTTTCATGTCTGAAGAGCTCTGGCTGTTTCTCCTCAACTCAAGGCTGACCTTCCGGCTGCTCCGTCCCTCCCCGATCCAATGGAGAGGTAGAAATGTTTGGCATTAACCAGCCCTTCAAAGCCTTCTCCCTCGCTGTGCCCCTCGGTTTTTATTTTTGTTTCTTTTTCTGTATGCGTTGCCTTTAAAGCGAGATTTTCTTTGGTTTGTAATACTTCACACTTCATATTTCCTTCGTGGCTGGAGGGCTGTGGAGAGGCAGCAGCGGGGGAGTGCTGAAAGCAGCCTCTGAAGGGACGTCGTCAGCCTTTTTTTGGGCAGCCCACCACAGCAGGGAGGGCTCGCTCTTGGCATTCAATGAGCACCTTGGGCTCCCACCCTGGCACAGGGATGTGGCACAGAGCAGATCCAGCTCCTCTGGTCATTCTTCATGTTGCAGACAACAGACTAAATTGTCTGCAGCGAAGAAATTATCTTAATAAAGATAATTTCAGCTTTGCTGGGGTAACTGAGGAGAGCCCACAGACAACAAGAATGTTTGGCAGTGACTAATTTTTGCAAGCTCGTTTCTGGGAGTATTTATTTACTTGCCCAGCCTTGGGATGGGAGTTGCAAAGCGGAAAGCTCTGAGATGAGTGGGTAAATCAGGGGAATAAGCAGATATCCTCCCTGCTTTCAATTGCAGATGATTATCCAGCTTGTTGCTGTGCTTGCTCCCCCTGCAGCTTTCTTTCTTATTTTCTTTTTCCTTTTTTATTTTAATTCCTCCTCGGGATTTTGCTGACAGAGGAAACTACTGTCAGGCCACCTTGGATTTCATGTGGCTGCTCTGGCTCGTGCAGCAGCAGCACAGATGGAGGGGACACTTCTGCTGCTGCACGGAGCAGGGTTTGTTAGAGATCTTGTTAGATCTCTGCCAGCACAGAGATCTAACAAGACACACTCAGCATAATCCCAGAGCTAAGGAAAGGCAGATGATCTGCCTGAGAGCCTGTGGTCTTTGATGCTAACAAGGCCAGGTATTAGGAGCTGTTGCACGTGGTGATTGCCTGGTTTGCTGCCTCCACTGCATTTCTGGCTCATTTGTGCCAAGGACCACTGTTCATCCCGTGGAGGGTGAGGAACTTCATGAAAGCTTGTTGTCAAATTTTCCCATTATTTGCTTGGATTTGGCCCAGTTTCTTCTTCTTAGAACAACACTAAGTATCTCCTGCACTTCTGCTGGAGCAGATGTGAAGAAAAGGAAACAGATCTACAGACAGGGTCCATCCAAGCTTGAGGTTTCTCAGATGCATTCAGAGAAGGGAAGATGTGACCTAAAAGAGAATCAGAGAATCATTAAGGTTGAAAAAGATCTCTAAGATTAAGGAGTTCAACCACTAACCTAACACTGTCAGCTCCATTACTAAACCATGTCCCCTAAGAACCACATCTATGTATTTTTTAATACTTCCACAGACAGTGATTCCACCATTCCCTGGGCAGCCTGTTCCACTGCTTGACCACACTTCCAGGGACAGTGATTCCACTATTCCCTGGGCAGCCTGTTTCAGTGCTTTACCACCCTTCCAGTGAAGAAATTTTTTCTAATATTCATTTGAGGTCTTCATTGGCATCTGCTGGGTTTTTTCCTTCAATCCTACTCTTGGCATCATGGTAGTGTTCAAAATCCAGAACTGGGGGATGATGTGTCCTGAGTTGCCTAGAGAAGTTAGACCAACAGGTCTCCCTTGGAAAGAGGGGCTGTGTGCAGGCTATGTGCAAGGACCTTTGGACATGGGGGAAGAAACTTCTTTGAAAGTAAGCAGGCAGAAATACGACTAACGAACCTAAAGTCTGCTGAACAGCCTGGCATCCCTTACTGTAACAGTCTGGCATCCCTTACTGTAACAGCCTGCAAGTCATTATTGGTATTTTTAGGTGCCTGATGGCTCCAACAACCTGGCTAGGGCTGCCTAAGCCACTACTGAAAATGGGAATCAGGTTCTTTAGTCACATCAGCACGATTCATTCTACCTAATCTGCCCAGCTAACAGCCAAACACTGAGCTGAAGCAACTGCACAGAGCTAACTGTATGGCTGAGGGAGAAGGACACAAGGCTAGAAGGTGATTTTTCTCTTTCCAGGATGTGTGTCCAGGTTAGGATAGGCTCATGACCTGCTGGAGAAGTTTGTCTTTGCACTTTGATTGCAAGGGAGCCCTGAAGACTCCAGTCATCTCTGAGCTGGGTGTCTAGTTTAAGGCATGCAGTTTGTAGGTGGATAAAATTAGATAAAGTGAAACTTCCACGTAGACACTGCCGCAAGTTTTACCCTGTGTTTTTAAATAGTTTTGTAAAAATAACACTGGGGAATGACACAACCCAGGTCTGCAAGGCATTAGCACTCTCCGGCATGCTGTACATTTCACATGGAATGCTGTTAGCAGCAGGGAAAAGGCCAAGCCAGACCTTCAGATCTAAGCATGCTCAAGTTTCAGAAAAATCTAGATCTGGAGGAGGATCCGAAATTTTCTTCTTGTCTCTATCTTTACAAGGAGCCAAACAACCTTGCCCAGCATTTCTGGGTCCATAGTTCCCTAACTATTTCAATCCAGCTGCTGCAGCCCTGGGTTCACCTCGGCTCCAGAGGAGTCAATCTGTTCTTTTGCTACTCCATGAATATGCAACCCACAGAGGTTGTGCAGGGCTTTCCTAGATGTTGGCATATGTAGGCTCTGTAGAGCCACTTTGAATTAAACAGAGAACTACGTGGCATTGAGCGTGACACAGATGTGGTGCAAAATGTCCATACAAAGGTATAAGATGGCAGAATGGTTCCAGCAACATCAGGATCTGCTGGGGAGATACTGCATAGAGGGAACAGCCACCTGATCAGATGCTGCTGCATTGCTGTGCCTTCCCCAACCACCACCCTTCACCTGAGAGATGGTAACTGCATCTTTCACCTGTCCTCTGCACAAGTAAAACATGTATATTTAAGCTGCTGTCATGAATTCATTTCAGTTTTCAGGCAGGGGACACTAAGAGTGTGTGATCACTACATGTGCTTGGACATAGAGCAGTATCTCCCGAGGCTGCTGAGCCAGCAGCACTCACCCTAACTAAGCCCTTGGAGGATCCAAGTGCTGCCCACTTTATTCTCAGCTGTTCTTATGCGCCATGGATCCTGGAGACAGAGCATGGAAGTTCTTACCTGTAAACCCATACTCTAGATGTGGTAAGCAGTGGCTCTCATACAGGTTGTTCTGAGGTGCCCCTACTCATTCCACAGGCTCAGTTTTGCATCACCCTGGAAATCTTTCTCTCCCCATTATACCTGGTGTTTTAAGGACTTTCAGCTGTTTGGCTTGCTTTGTGAGAAGTCTGGCCTCACAAACCAGGAGAGGCTGCACGAGCCCTGAGCGTTGCCTGTGGCTGAGCCATCCCAGGTGGCAAGGCACTGATGCAGAAGTGCACATGGTTTTGCATTTTGTGTGGGTATTAGTAAATCCTCACTGAGAAATCTCGTATTTTTCCCAACTACTCTAGGCTGACAGGAGGTGGGAAAGGCCTGGAGGAGAGGAAAAAATATGTGTGCCTCCCTGTGAAAGGTCTTTAAGGATTGAGGGGGAATACCTGGGGGAGGTGAGTGGTTGTGATGCAGCTGGAGTCTGCCCAGGTGAGGAGGTAGGACAGGTTTGCTGATTTATTGGGGTCTGAGCACAAGGTTTGCAACACTGGTGCTGTGCCATAGGCAAGAAATCTCACAGCCCTGGGCTGCTGTGCTGGCAGGTGTGTCAGGTAACACCTACACACACCAATGCACACTCACACACACAAACACACGCTA
The DNA here is from genome assembly GCF_003945725.1 of Corapipo altera. Lineage (NCBI taxonomy): Eukaryota > Metazoa > Chordata > Aves > Passeriformes > Pipridae > Corapipo > Corapipo altera. The sequence goes on along the minus strand of NW_020884946.1, from coordinate 134,185 downwards.
CTTCAGCAAGGATGTGCTGCTCATTTGAGCTCTAATGTGAGACCACAGAAGGTTTTCCTTTTCAGAGTCATGGGGTAAAGGACTTTATGGCATAATACGACTGTCCCAAGTTGCAGAGGAGATAACAGAAGAGTGAATTTGCCATCTGCCCCTGGAGTTATGAAACACAGCTATAACTGTGTCTGTAACTTTAGAGAGCACAGACTGAGGAAATTACAGTGTGCTTCCACGTCCTTTAAATCTAGGGCTGGTCCTGTGTTCCTCTGTGTATAACCAGGGTCGAATCCTTCTCCTTGCTGCTTTCCTTTAATTTAATATTCCTTGCAATAGACTGTTCCCCTTAATATGACTAATGTAAAACATGCTCCTTTTCTGACTGTGGCAGGAGTCTCTGGCTCAGGCTGCCCTGCACGTCGCCGCCGTGGAGTCTGATGCTGGGGAGGGTAATGACTCTGAAAGTTTGACACCAAAATGACATATTGGGAGTATTTACTGGGCCGAGCAAGGGAGATGAATTATTTTGTTGTGAATGATTAGATCTGGGCTGACTCAAAATGCAAAATAACTCTTGCTATTAGACTGGATGCTGGAGGATACTAATTTTCAGGAAACAAAAGTGGATCCTTTCCTAGATGGCTACATTTGCAGACATATTTGTGTTCCCTTTAAGTCAAAGCAAGTATGTCTGCCCTGTGCTGAAAGTCCAGGCCTGTTTCCCAAACGCAGGCTAGCAACCCCAAGCAGGGTTTATAAAGTGTACAAGGGAACACAACAGGATCCCACTGGCAGGAGGGGGGCTCCCCCTTGGAATCCAATTGCAAACTGGAGGCCTGGTCCCCAGGGCAGAGGTTGGCCCTGGGAAGGGCAGGCAGCATTTCCAGACCCAGTAGAATGAACTCATCTGTCATTGTCATTTTTTAATTGTTTTCTGAGTTGTGGTGCTGATCTTCTAATAGGGCGTGATCCAAAACATGCTGCCGTGCTGTGGGTGGCATGCGTCCCTGGTCCCACACTGCCTCTGCACAGGCTGATGGGTGGACAGGCTGGGGACAGGCTGCCTTCTAAGGACATGTCAGAAATCTCCACCCTTGACTGGTGCTGAGCGGGAGAAATGTCCCTGTTCCTGATGGGCAATGAATTGCAGTGAAGGGACGCGTCCCCCTCAGGCTGTGGTTTCACAAATATCTTAACACTCTCTTGAAGACCGTCTTTCTCTTTCCAGCTGCTCACTTCGGCCTTTTTTTGCTAGTGGATTGCGGAGATCATGCAGGTGATAAAGCCTCTCTTTTTTCTTTTTTTCCTACTAAATGAGGCTTTCCTTCTAAACCACATCCATTCCCTGAGCAGGGCTGCGTGGCCAGGCACCCTGCAGCGGGCAGGTGATGGGGGACTCAGCTGAAGCAGCCGGGTCACGGCGTGTGAGGCAGTTTCAATGCCTTTCTTTCTTAACTATAGCAGAACTGGGTGACTCTCAGCCATCCCTGTGAAGAGTTCATGCCTCCAAGATGCGGATTTTTAATCAGTGGAGCTGGATGCAGCCACGGTCAGAATAACTAGAGGCTGCACGACCGTGTGGACACATGCAGTATCAGTCCCGAGGTGGGATTGCAGCCCTGCAGCATCCTAGAAAAGCGAAGGTGAGCTTAAGAGTCACACAAGACTTTCGGTTAATATGGAACCCTTCTACTCCCCTTTGGTTTTGGACTTGTGAGTTAGATTTGGTTCAGGATTTCTGATTTTCTTTCCAACAACGTGCTTCTCTTACCGATTCCTGTAACTCCAGGATTCAAAGATGTAAGATATGCACTGAATCCCTCTCCCTGCCAAGACTAGGTCTGGTGAGGGAAGACAGCGACTAGCAAGGACACAAGCAGAAATTCCCAGCCTCCGGCGCGCTGCCGAGGCTGATTCCCTTTGCAGCCAGGGCAGGAGATGGTAAGAGCTCACTTAGCCAGCGGGTCACTCCTTTACGCTGCGTCAGAGCGGCTGCCGTCAGCCAAAACACAGGCAGGGATTTCTAGGGACTAATCACGGTATAATCCCCCCAACTCCGCACACATCACGGTGTGCCCCCGCCGGGGTGGGACGCGCGGCGGGTGCCCGTGTGTGTGTCCCAAACCCGGCAGGCAGCCGGCTTCAAAGAGCCCACGAAGCTTATGCAGGTCAGCAAGGAGCCAGTGTGCTGCTATCCCAGCACGCTCTTATTAGGGGAACTGATACCCTGTTAATTATATCCTCGTCTTGCCAGCCTGTCCCTGCTCCAACACCCTTCCCCTCCTGCCTGCCAGGCATTTCTGATCAGCACGCAGGCTCAGGCTTTTGCTTCTTGTTCATCAAGTCTTCACCTCCTTGTTAACTGCCTGACAGCTTGTCTCTTTGCTCTGCAGCTCCTTGTCCTTTTGCTGTCTATATGTCTGCCTCTGGTGGCCTTGTTTATCTCTTCTCCTATCAGGGAGGCACCCCGTGGGTGTCAGGGCACTGCTGCCTCCCAAAACCCAGCGACCCTGTCCAGTGTGCAGACACGACGGGCAGCATGTGGCCCCTTCTCTTCTGCTTAATCCCTCTTGGCTCCTTCTCCCGAAGGTTGTGATAGAAGAAAGATTCGCCAGAGAAGCCTTTATTTTGCTCAGATCATATAACTGCGTGGTGGGGGAGCAGGAGAGAAGTTTCTGAGAGTGTGAGCCTTAGGTCTGAAACAGCAACACAAACCTTTGAGCTGTGTAGCAGGTTAGGGAGGCTGCTGGATTTCACTTTACACGGTGGGAAAAAACTGGGGCTGTGTGGGGAGCAATTCCTTTCTTCACTGAAAGAGTGATCAGGCTATCCAGGGAAGTGGTGGAATCACTGTGCTTGTAAGCGTTCCAAAAACGTGTGGATGTGGCACCTGGGGCCATGGTTTAGTGGTGAACATGGTGATGCTGTGGTGGTGGTTGGGCTTGATGATCTTAGGGATCTTTCCCGACCAGCTCCATAATTCTATGATTCCTGGATCAATCACACACCAACATGGTCTCCACCTACAGCTGGGAATGGCAGAATGGGTGTTCCATTGGCCCTTTTTTCCAGCAGTATCTGCAAGCCTAAAAACACCCAGTACGTGCTGAGTGATCAGAAGAATTACCAACACAGATCTGCAGGGACCAGTGCGCTCTGGTGGAAAGAACTTGCTGACTTAAAACACTTTAGACTTTTGATAGAGCCCTGGAAGCAGTGCTGTTGGCTGTGGTGGGTTGATGGATGATGCTTCAGCCTCAGGGGTCTCAATGTTCCCAAAATGTGCCCTTATCTGGTGCAGCAGGAGTTAAGAGAAAGCAAGCTGCTATCTCACTGATGCCTGCTTGGAGAGCTCCCCTCATTTTTAGCTTTGATATTCTTGTGCTGGAACAACCCTGGCTTCTCTGGGCCCATTTTTTGCAAAGCCTGGCTGGGATTTTAACCAGAAAGGGTTGGGGAATCTTATCAATCTGCTATTATTATTTTCTTTTTCCTTCCCCTTTGAATTCCAGTCAGCTGCTGACTGTGAAAACACAAGAGGCTCAAATCAGTCAGCCCTCGGCGTATTCAAATTGGCACCAGTTTGTTTGTTTTGGGGCTAAACCCAGAGTGAGAAAGCCGGGTCTTTGAGATGCTATTGGAATCACCTGGGAAAATACACAAGGCTTTCATCTCCCTCCATCCCCTGTGGTCAGTAGGGCTCTCTGCCCCCAGCTGGGCTCCCAGCCCCCTTCTCCTTTTTATCAGCGACAGGACCCTGGCTGTGCCTGGGGACAGGCACTTAGCGGTGGCCATATGACATGGAGTGAAAGTCCCGAGGGGACAGATGTTTCTCTTTCAAGGAGCGTGGGGGCTAAATGGGAGAGAGCGCTGAACAAGGTATCAAATACCTGCCAGGCTTCCAAAAATCAATGCCGGGAGCTGTTTCTCTTGATCATGGAGAGGAGCTGCTGGTAAAACCTAACCCCTGGCACTGCACCGAAAGAGGGAGCTGAGTGCAGTAATGCGGGGTCTTTTTTTATTCTTTTTTTTTTTTTTTCTTCTTTGCAGAAATAAGTCCAGAGACACGGACAGAGCTCCTCGGAGTATTCTTCAGGATTGCAAAAATTTTTGTGTGTCTTTCTGAGCACATAAAAACAATGATTCTCTCCTCCTTATAAGAACTGAGGGCCAAACTCCCTGCAGTAGAAATAGCTCTGCTGCCCCTGCACATCAGCCCAGATGTCACCACTGTGATTTTCTTCTACATCTCCAGGTCCTTTGCTAAAAGTTGATGGAAAGAGTTGTTTTCATGAAGCTTAGAGGATGGCATCAGCCATTTCCTTGCTCAGTGCTGTCTAGTACAAAGAAATTATTGGCTGTGAGGTTGGGGAGGCCCTGGCACAGGTTGCCCAGAGAAGTTGGAGCAACCTGGTCTAGTGGAAGATGTCCCTGCCTATGGTAAGGGAGTTAGAACAAGATATCTTTAAGGTCCCTTCCAATCCAAACCATTCCATAACTCTATGATTTTCTGCATAGAACAACAAACATTTCTTTCCTGTTCCCCCAAAGCCCTCAGCTTTTTCAGATTCCTTCATTTTTCACCAAACCGTTTTCGGCTTTTCCTTTGTTTCATTCAGGCCTGTATCAGTTCTCAGGACACAGATCTGCTGCAGACCAGGGATTTGCCCTTACTGGATCTGTGTAGCCTGCTTACACCACTGCCACAGGGTGATTGATAAGAGTTCAGCCCAGCAGCCCTGGATATGAAAAAGGAGGTTTAATCGGATGAGTAACGTCCCAGGTTCTCCCTCTTCACATTTATCAAATAGGAGGATGAATTGGCCCCTCTAAAGAGGGCACAGAATGTTTATACAAACCTTGCTGTCCAACTGCAATCTCGGCTCTTTCATCCTCAGCCTGGAAGGTGTGATCCCAACAGGGTCACACCTTCAAACCCTCTGTCACCTGAGCTGTTAAACAAGGAGCTGGATCTCCCTGTGGGTTTTGAACACGTCAGAAATGAGAAAGTTTATCAGCAGGTTCTGGTCTTTTTTCCCAGTGAAGGAAATGTGACCCCTGGTTCTGTTTCTCCCACTTAACCAAAACCTAGTTACAGGAAATTTGTTTTCTTTCCACTTTTTTCATCATTGCTGATACTGTTCCCTACAGCCATTAAATAAGAATTTGACATTGCCCAGTCGAGATGCCTGGTACAAGTGTCTTACAAGTTTCATGTATGACTGAAACCAAAACATGATTGATCTCTGACAGCAACTGAATTTGGGATTTCTTTGCTTCGTTACTGTCTTCCTTCTACATTAGCTCCAGCAGATGTGCTTGCAAAAAGCACTGCACAGACACCAGGTTTTGCTGTGTGAGTGAGTCACTCCCAGTTTAAGGACTGATATTTATCCTGCAGTGAACAGCTGTATTGGCAGCACTTCCACCCAGATGGGTGCTGGTGGGCTGGGCTGGCTCCAGAAACAGAGAGATCTGGGTTAACCCAACAGGTCTGGATGGGAAGATGGCAGGATTTGGCCATGGTGATTAGCAGGTGCCCATAGAGCAGGACAACTTTTGGCTGGAGACCTGTTTGATTTCAAACTATTGGGGAAGGCTAAGAGGACAGATGTACTGAAAGAATCAGCCTCAGAGACGCATTTGGAGTTGTCTTCATCTCATTGGAAACCGTATTCTACACTAATTTAGCCCACATGATTCATACAGGAGGTGTTCAGACCTCTTGCAGGAACATGTAGAGCCCTGGTGGCACTGGAAGCAGTCCCTGTGCCATTCTGTAGTATAGGGGCTGACCCAGTGCTATGACACTGCAGGGCTGCAGACAGAAGCCAAACTTCATTGATTAGAAAATGAAGAACCAGCAGAGCTGTTTTCCAGACCAAGGTGGTTGTGAGAGCAGTAGCCAACATTAAGAGGGGCTGGGATGCCCTTGGGCTCCACCTCCCAGGGGCTCCCTCCCTTTCCCACTGGGACACTGCATCTCCCATCCCAGCCACTCTGACTGGGAGCATTGGATAGGCTCCTACTTTGAGCACGCTGCCTTTTTGTCCAGGTGCAGTGGCAGAGAAAATCCACCAATCTTGAATTTCCTCACCATACTCAGTGATGCTTTTCCTTTCCCCACCGCCTTTAGCCCATACTGCTGCTTGAAGGGCTTGTTTTGGGAAAGCACAGGGCATGAAGGTTTAGACTGGATATTAGGAAAAATTTCTTCACCAAAAGAGTTGCCAAGCGCTGGAATAGGCTGTTCATGGAAGTGGTGGAGACTCCATCCGTGGAAGGATTTAAAAGATGTGTAGATGTGGCACCTGGGGACATGATTTAGTGGTGGGCTTGGCAGTGCTGGGTTAATGGTTGCACCCAGTGATTTTAGTGGGCTTTTCCAATCTGAACAATTCTATGATTATACAGAGCACAGAAACAACTGTCTGCAGCTGTAGGGAAGGTCATGAATCCTGGTCTGATCATACTCTGGGTGTAAAAGGTCATGAATGGAGCCCCATCTAGCTCATAAAATTTCTATAAGAGCTCAGCATTTTAAAAACAATGAGCTATGCATTTTAGTTTCCATTTATTTTACCTTCTTTGGATTTTCAGGCTTTGGTTCCCAAATTCATTGCTACAGAGCTCAACAGTTTAACTGCTCCTGGTGGGGCAATAGAGCATGTGGCTGGTGCAAGAAGTGCTACATTTGGCCAATACTATGGTGTAGAGCTGTAGGAATGATTTTACAGCAAACTCCCTATTTTGCAGTCAGCTGGCTGCATGTTTTCTGTTTCCCTGGTAATTCCCAGCTCCCCGTGTCATCATATCTGTTTCAGGGGCTTTTGAAGCCACCATGCTGCCTTCTTCAGTTAATGGCAGAAGAGTGCTCTCTGAGACACAGACACTTCTGGAGGAAGAGCTCATTTTTTTTCCCAGGGAGCTGTGCTTCCATGTACACATCTCAAAGGCACTTGGTGGCTCCGCAGCCCAGGCAACATTACACAGGCATTATCATCCTTTGTGCCTCTGCAGGGCTTTGCAGGAGGCTTATCCCAGCCACTCTGCCTGGTGTGCAATTGACCCTGTTAATGCAAGGCAAGCTTTGGGGTTTCAAGGCCTGCCTCAATGTTCCTGAGAGCTCTCCATATTCCCATCCTGTCCGCAGGATGCTGCTGGCTCTCTATGCAATGCCCAGCCCCAAGCAGCCTTTTATTGTCCCCAAGCCCCGCTGACAACACCCTGACCATGCAAGTGAGTTTGCTGCTGGTGAGCTTGCTTGGAGGGTAAAAGCCCTTCAGGATAAGAGTTATGCTTCCCCCAGACTCTTCCGGAAATCAGTACGAAGCGAAAAAGACAGCGGGATGATCCAGCCGGTCTTTCATCCCTAACGAGAGGCTCCTAATGAGAGCCTCCTCCTCCTGCCATGGAGCTGTGCCATTGTCCCTCTCTACATTGTTGTAGTGGAGCAAAGGAGGAGCAGGGAAAGGATCATTTAGCACGTGAAAGGCACCTCTTGTGTGGGGCTACATGCATGGCACAGTTCAGCCAGGGTGAGCGACCAGCTCCTGCCAAGCTGTGATGTATGAGGCAGAAAGGTCAAAAGTTCTCCTTTACAATCGGCAAGAAAAGAGAAGGCAGGCGATGGTCACTTAATTTGTGGGTTTTTCCCTCTACTTGTCAGGAGGAGTTTGGGCAGCGGTGATGGATGAGTCATCAATTAAAGTCGGACACTTCGTCTTTTGTCTTGGTTCCCAAAGGGCCCAATTCAAGCCTTGGCCAAGTCGATGGGAGTCCATCCAGTGATGCCAGCGAGCCCTGGACTGGGACTATGAAGGCTGTGGAGCAACTGAGTTGAACAGCCTGCCTTTCTCCATGCTCAGCACTGTGACTCTTGGCTCCTGAGTTATCGAGCAGGACTTTTCCAGAGCTAAGTCTTCTAACATTTGCCACCAATTGCTTAGATTTCTCTCCCTGGTCCCTCTCTGTGTAGGTTCTTTGATGTGCAGCTGGAGCCAGCAGTGAGCTGTGCAGTGCAGCAGCTCCTCCCTCGTGCCTTCCTGCTTATCTGACCACACATACTGTTAATATTTCCTCTAAGGCGCTCAGCTCCCATGATAACACTGCTTTATCAACAAAAAGCCTTTAAACATTTTGCTGGCAAAAGGAACATTTCCACAGTTTTATTGCAGAATATATGGCCCTTAACGGTTTGATCCTGTAGGACCTGCCCTGCAATCAGCTCACACAGTCCTGCACCAGCACAGGACATCTGGGACCCCCTTCTTTGGGAAATATTGTTCTGTGTTATTGCATGCACAGTTTACATCCATGAAGACTCAGTCTGAAGGTGAAGTCAGCACCAACCATGAGTCTCGGCCTCTTTCTTCATTCCTGGAATTGAGTCTTTGATCTTAGGGGCTTATAAGAGTTTCTATCTATGTGGGAAAGAGACCTTAGTGTGTGCACCAGACAGTTCTTCTTACCGTGTCCTGGTGCCCAGGTTTGCAAGCCAGAGGGATGTTCCAGTGTGCTCTGCTCTCTGATCGGGTCTGTGGAATGTGGGATCTGGAACCACCAATGTGTGGAGGTCACCACCTCTGTGGACTTGTGTTCACTGGAGGCCTGGGCCTGGCAAAGACTTCCTGAGTTTAGTATAGAGGAAAGAAGAAGTAACATGAACATTCTCCTTTGTATCCCTGTGTCAGTTCTAGCTGAGGTGAATGAACTTCCAGGAAGATAACATGGGCATGGCCAAGTGGTTGCCTCCATGAAATGGTATAATTAGGAAACTGGACACATTTTTCACCATCACTGGTCTTGGCTGGCCTGAGTAAAAACCTTTCCCTTTCAAACATATGCACAGGCTGTTTTATTTATGTCACACAGGCCGTGTGAGGATTGCTTCTCCTCAGGCTGGATGGAGAGGTTGGGGACTGTGGGACTTTGTCACAGCACTGGCTGGAAAACCTTCATTGTCTGGTCAGAGCCTGCAGATGCTGTCACATGCCTGAGTGCTCACAATCTGGATGGTTTGTATTGGCCTGGGATGAACAGACGATAATCTTGTCTCTGCTACATGTCTCCTTGGAGAGTTACACCACTCTCTCTCTCTGCTGGCCCTCATCACAGGACCTGGCATAAAACACCATGAAAAACTGTTTCTTATGGGAGTGGAACAGAAGCTGGTTTAGTGTTTTCCAATCAGCCCTTTTTCTTACAGTGACACTCATGGACAGAGCTGTGATTTCCATTGAAAGGATAGCTTGGCATTCTGGAGTGATTGAAAGCATTTTGGAACTCACCAATTAAAATAGTTTAGATAATAAGTAAATACATATAACGAATATTCCTAAGAATTTGAAAGTCCATTAAGACATGTTGCTCCTGAGGCCAAGCTGGCATTTGTAGTCCTTATGTCTATGCCATGGTTATTTCTGGAATACTGCAGCTCCATGAGAATGTTCTAATACCAGCAAATGTATTTTCATGTGTATTTTATGTAAAGGACTGGATGGAATCCCAGAGCCATATTGTCCAGGGTCCTGTTTCTTAACGCCTGGGACCATGTTCAAGCAGTCAGAGGAACCCAGATCTCCTGATCTGAACATGGCCAGAAGAATCCTGGAAGGCTCTCTAGCCTTGGGGACTGTTCAAGCTATGAGTGTTGTTTTTGGATGATGGCAAAGGTTTAATAAAATGCTGCAGCTGTAGGAAGCACCCTCACTGGAGAGTTTAACTCCCCGTGTCAATATGTGATTTACATTTCCAGCCTCCATGTATCCAGCCTGCGCGACTCCTCCGTCAGTGGGGTGGGCAGACCCAGCGCTTACTTTGGCAGAAGAGTTCCTCAAGTCTTGTTTAATTAGAACTCAGACCAGCTTCCTGGAGACTGTGGGAACCTCATTAGCAGCCCAAATAGAAACTTGAAGAGGCCAACTCAGTGGGAAAAGATTGCTTGCTAAGAACTTTACTTACCAAGAACTTAACCTCTTCAAGAGTCGCGTCTCTTAGGTACAGCAGAAGAATTTATGGCTGGAATACAAGGTCTCATAATCTTCCAAATGTTGGAGGTTTTGTTATTCAATGTGAATTAAAACCTCTCAAAGGAGTAGACAAAATCTTTTTGGCTCAACTGTCTCCAGTTATTCTTAGGTGTCCTGTCTTCAATTGGTTTTAAATAAAGAATCATAGAATTATAGAATGCTTTGGGTTGGAAGGCACCTTAAAGACCATCCAGTTCCAACTCTCCTGCTGTGGACAGGGACACAATTCTTGGTGTCTATCTCAATGCTCTTCCACCATTTGGAGATACTGATTGCTGATTTGCTGTCCTCATCCTTGCCCCACTTGACAACGTACATTTATAGTTTAATATGTGTCAGTTCATAAAAAAATCCTCTTATTTTAATATTTAAGATGTAACAATATTTTCAGACACCTAACTCACCCATAAACAGCTAAATTTAGTTCACTTAATTTCAGATGACATCCCATCTATTGTGTCTTCAGAAGGTTTTAGAGAGTTCTTCCTAGACTAAGCTGACAAGCAGTGTCTGCTTCAGGACTGGCATGGAAAAGACCTATAAAATACAACTAGAGCACTTGAATTGTAGCTCAGTAAATGCACACACTTGCCTATCTCTGTGAGAACTGGATGGAGTCTCAGGGCTATGATTTGCAGTTGCTCTGTTCTCTTTAATTTTGGAACTATGCCGAAGAGGCTAAAGGGACCCAGTACTGCTGATCAGAAGAAACACAGAAGACTCCTGGAAGAGCAGCTGATTGTTCATTTCCTGTCCCCATGCTTGCCTCATGCTGGCAACATTGCCATATATTTCAGAGGAGAAATATGTGTTGGTCTATAAAAAAAATCCATATATTTTTCCTACCCTAAAGACATGATTATCCTCCTTCTTCTTTGGCCTCTGTAGACATGGAGAGGGAAAAAACAGGATGCCTGTATCTACCTACCACTACAGCATTATTTACAAAATCCTAAGGATGAATGAGGTTGGTGAGGTTGTGTTTTCCTTCTTTCCTTTTTTTTGTTTTTAATTAAATGCATCCCACCCAATCAGGAAAGAAATCAAATCTCCAGTTAAAACAAAGGAAAATCAAATAAACATATGTATGTTTTGAAAAGCAATATTGTCCATGGGAGGGGGGCAGATCAGGGAAGAAAAATCAAGCAGTCTTTCCATAGGGAAGACCTTTTCATAGGCAATTCTTGCAAGACATAAAAAAAGATTTCTGCTGCAATTTTCTCTTCTGGAATTATCGAAGGCTGAAAGACCTTTGGCCTCATGTTCATGAAAGACAAAGAACAGGGGCAAGATTTCTCAAATCCCTGTTATTATTGTGCTGAAGAAATAATCCTGCTTTACTGAGTTGTTTTGAATCTTTCCTACTGCTGCTAATAAAAGTAACTTATTGCAATGGTTACAAAAATGTTTCCCCAGACCAGATACCCACTATAAAGAAAGTGGTTTGCAAAAAAATAAAAGAAAATAGAAGAGAGAGTGTCCTGCTGCCTTGATTACAGCAAACCACGAAATGCTTAGAGGAAAGATGGAGCTCACTGTACTTCTTGGTGGTTCCCACAGACTCTGCTGACTTCAGGTAGGGACAGATCCTTCCTTCTCTGCAGAAAGACCAAAAAACCACCTCTGTTTCCCGGTGCTTCTATTATGGTGTTCTCCCCCAAAATCTGGAGGATGCCTTTTGGGGTCTGCAGCAATGGCAATGGATCATTTGTAGCCCAGAGTAGTTGTGGATGCCCCATCCCTGGAAGTGTTCCAGGCCAGGCTGGATGGGGACCTGAGCAACTTGGTCTAGTGGAAGGTGTCTCTGCCCATGGCAGGGGGTGAGAACCAAATGCTCTTTAAGGTCCCTTCTAACCCAAACCATTCTGTGATTCTACGAACAATGTATATTCCAGTCTGCCCATGCAACTGGTGTCACTGGGCCTTTTTTGCTGCGTTGTAACTGCTGTGGCCTTGCTCTGGCTCCTACCATCACGAATTTTGCTGAAGCTTGACCTGCACAATGAAATTGGTAGTGTAGCTTCACCCCCTGGAGAAGTTCCTACATCTCAGTGGTGTCAAGGCCGTGCGCGGGATGTGGTTATAAACCCTGAGGGTTCTGTTGGGGTCTTATTCCTGTAAGGGTCCATTTGCAGGTGTGACACACTGGTTCTCTACTTTGCCTTTCTCTTCATGGTAAGACAGCATCGCCTCCTTCCAGCTCCTCTGAAGCCCTTGTTTCATATTTCTGTGGACCCAAACTAGACCAAGGCTTTAGCATTCTACCTAGAAGGCAGTTTTCAGGAATGCCACACCAAAATGGATGTTCTCCCCAGGAATAGGCACCCTCTCAGTGTGCAGCCTGTGCCTGGGGACCAAAACAGAAGGGAAAACCTTGAAAGATTTGAGAGAAGTTGCTCTGCTGCTGTGCCCAGGGGATGTTGTGCAGATGTGAGCTGTGTGAGGTCACAGGTTAACAGGGAGAAGTGCTGCCTTTGGAGATGTCAGACTGGCTGAAGACTTACCCTGGGAGCTTGATTTGGGGAGGCAAGGAGGAGCCAGGAGGCTGTATCTGGCTTCTCTGGTGTTCTGAGTGGGGGCCCTGGTGCTCACCCAAGAAGACTAGGACCTTTATTTATATTAATGAACATTAAAAAATAAAACCAGCATGTATTTGTGTGTTTGTGTACACACACCTCCATGTTTAACTAGCCAGGCGTGTGCTCCAGAGCGGAGTTTTCACACTTCTTTTATTTGATTTTTATCACTGTCTTGAGCATAGAAATTTCCGCACAGTTAACTGACGTGACATATGCTTGCCAGCAGTCAGCTCTTAATCCCATCCTTCCCTTTCACCATGTTTCTGATTATGCTGATGGCAAATCCTCCTCAGGATTGCACTCGCAGTGGATGCAACTGGAGCCAAACCTTCTCTTAGAAGCACAGAGATATTTGACGGTTGTCCCACGAGGTCTCAAGTTTTTTGCAGCAATAAACAAGTGCTTTGTTGGCTTCTGAGGCTGGTGGGAGCAGTTATCAGAAACTGTAAGCAGCTGGTGCTCCTAAATAACATGCCTGGTAATCCAGAGCCATTTTTAGTGATAAGAATTCCTGAATGTAGCCCTTGCTTTGCTGCACACTTCAGATATATGAAAAAAGATGACTGTCTTGCCTGACGTGGCTCGTGGAGGTATGTGGGCAGGGGCAATTCCCTCACAGCACTCACACCCATTCTGAACTACAAGTTGTGCAGGAGACCCAAACCTCAAGCAATAATATGATTAATAGAGGAAATCCAGATCCAGACCCCACCCTGCATTGCCGCAGAGTGCACAGGAAAGTGAATTCCAAATCCCTGAGATGGGACCAAATGCAAATGCTGTCAATGCCCATGTGTCAAGACATCCAGGTAGGTGCTGTGAGCATCCTTTGTGAATTATGGCAGAAAGTGATTTATGCTAAGCACAAAACACTTTGCTGATCTCCCCGACCAAAGTCCCCAGAGCTCTGATCATTGCACTGGTGGTGGAGGTGAAAAGAGAAGCAATTTTTACTGTGTGAGAAGCTTTGATTTTCTGTTAATCACTTCCTACTATAAATCAGCTATAGGCAGCTGCATCCACTTGCTCCTCAGGATAGAAAAATATACCCTGCTGCTAGACAGCAACACAGGCGCCAAAAACATCGCGGGATCAAAGGGCACTGCGATTTATCCCAAGCAGAATCTAAACAAGCCTGTCAGCTTGCCTGGGCCATTTGTTTATTTAAGCTGTGGACACCCATGTCTGTCCAGCACTGGGGGATGGATTTATCATTAGCATCATTTGTTTCACGTCTGAGCTCACTCTAAATGCCCCTTTCATTCAGCATCCTGATCTTTGGTACCAAATCCGCAGAGGGAGTATTTTCCAAGGGCTCTGCACTGCAAGAGGAAACCCAGCTCTTCTCTGTGCTTGGAACTGTCTGTTCAGCTTCTTAGAGAGGGAAGCTGCTTTTCCTTCTTTTCCACAAAACTCAAAGAATAGCGTTGTCAGCAAAAGTTACTGTCCAGAAACACCAACAGCTAGGGCTGGTCTTAGTGTGGAAAAAATTATTTGTTTCTTTTCTCCCCATCCAGGCTTCTCTAGAGTGAAACTGGTTTGCAGTCTGTCCTCCTGCTTCCTGGTCAAGAGAGCTTAGCGCCTGCTCTGAATCCCTCCCTGAATTTCCCAGAACTGTGAAGACTTTCTCTGGAAGTGCAGTGCTACTGCTGTACTTGTCTGGAGAAGGTCAAACATTCTTCTGGGTTCCCAGGAACAGACCTGCCAAGTCAAGTATGTTTTGGGTTTCTTCCCCCCTCACCCCTATGTAAACTGTACAGAGGGCACGGGAGGTTTGGCCTTTCCTTCGTGAGATTCAAGTGACAGCTGTTTTTATTGATGCTATCTCTTTGGCACTCAGAGCAAGGACAGAGGAATGGGGTTGGGCTGTGATGAAAAAAACAGGTTTAACATCACAGTGTCTCCTTGTCTCCCACAGCCACCACTTCTCTCTTACACAGTGTTGCTCTTTCTTCACCATGTCTGTGAGAAGAGAACAGCCTGGAGCTTCTGCGCATGGATAATACAGCAACCACCAAATTAACTGACCCTAATTACACCAACTCGTCTTTCTTGAGGGGTGGTGGTATGCAGAGGAGAGGTAAATGAGTGTTTGTCCAAACCTGGGGCTGGTTGGCTTTCAGTGCTGCTGTGTGGGTCCAGGTAATCACAGAGCCCAGCTCTGTGATTGCAGGCAGTGTTTCAAAGCCCTCTGGTACCTGGGGGTTTCTGAAATACCACCAAAGGTGCCTAAGTTAATTTGACCTCTGTATGAATGAGAAGCCTGTTTAAAAATCCCCTTGGCAGCCTTGCAGAAAAACATCCCTCCACTTTGAAGCTGAAGGGCTGAAAGGACACTCTCTCTCACACCCCCAACAGATCGTGCCTGTGTGCACGGAGGAGCTGAGGGGGTGAGGGCAGAGGTGGCTGCTTGGCTGTGGTCACATCAGCCCACCAGCTCCTGGCAGCTGGGATGAGTGTGACTACATGGTGTCACAGGTCTTTCTGTGCTTCTGTTTTGTACTTGTCATCTGCATCCATCATGGACACCTGTTGTGGGTGGTTGGATGGAGGAATGGACATCCATCGTGGAGGGATGGACACCCACAAGAGCTGATTCCAAAGGCTTCATTGACCAGCCATCACTGGCCAACGACCTCCTACGTTGCTACACAGACTCGATGGATGTCAGGAGATCTGCCACACAGGTGGATGATGTGTACCCCAATGATTTCTCACTGAGATCTCCTTCACTTCTTTTTAATTCCCTTCTTGTAGGAAGCATTTGAGTCTGTGAGAGAAAGAGAACTGATTAATGGCAGTGGCAAGCGGGGATAGAGGGAAGAAACAAATGGCATGGGAATCTCTTCTCTGCATGATTTAAAGCTGTAACCCTGATACCTTAATGATGCCTGTAACCCCAACGCCTTGTGGCATTCAGAGCATTTTTTTGGTTTGAGAAAGAAGTGTGGGACTAGAGGAGAGATAGTTAAGACAATGACAGTGCCCTGGCTTCCTTAGCAAGTCAGGCCTGTTCACACAGTGAGCATAGGAACACCTCAATTCAGATCCAGAGGGAAGCAGAGGTCACTCGCTCTAAACAGGTTGTCACATTCTAAACAGGTTGTCACATCCTCGAGAGGCTGTGGTCATGCCCCAGGACATGGAGATGGCGACAGGTATTTCCCTGCAGCACAGAATGACTAGACCAGGCTGTGGAGTAGAAACCACAGTTCTTTTTCACGCTCCCCAGAGCCAGTTTGGGCCATTTGTCTCTGCAGAAAGGAGGCACAAAAGTTGCTTGAAGACAGAGATGTTTCGCACCATGAGGCTCAGAGAGTTCTGTTTTCCTCACAGAAAGGAGACGGTGAGGTGACCTTATTATCCTTGCAGAATCTCCCTGGAGAGAAATCTCTGAGAAATCTCACAGGAAGGACAGAGCAAGGACCTGTGGCTGACAACTGACAGACACAAGCCAGAATTAAGATGCACATTTATCACAGTTAGTGTGATTAGCCACTGGAACAACTAATGAAGGAAATGGTCAATTCTTTTTGTCTTGTGCCTGTTTTCCTGGTAAACACAAGGGACTGGGCTTGCAGTGAGAGCAGGAGGAAATGCAAGAGTCAGATGCTGCCAGGTGATCTGATGGCATCCCAGCCTTATGCTCTTGGAATGGGTGATGTGAATAGGATTTCATCACCTTGATATGCTTGGATGAACAGTGCTTTAAACCTGATGTGCTCAAAATCTTAAATAACGGTGCAGTAATTGTGTCACATTGGCCTTTCTCCATGTAATACTCACTTCATTAAGCCTCCTCTTTGAAAATTCAGCAAATACACACATTTCTAATAGGCGTGCAATGTATAGCATTTGCAAATGTTCTCACAGCTGGGCTACTAAAAAAAGCTCTCTGTAGAGCATAAAGAATATTTTATCAATAGTTTCTATCTGAGCTTCTGCTGTGGGTGTGAAATAACTATTATGGTCAATGGTAAATAACTTCCAGTTCCCAGAGCATGGACTTGGAAAAGCTCTGATTGCAGCCACTGAAGGCTGCAAGGGTGCATAATGCATATGGGAAAAGGCTCTCTGAGCACGAGCAACATTTGGAGATACAGAGGTGTAGAAATTCAGTCTCATGCTCTTGAGGCAGAACAATAACATTAAAAATTCCTCCTGTGTGCTAGGCTCAGACTCAGTCACCTCATACGGATAAAACCCTGTGTGCTGATTCAGTGTGCCAGTGTTTTTCAGGGAGCTGGTATTGAAGAGTGGTTATATTGAGCAGTACTTTGCTGATCCCCGCCTGGAATCCCAGGAGCTCTAGTCTTTGCACTGAGCAAAACAGAGGAAAAAAGAGCAATGTTGGGATTCTTCTGGGAGCTGGGATCACTGCTTCCTGCTCTCCATGAGACAGGAACACACACTATGGCTCAGAGAAGATCCCTTCTCACCTCAAGGACGCTTCTGCTCTGCAGGTTGCATAGTGAGCTCTTTGGGGGTGGTGATGAAGAGGCAATGACTGTGTTGAACTCACTGGTCTGCAGAAGGGATCCTTCCTGGAGCACCACCTTGCTTGGGGCTGGTCCCAGTGTGAGGAACCACGGTCTCTGATTGTCATCCGCCAATGGCATCTAAGAAGGGGAGCAGCCTTAATTTGTTCTCAGGAAGGACAGTTAATTTTTAACTGAGGCTGTGTTTTGTCTTCCATCCTGCAATCCCCAATACTGCCTCTGCTTGCCCTTCAGGGCAGTAGGATCTACCCCGTTTGACAGTCAGGCCCCTTGTGGGGTCACAGTCACTGAGCCATCCCACAGGAATTGGGGTACTTGCACGTCTGGGCACTGTATTTTCTTTCACTTGCAATGCAGATCCATGTGGTTCCCTACAAGCTGTAACTTGCTATTTAGGTATTTGTATGGCAGAGTGGTGGAAACTCCACAGAGGAGAGTGTGTGAACTGAGATGTGTGTGCTCGTGTCATGGCACAACGCCAGGAAAGAGCACTTGAGGGGCCCTGAGAGGTCTTTGGGGCTGGAAAGGACAGCAATTATCATTCTGTAGAAACTTGCCACATTTTTGTCAAGGTGAGGACCTCTGAACTAACCCCACCCACATCACTTGCTGCTTTCCTAAGCAATATGTTTTAGATCCCTCAGAAGGGGTTCACAGATTCCTCCCCAAGTCTCAAAACTTTTTTATCCAAAACCTACTTCTTCCTCTTGCTCTTGTCTCCAGCACCTGATAAGTAGTATGCTCCTGAGGCAACACTTAAACACATGTAACTGAGGCTCCCCTCTCCTTCATTTTGTCCTAGAGAACATGATTTCAAAAGTGGGAGAAAATCCATTAAAAACAAAACTGGAAAGAGGCTAACAAAGCGGTAGAACAAACATTTACTGAAATTTCAGTGGAGTTTATGCACACTGACTATTTTCCAATTTATTTTTTTCAGATGGACTCCCAGGTCTTAGCTCTTCCTTTGTGTATATGTAGAACATAAAAACAAACCAAGCCCAATTCCTACACAGGGAGACTGGTATGAGCAGGGACCTCCCCCCCATTTCTGGGAAAAGGAATGAGGTCTCATGGGGTAGGCGTGGGGCTGTAATTAGTTCTACAGCTCCTGGCAGGATGTACTTGATGGCTCATCAAGCAATGGGAGGCTGACCCCTCTCCCTACAATAAAATGTTAAATATTTTTCAATGTGCAATTATTTGGGCTTGTGCTGATCCTGACTCTGATAAGTCTCATGCATGGTGGTTCAGCTGTTTTAGGCAAGAAGGTCTATTCTGCCTCCTCTTGTAGAAGGACACAGGGTAGGGAAAAGAGATGGGCTGTCACTGGAGAGAGGAACAGTTGATGCATCTAGATCTTTTTTTCTGTGTCTGATTCTTTGAATCAACTTTCATTGCTCCACAACCCTAAAAATTACTTCTGACTCTATTGCTGAATACTAATTTTTCTATGTAATAACAACCAGCGGCTTCATAACAGGCTGAGGGAGGTTTGGAAGGCCACAGAAAGCGCTGCTGGAAAGAGCCTGAGAAAGCAAATCTCACCAGTCTTGTCTCTGGTGCTGAGATAACACAGAATAACATATTTTTTGAAATGCTCGTGATATTCACAGTCTGAATGCACCTTTATGTACCATGGGCTTGTTCATTAATTGTGTCCCTGCAGTGATCACAGGGTGAGGTGCATTGTGTGCTATTTATACACAATTCTTCTCATGCTGAAGAGGCCCCGTCACAGGCTGCTCCAAATGAAAGGATATTTGTGTGCCAGAAAGCTGCCCCATCACAGCTCAAGACAAGAGCCCTCAGATGATGACAGGCAGAGTGAGGAGTGCAATGAAATAATGAGAAAGTATTGAACAGCCAGAGGTCTTAGCACATGACTAGCCTTATTCATGCCTTTTTGTAGGCATCTTGGTAAGGGGCAGTCTCAGAAGGGAGCTGGCACTGCTCACAGCACAACTCTGGGGAGCACAGGGAGCGACTGAGAAGCTGGGGGTAAAAAAAGGAGAGACACAAGTCATAAGACCAAGGGAGGAAAAGCTTGAAAATGAAGGGTGCAGCTGGCTGTTTCAAAGTGATGGGTAGGATGCAGCTGGAAAACTGGTTTGGGAACTGGACTGAAGCAAATCTAGGGTGGGAGTTGGAGGATGGGGACTCTGGAAGTATTTGTGACTGAAGATCAGGTGAGAGATGAGAGAGAGATGGTAGCTGAAGAGGCAAGAAGGGATGCAGGATGAAGCACAAACCAGAGGAGATGAAGAGCTTAGCACCAAGAGAGTCTGGTCCATCCCTGAGGCAGAAGTGGGTATAGAGGCAGTGTCAGAGCTCTGGGATCCAGGAGTGGGAGAGAGCAAGATAGGGAAAAATTTTAACTGATTGCACAGGGCTTGATGCACCTGACCTTCTCTGACCTTGAAACCACAGTCCCTAGCACAGGAGGATGCTTGGAAAAATGGATGCTGCAGGTATGCATCAGGGTTCTCACAGGTCATCACTAACCCACAGAAACATGCTGAGCTGGAAGGACTCATCTGTCCATTTTGCTGCTGAGAGGCTGGAGGACAAAGAGGATTTTTCAGATTCACAGAATATTCTGAGTTAGAAGGGACACACAAGGATCATGGAGTCCAGCTCTTAAGTGAATCCTATAGAGGGATCAAACTCAAAACCTTGATGTTATTAGTACCATGCTCTAACCAACTGAGCTAATTTCAGATGCCAGTAGAGAGGTGACTGGCTCTATCTGTTTCTGTAAACTTGCCACACAGAAACCAGCTACAGCTCTGTTCCTGCTTTTACACCTGTACCAGCATGAGAAGTGACAGAACAGTGTCCCAACCAGTCCCTCCAGTGAATGAGGCACTGCAGAGCTGCTAGTGCTTGGCCCCATCAGCAGGACCTACCACAAGGAGTCCCTTGGACAAAAGCACTTGGGCTAAAGCAGCACAGACCCTGCCTCTGTGTGTCTGCGTGTCCCCCCGTGTCAGTGTGCAAATATTTTTGGTACAGGCAATCCTTCCCCTCTGTCTCTCTCCTGCTTGCTCGGGTCTCCCACTCAGCGCAGAAGTGAGGAAGAGGAGCAGACACTGAGTCAGATCTGGGAAGGGAAGAAGAAACCTGAGGGTCGAGCCATTGGCCTCATATCTGTGGGGATGGATTCAGGCAGTTCAGCTGATCTCTGCATCCATCCTCTCCCTTCCCTTTCCCAAGTCCCGAACACTGCAGCTGGCGGGGGCTGGCGTGCAGACTCAGAGCCACGTGTCACCCACGTCCCCGTGCCCTCCTGGCCATCTGTGGTCTGTGTGTCATGCCAGCGGCTGGACCACACCATGGAGGGGGTGGGCCAGGGCTCCAGAGGGCACGTGTAAGGCAGAGCTGTGCTGTGCCTTCTCCCAGCTCGCAGCCTCCATCCCGCTGTGCTGCAGTGGTGCTGTTGAATTCTGATGAGGCAATGACTGGCGTCTCTCCAAGATGTCACATTTTGGGGGGAGGGTTTGCTGAGGAGGGACTCGGCAGAGGGGAGAGGAGGATTGTTTCTTTCTGGTCTAGAGGATCAATGGACTTTTTTTTCCTGAGAAGTCCAGGCCTGACCTGCCCCTGTCTCCCCTGTCACGAGATGAGTTCCTTTTCCCCCCATGTCTGTTGTCCTTTGCTCCTGCTCCATCTGTCTAGGGCTGAGAGTGAGATTTATCTCACCAAAACCAAAGAAAAATAAATTCTAGGGGAAAAAAAAAAGCCCTAATAAAACCAAACCACAAAACTTCCTTTCTCATTTTGAATCCTCCACGAATTCTCATCTTCCCTGCCAATACAAAGAAAACACCCTCTAAGCTTTCTCTTGGCGAGCAGGGAAATACATCCCAATTAAACAAATATTCGATGGCTGCACAGCCCAGTGGGTCCTTGGGGTTATTTCTCCAGGGCCACCTTCTGAGACGCTTGGACAGTCTCACATTGGCCCCTGTTCTGAGAATTTCTGTCACACGCACGAACTCAGCTGCGGTCGATGCTCCTGCCTCTCTCGATCCATCATGCTGACAGGCCCCCACTGCTGCTGCTGTGAGCACTGTGCCCCTGCATGTGGTCCTGGGCCACCAGCCACGTGCTGACCTGGTGGGACTTGCAAAGAGTCTGAGGTCGTGAAGGGGCTCCGGGGCAAGCTGTGCTGATATGAGCATGAGGCAATACCCAGAAATGTACCTTCTTGGCTCTTCCTGTTGCTTGCATCTGTCCTTCCAGTATAGCCCTATCCTTTCTCCCTGTTCTCATCACCCTGGAGTCAGGCTTCCAATGCAAAAATGCATCCAGGCTTTTGTCCAGTATCTTACAGCCCGATCCAGCTGGCAGTGAGATTTATTGAACAAACAGTGGTACGGTAACAGTGAAAGATGAGATCCTCTCAAAAATCTATCATAGCCTAACCAGAAAACCCAGTTCTTGAACCCCCTTCAACTTTGTAGCAGGAGGGGCAACAGCTATTCCCTTCCTCAGTTATCCAGACAGTACACCAAAATGTGACTCCTAAAAATGCAGGTTCAGTAACCTTGCAGGTGGTCTGCCTGAGTGACTGTCACCTAACTCTGTCCCCCGGGGTGTGTGCAAAGCCAAGAGCCCCAGCTGCCACTCAGACCCAGAGTGGGGTGCCTGGCACCACCTTCCTAAGGCCACTGTATTTTTCTCTGTTTCCCATTGCAGTTTTGTGTCTGTCTTATCCACTCTCTCACCTTTCCAAAGCTCTGACTCAGACAGCAATGGTCAACACTCTTTCCTGGTATCTCTTCAAGTAACAGGAACATCTTTCCCCCTCCTTTTTGTCAGCCATGTCCCATCTCTTGAGCTGCATATCCTGGTAACACTCTGTCTCTGCTGACCAGCCTGCCTTGCTCAGCAATGATGGGAATTTCCTTGAGTCTTTTATGGACTTTTTCCTGTTACTCAGCTTTTCAGTTTGAGAGGAGATCTTGCAGTGATGCCCCAAGTAGTTAGGAGGGGGATAGCTGGTTTCATCACTTTTTCCATTATAAATTACCTTTCCCTCTTCACCCTGCCCTTCCCTTCTTCCCAAAGGGTCACTGCAAATTGACATGTAGTTGCAATGGGCTATTCAGAGGCTTGATCTCATCCCTGTTTGAGAGAAACCTGGCGGGTTATTTTTAACATTTATACACATCTGAAAAACATGAATGTGGTCTGTTGTGCTGTGAGCCATGAGGACCCCAGAGACCCTGGGCTGGAAAGAGAAACAGCTTTTAAATATTAAGAGGGAGGCACTTGACTGACCTCTTCTAGATAGATATGTGCTCACTACATCATCTTCAGCTGGGACTGGGGCCAAGCTGGGGCCTCAGCCTCCTCCAGCATTGCTGGCTTTGGTCCTTGCTGACCCCGGAGGAAGGAGAGATGAGGACGTGCTCTGCCTCCAGGACACCCTCAGCACCTCCCCTGGCTTGTCTAAATCCCAGTTTGAAATGCCAGTGGTGGTGCAGGAGAGGCTGCACATGCTGGGAACTGGTGAGCTGCTGGCTGGGACGTGGCCCTGGTGTGAAGAGGTGCTGGGAGATTTTCAAGGTTGAGGGGATCAGTGGCTAGAGCAGAAGATGTTGGTGATTGGGGTAACTTCTTGTGTGTTTTCAGAGAGGGCTGTAGGATTTGCAGAAGCAAACAGGCAATTATTTGTTTGGGGTTTTTTAATTAGACTCACTTGTGATTGCAAGCCAAGATTAATGACTTGCTGGAGTCAAATGCAAATGCTTCAGACCAAGTGAGGCTGTGTGGATTACCCTGTTCCTCCCTCCCTCTTCTCTCCTTGATATAAACCCTAACCTGCAGCTTTGGGACACAGCACCTGGTCCATCCCTGTGACCTATTAGTGGTGCTGCCCTGTTCATTATCCACAGTAGTGCGGGCTCCTTTCTTCTCCTGCAAATAGCACAAGGTCCCTCATGGGATCTGTTGATGTGGATGCCAAAAGCTCTCTTCTTTCCACACTGCTTTCTGCAGAGTCCCACTGGGTTGATGTGAAAATCCCAGGTGAGCCCAAAGCCACTGTGGCAGTGTCAGGGCTGCACTGAGAGTGAACCACAGCCAAAAACTTTCATCAAGCCAGAGAGTTGATGAATTGCTTATACCACTTGCTCTCTAGACTCTTCTGGTGTTTAGTTATGAGGACTAGAAAGACACTCCTAAAACACAAGGCTCTGCTCTTGTCCCATGAGAGTCCTTTGCATGAGCCTTTAGAATCTGAGGCAGTGGTTTATATAGCCAAAAAGTGATTGACTATTCCGACATCCTTTCTATTATCTTGTATGACATCCAATCTGGGTTTAAATAATGACACTGATGGAAAATCCCCTGCAGCCCTGGGGATGCAGTCCCACCATTTAAAACAAAACCATGCCTCATGTCTAACTGTAAGTCATTGTCAGCTGAAAACAGCCTTGGCTGAACTCCAGCCCTGATTGTCTTTACAACTATTCAGTTGGAAGACTGTGGCATGGGTTTACCTTATCTCACTCAAGGATGCTCATTACAGCCTGGGTCCCTCATTGCTGGGACTGCAATCAGTGTGGCCCTGTGTGCTCGGGCAGGCACAGTGGAGGACTCCTGCTCGCTTAAATCCTCTTCTATTGCCAGAGAAAACACTTCACCATTTCCCATTTTTGTGTGCCATTTGGTGAGAATGACCCTTCTCAGAAAAGGTACTACACCCTCGAATGAGGAGAAGCTCTTCCCCCAGGATGATGGTTGCTGCTACCCTAACAGGCAGGTGGCTCAGAGGAGTGAGGGCATTTCCTGTCCTTGCGGGGTGTGTTTGGAATGTGATCAGCAGACTTTATGCTGGTCTCAGTCCTTGGCAGGCTTGGGACTGCCTGCATGGGACTGCAGTTGAAGACTAGTCTGCAGCAAAGAGCTCAGACGTGTCTGTCATACTTGGAAAGAGGGGTTTGGTGGTGGGAGCATTACAGATGTGGGACTGTGAGTGGTCAGAAATGCTGATGGAGAAAGTCACAGTTAGTAATGCCAGGAAAATGCCTGCTGTCTTGCTGGGGGCTGAGGTTTTCTTGCTGCTAGAAAGCAGGAGAGTGCTGTGGTGGGGTCAGGAGAATGGTGGGAGAGAGGAGCTGGTAAAGAAGGACTGTAGGTCATTCACAGTGATGCGTGTCTACTGTGTGGTGTGCACCTCTTCTGGCCTCACACAGCAATCCTATCCTTGCCTCAATGAGCTTGGCATCACTGCAGACATAGAGGGAATATCTGTTCCATCACACCAGGCGCTATCCCATGATGGTCAGTGCCAAGAAGGGTTAAAATAGAAACAGTAAAATGTGAGAGAAAGGGCTTATTTGACTTAGTGATACACAAGCTATAAATCACCAAGCTTTCTGGGGGTAAGATAACAGCTGTTAAGTGAGGAATAATCTTCTTTATTAGGTGAGCTGTTTATTAATCACTTTGTATCCAGCTAATCTTTAATTTCTAAGCTTTTCTCTGCAGCAGCTGTCTGAGTAGGAGGAAGGACACTGGTGTCAGCACCTGCAGGATCATGTCTGTGTCCTCTGGCTTTGCTCAGCCCTCCTGAATTGTGAGTACATTTAAAAACTGTGTGCCTGTGAGTGAGGCCCATGGAGAAAACATGTAGTTTCCTAAGCCACAGCCGAGCTCTGGCAGGTGCCCATTCATGTTCCCCTGGTGTGCAGTGAGCAGGAGCTGAGATTTAGGTCAATGTAAAGGGATGCATCATTCCCTTTATTGCTGCCAGCTCAAGGGATGCTTCTGGGCTCTGCTCCACTGCAGTGATTTGCAAAGCTGAGGCTTAAGACTGGGGATGAATAGATCTGGGAAATGAAAATGTCCATCTTTCTCTTGTTGCCTGCCTGCAGGAAGTCTTCTGCACATAAAATGGGTCTGCTGCTATTGATTTTGGATGTCTGTGTTTCTGGGGACTTCACCTTTACTTGATGTGAGTGTCACTGTTTCATTTTCCTGCTACATCGCTTTACAGTTCAGTCAGTGCTGTGAGCTGCAGATACAAGGGCAGAGCTGGCTTTTGAAAGGCTGGAATGCCTTAATGGGCTTTCTGATATGAAAGCAAATTCCTGCAGAGGTCAGGTCTCCCGTGTGGGTAACTTAGGGGAAACTGGAATGGAGAAACACCCCTCTAAAACCTTCAAACTAAAGAGATATCACTGTGCCTGTATAGGGGTAATGGAACACTGTGGTGAGACATCTTCCTTTGGAAACCAAGTGTCTGGTCTCCAGTGCTATCAGAGAATCATAGAATGGCTTGGGTTGGAAGGGAACTCAAAGGTAATCTGGTTCCAACCTCCATTCTATGGGCAGGGACACCTTCCACTAGACCGGGTTGCTCCAAGCCCTATCCTGGCCTTGAACACTTCCATCCACTGCTTGTCTGGGCAACTATATACACCTGTGATGTGAAGGATGTGCAGGCAGAGTGACAGCAACTGCAGCCTGCACACGGGACAAAATACCACCTTCTATACTGTGGGTTGGAATTGCACTTTCCTGGAGCCTCCCCCTCTTTGGAAATTCTGTGATAATTCTCAGAGATTGCACCTTTACACAGCAAATGTTCCAGTTTCCAAGAGGTTGCATTAAGGTGTGAGCACTTGCAGGTGTTTTCTCACTGTCAGTCTCACACTCACATCAGGCTCTGAGTGAGGTCCCCTGTGCAGATGAAGGCTCCCTTAAGTGGTGAGAGGAAAGAGGGTTGACTGACAGACTTGAAATATTTATAATGATTGCCTATGTCAACGCGTAAGATTTTTTCCCCCCTCTACTGCAGGGTGCATCACACCAAAATAGAACATATGGTAAATGGACTGGAAGAATTAACTTTTGTCTTCTGACTGCTAAAGATCTGTGCTATTTCGGGGCTTGACTTGCACTCAACCTGCCACAGACATGGGGGACATCTGTTATGGTCTGGCAAAAGCCAGTGGAGTTATGCTAATATAAACCCTGAACTTCTGCATGTGTGGCCTGATTTAGCTGAAGCTGCAAGCAAAGCAAATTACTTCTCTCCTCCTACAGTAATGAAAAGCCCTTGTTCCCATCACAGGAAGCCCATAGGATTGAGCTCTGCTTGACACATCTGGAAGTCTGGGCTGGGTGCATCTGTAGGAAAGAGGAGCTTCTTCCAGGTGGGAGGGATGTCTGTGCCCTCATGCTGGGCTTGCAGGGAAGGGGTCTGGGCTCCAGCAGACTTTGATTTCAGCAAAGAGATCCTGCTGGTGGACTGGCCTGCTGGCAGGAGCAGGGTTAGCAGAGCTGAGATAGATACAACGTGAGCTTGGCCTTTTTAGGATGGGATCAGTCTTGTGGAAGTTAGTCCTGTTACCTTCACTTATCTCTTTGTTGTATTCAAGCTGGCTTGTCTTCAGTATTCAACAGCAGCTCTCGAAATCTGCCTTCTTGGAAGGTTGGTACCGAGCTATTGAAGCAGCTGTACGCACATCTGTCTAGTTTGGGAAGGGAGTGTGGGAAGGTCTCCCGTGGCACCCATTCTGAAAAAACATTTACTCACTTCTGAAGATGGCATCCTTTGTCAATCCGGCTTTGGGACACAACATGCACAGCTTCAGAATAAAGATCCCTTGTGTACAAGCTGATTTCCAAAGAAATGAAGGAGCAGGATTGCTATAGCTGGGTTGGGAGCCCATGTGGAACCAAGTGCAGTTAAAAATAAATAAAATCTTTTTCATCCCACTTTAAGAAGGAGTATGTCAATGGGACTAAACTCAGCTTGCACACCCTTACAACAAACACAAAAGCACAAAGGCAGATGAAATTCAAAATAGTTTTCCTTTCCCTCCCACTCCTCCACACATCTGCCAGTGGTTTTTGACGTGCTCTGATGTGAGGACAGACTTTGGAAAATCCACTCCAGCTCCCCAAAGAACAGGGTGTTAGCATGTGTCTGTGTATGTTAGGGATGAAAATGGAAAGTACAAGTGGGGAGGGCAGGAGGAGCCAGGGTGATGCCTTAACTCCTTGCTTGGTGGTGGAGGGGGTGGCTTGGTGAAGGCTCTTCCACGGGGGATTGTGTATAAATTTGTAAGTCCTAAAAAAGAACATCTAAAAGAAGTCTGCCTGGGACGCCTTTTCCCTGCCCCAGTGCTTTGCAAACCCTCTCACTGTCACTGCCACCTCACTAACACCCACAGCTTCTGCGGCCAACCACGGCACGTGGCTGCTGCCTGCCAGCAAGCTGCAGCCCCGCAGCTTTGAAACATTTCAGTGCAATTCCATGAAATCTTCTTTTCAGGCACTTCTTCTTTTTCTCAGGGTGAAGCTGGGAGTTGTACCAAGGAAAAAAAAAAAGAGAAGCAGCAAATGTTCTCCAGGAGGTCTGGCCACAGGACAATGGCCAGCGCAGTGCAGTGGCTCCGCGCTGTCCTGCGGCAGCGGGCGGTGGGTAAGCTGCACAGGGAGTATTTTAATTCATGCAGAAGCTCAAGTTCCTTTTCACACTGACCAGTCAATTTGAATCTGGCACATATTCGGATCAATGTTTAACCCTTCAGTCTCTGACCCTGGCTGAACAGCACTGGAGATATGTGGGTGCCTTATAAAAAGTAATAGTTGATGTGCAGGAATGCGCTTCCCATCCCTCTGTTGCTGTGGTCCAAAGGATGGAGCACCTCAGCTGCAGGGAAATATTGAGCAGAGAAGGAATGAGTGCCCTCACTTCTTTAATAGTGGCCAGATTATTGGCTTGGTATATAAGTAAACAGCTGAACTTGGGCTTCCTCAGCGCAGCAAAGATCAAATCCACAGCTCTGAAAGCTCAGTCTCTGCCCTGTCTCTTCATTCACACCAAGTGGTTTGGCTAAGATCTTCTGAACAGTTTTGCACGCTCAGCAGGAAAAGTGAAAGGGTGAACAGGGAGAATTTCAGCTCAAATTAGAGTTTGTTGCTGCCTCTTGGCTTCTGTTGACTTCAGCTCCCACCATTTCCCTGTCTCCTCCTCAATTATAACTTGTCATGGCACTGCATGCCACTAACTCAATTACTCATGATGATTTTTCCATGATGTTAAAGCCAGGATCATGGTAACAGAGTCTCACTTCTTCTGTAAAAGCCATGAACTGGAGGGCTGTAAAATGGAATACAAGATTCATACATGTGGGACAGGTAACCTGTCTCCTGAAAGGGTCACTCAACTTGTGCATGAGTTGCACTAAATTCTGCATCCAGGAAGCACAATTGGAAGAGTAACTTGAACTCAGTACAGGTCTGGCTGCTCATACATGTTGTCTACCAGCTGTTTGCAATGTTATCTCAGTCTTAATGGTCTCTATCCTTTGATTTCAAAGTTCAAAAGGTGCTTCTCAGACTTTACCATATCTGTAACAGAGCCTACAGAGGAAAGAGATTTATTTTTTTTGGTAACAAAATACTCCTTTAACAGAGAGCATTGTCTTTCTGAACACCAGCTCAAACTGTGTATGAATGGTGTCCCAATTTAGACACAATTCTGCATCTCCAAAACCTTCTGGGATGATGTTGCTGGAAAAATATTCCTGTGGCCACTGTTGTGCCAATGTTTTAATCCATCTTTTAATAAACTGTAACTGAAGAACAGAGTGTGGAATTCATCAAATGGTGTGTTGTACCTCACTGGGGAGCAGGGTGTTGGAGCCAAAACTGAAGGCAGCTGTTGCAACTGCTGCCTGTAATTCAGCCTCACCAAAATATTGACTATTGTTACTTGTGCCCCAACATGGAAAGCATTTAGCTCAGTATCAGTATTGGCAGCACTGTCATTGTTGAAGTTGGGACTCCAGAGTCAGCCCAGGGAGCTCAGCCCCCGCAGATCTGGGGAGGAAGTGGGGGAAGGTGGCTGGAAAGCTCTCCCTGGACATGCACAGCAGCTTTTGAAACGCCATGCAATCCGTGCTGATCATCTGTTCTTTATAGAAAAGGGGGAAGAGTTATTACGAGAGAATAATTAAACCAGCTGAAAAGAGCAACGTGTTGGCAGACTGCAACCTCCCTGCACAGACCACACAACAGCTTGCTATGATCAGCAGAAAGGGGCGGGGAGCCTTGGGGGATACACGGGAGGGATCATGGCATGGTCTTGCAAGACCCTTCTCTCACCCCACACCAGATCACAAACCCGACTGAGGCTGTGCTGATGCACCTCAGAGCCGGGCTGATCCCCAGCAATGAATTTCAGGCTTCCAGGTTGCTTCCTCTGGACACAAGTTTCAATGAAGAAAATTCAGATTTGGTATTAGGGAAATTTTTTTCACCCATGAGGGTGATCAAACATTGACACCGGCATGAATTTCAGTCCTTGGGAATATTAAAAATTCAACTAGAAAAATGCCCTGGGCAGCCTGCTCTAAGCTGGCTTTGCCCTGAGCAGGACTTGGAACAGATACCTCCAGCAGTCCACTCCAACCTCAGTTGTTCTGTCATTCTGTGCTTCCTCCAGCTGGTTGGGGCACAAAGTGGCCTTCCCGGACAAGTGTCATCTCTTTATTCTGTGTAAGAGACAAAGAGATTCTTTGTTTAAATACTGGCTTGGTGGGGACTGTGAAAGTTACCCACTGGTCGCTGGGCTCACATTGGGAACCAGTATTTGGCCATTGTCCATCACCAGAAAAAAAATCTTCACTTGAAGACTCTCAAGAGATTCACATCTTTCCTTGGTGGTTGGGTCAAATGGTTAATTACCTTCATTCTTCGAAACTCATCTCTTTTAATCAGAATTGTGTTTGAATTCTAGCTGCCTTTTCAGGTTTATTGCTTTACCTGACAATTTATTCTCGGAGAGGCTACTAAAAACCCTCTTCTTCTCAGAAAGGTGAACTCCAGTATGGCTCAGTGTGATATCTTTAGCTTGTGACAGAAGAGCAATTCACCTCGCTTCACTTCTATCAGTGGGGGACCAAGAGCATGTGAACTGCTGTTGCGTGGTAATGTCTCATCCAGCAGCCCCTTGATTTGCTCTTAGCTCTTAATCTCCACAATGAAATTGTTTCTGAAATCCATTTCTTTGTTTAAATGGTGTTTGCTTCCTTCTCTGTGCTGAGGCATCCCAAGACCATGGTGCTCCAGGCACCAGGATATGAAGGGCTGAGATGGAAAAGAAAGAGGAGCTCCAAGACCGTTGCTCCAGGGAGCAAAACAAGCCTTGTGCTATCTCCCATTGTGGTCCAAGGATCAAGTTCTACCATGTGGGGTCCGGGCAGGGCTTGTCTCACCGGGCTCTTCCCTAGCCAGTTCAGGGCCCAGGAGTCTGGTCATGGCAGGGTTGACTGCTCATCTCACTTCGGGGTCAGGGCTCAGCATGTCTTGGGTTGTGATGGTGGTGTAAATGCACTCTGGATAAATCCTGGCTTACAGCAGGGAGCCCAGCAGGAAACGAGCTGTCTTCCTGTCCCACAAACGAGGATCCCAGAAGCACTGTCGGGAGTTGGTACTCGAAGAACAGCTTGACAGTAGGGTTGCAAGCCAGTCTGTGAGCCAGTTGCAAGGCAAGACTGTAGAGAATGGCTGGCTTCTCTGTTCTGGCTAAAATGCACCCAGAGGCATCACCATCTCCACTTTGCAGCTAGAGAAACACGGGCTCAGCTTTCAGCCAGTCATCTTACCTACAACTGACAGGACAAAAGGGTGACCAAGGTGCATTTTTGCACTTCTTTCCACACCTTCTGGTCTGCGTAGTGTGGGGTGGAAACCTAGTTTGTTAAGGTGAAAAACCATAGCTGCTAGTTCACAGTTGTCCCAGCGTCCCTTACCCTGGTTGCAATCTCTGTTGTCAGGGCAGGTCTCCTTGCTCTGTGATCTCAGAGGACAGATTTGACTTGAAATGTGTCCCAGTAGATAACTAAAGATGCAAGTGGTGGCTGAAAGAGGTGAGGTTTGCAGGGGCTGCCATCCTCCCCCTTTCTGAGATAAAAGAAATACTCAGCCTCTGACTTTCACTTACATATTGAGTGTTTTGTAAGTGTCATGGCACAGCTGGAATTTGTTCCCACGGTGGTATTTCCTGTCCTGTATCGCTGTTGGTAAAAGAAATGTTCATTCCAGCATTCTTGTTGCTGGTGTAACTGGGAGAAGGACCAGGCTGCAGCCACTGAGCCCAGTGCTGCCTTTTCCTCCCCTCTGAGAAGTCCTTGGACTGGTGTAACAGAGCTCAGAGATCAAATTCTTGTCCCATCACAGGAAAATAGGACACTGAGATGGAGTCAGGCTCTTTAAGAAGATTATTCAGTGTTTGAAGTGTTTGTATCTACTAAAAGATCTGTCTTCCATTCCTCTTGTGCCACAAAATATTTTTATAATAGCATAGGAACCTCTTATCCTCATTTTACAGTGAACTGTACACTGACAACAGATTGAGCTTAAAACTGTGAAATCAAAAGTAAATGTTTCCTGGAAAGCTGGCAAAAAAAAGAGAAGGACTCTAAGGTTTATTTCTTGCTGGCTTCCAGGTATGTTTCCAGGCTCTAGACAGACAATATCAGGCAAAACCCCCAACACATTGTTGTCACACCCTAAATATTTGAACAGGGCTCTTGTGTCTACATTGGCCTGAGCTTCAGGTCTTGGATTCACCTTTTAAAATTCAGCTTGTTTGGAAGCAACAGGGATATCCTGCTTTGGTGGGCTTGCATGATGCACTAATTCCAGTCCAGAAAGGTTGTTGTCAAAAGAAGGAACAGAGCAGCCTCCACAGGAAAACAAATAATATATCACTTTATCCTGATCATCTCACACTTAGCTATTTCCAGCCATTAGTTTAAGGACTATAATTAAATTCTTCATTAGACTAATTATTATATACCCTGTGTGCAAATAGCTGTTTGTGCTGTGTTGACAGAGCATCACTGATGTAGGGACCTGGCAATGCTTTTAGCAAACTCCGTCTCTGGGAATTCTGGGAGCATCAACTCCAGTTTCCTTTCTCATTTTTGCCAATAAATAGCAAATTACCTGTTTCAGCTTCTTAGACCTCCATGAAATTGAGAGCTTTGGAAGAAAACAACTTCACTACTTAAAGTTCACACCAAAGAGTGAGGAGGGTGGCCAAGAGCTTCTCTCTCAGGATCTTCAGACAAAGGAGGGAGTTGAGGGAGCTGCCCAGAAAGCAGAAGGTGGGACCAGGATATTACAAAGATTTTACTTCAGGACTGACTTTCATGTAAATATGGATTACAAGGATGCTTGTGTCCTAAACACTTCTGTCCATGGATCATGATGGTGAGTGCCAGGACACTGTTTTTAAGTACTTGGCAAGCAGTTCCAAAATGAGAGCATGGGACTGACATTTGCAGAGCTTGTGACTTGAAGAAAGACTGTCTGTGGTAGTAGAAAGTGGACTGAGCACTACTTGGTATTAGAAAGAAGGTATAGTATTAGAAAGTGGTTTTGTAGGAGACCAGTGGCAGAGCTGTGCAGTTGGAGAAGCTGCTGTGCACTCAAAAAGTCTATAAAATGAAGGGCTCTTTCACCTGGTGGATTGTGTTTTGCATCCCCCAGATTTTCCAGCTTTATAAAAGCTTGGTCTTCAATGCCCTCTGGCTGTCAAACAAGAGGGAAGACATTTGAGTCAACTAGTATTTCCAATGTCCCTAAATCTCCTGGACTCAATCTTCTCTTGTGTGCCACATGATGTTGGCCCAAAGCACTTTCCAGTCTCCTAGAAAATGTCATCTCACCTGCTGGCTACACTGTTAAACCAACAGTTTTTACTCAGCAACTTAAATCATCTTACTTTTCCTCATTTAAATGAGCTTCCAGTAAACATATCTTGCCCTCCTGCTCCTAAAATGTCACTTCCAAATCCTCTCTGCTGTCACGCTTAAGCAGCTTGGTGATAATTTCGTGACTTCCCACGGAGAAAGGGAAGGGTGTCTGAATGCTGTGCAATGAAAGCTCTAATTTTATCTGGCAGGTACGAAACATGCTGCGGTTTTCATTTAACCTTGCAAGAGAATGACCTGTATGAATAATAGATTTAAGGGAAAGTTTAGAAAATGGAAAGAACAGAGGTTGCCGCGCTCTGGCTTCACGTTGGGGCCATCTGGTTCCTGTGATTACTAAGAGATGCTGTGGCTGGTAACAAAAGCACAGGGTGGGGGTGGGACTGCAAAGCCCCACGAGTGCCTTGTGTCCGTGATTTGTTTGGCAACCGGTGTCGGGCAGGTGGCAAAAATGAGGCTTGTGTCTCATGTAGGCAGGTAACCCAAACAAACCCCTTTCACTCCGTGCTGGCATCAGCCCAGCCAGCTGGGGACAGTGCACTTGCACACCCACCTCCTGCTCTGGCAGGATGAATGAGCCATAAAACCCATGGATGTGACCACGAGACATACCTGTGCTGCGGGCTGGTTTTTCCCTGCAGTGTGAAACTCTTGCAGAGCAGACACCAGAAACAGCCTCTCCTTTTGAGGCTGAAACAGATGTGCTGGGCTACCAGTGCAGACTTTGGACAGATCAGCAAACTTTGATGGTTCTCGAGCCATGGCTGAGCTTGGTTGCCCAAATTTGTGTCAAAACATGCCTCTTTTGCATCTGCTTTCCTCCTACTGTTTAATGCAGTGACAGTTGCTGCTCCTTGGGTCAAGTCCAGCAGCTGTGGTCACTGCCTCCTTTGCTGTGTTCAGGTAGTAGCTGCCCTGGGCATTTGTGGCTGCCCATTTCCCATTGCAGAATTTTCTTGATGCTGAAATGACAGGAAGAATTTGGTCTCTTCTCATTGCTGCCTAGAGAAAACTCACCACAAAAAAAAGAACAGAACAAAACAAAACAAAAAGAAAATATTAAATAGAAAGTGAAAAAACCAATGCCACTTGTGGGTGTCTTTTTCCTTATTTTCCTTTTTTTTTTTTTTTAAGATTTGGCTGGGAACAGGAGGGTCTTTTAATACACTAAGCACCTAATTGGTGCCTCCCAGTTACATCTCTTCTAAGCTGCTAGTCATTTTCCAAAACAAAACCTCTTACCTTCTCCCTTATGGCTCTTCCCTGTTATGGTCAATAAAAAATGCAATTGTAGAAAAGCTTTCTGATCTCTCACACTGTGTTTGTTTTTCATTTACATATAGGCTTATGCAAACACATGCACTCTGAACCCCCTAATGAAGCTCTTACCTGCATCTCTGGACTTTTAATCTTACAGCTAGCATGCAATTTGTAGATGAGGATTATTTTATAAGACCCAAATCCCAGTGTATTGACTCTAATGTCATAAACATACCTATATTTTAGGTCATCAACTAAAAAGCTACCAGCTTGTTATCCAACGACTACATTTTTATTCTGCAGTGCTTCCCATCTGTTAATCTCTGCTGTGAACTGGCTGCTATGATAAACAAACTGTGTTTTTTCTTAGGCCTGGCTTTATCTGCCCCTTCCCAGGGGATTTGAAGGAAGGATCACGTACTGTGGGCATTCTTGGGCGATGGAGAGAAGAGATGCTCCCTGGGCTGCGACCCCTGAGGTGGATCACAACCGTAAAACTCCTAAAGTTTCCAATCATTTTCAAAGGGGTGGCTGTTGCCCAGAGCTGATGTACCACAGCTCAAAAATACTTCACCAAAAAGCCTTGCCAGCATCTGCTTAGTTTTGGGGCGCTGTTGGATGCAAGCACGTCTCTGATTTATGACTGGTGAAAAATAATTCCAGTGTGATGGGAGGGGACAAGCCATGTCTGACCTCACTTCCAATGGGACAGGGCACCCATTACCTGGCCCAGCCCTCACCCAGTGCAGTTCTTACTGCCTAAGTGGTGCTCATTGCATAGGGCCAGGCAGACAGCACGGCTCCAGACTGCAAATCCCTTCCAGGAGCCAAGCTCTCAGCCTCGTAAACATGGAATACGTGAAGCCAGAGGACATAAGACCTCCAGGCCATTATTAGCCAATATGAAGCTTATAAAAGACTCTATAAATCAAGCCGTGATAAATAATTTCACGAGTAAGGCTGTGGTGGTGGTGTGGAGCTTGTTTGGAGTTTGAAAGCCGCTGTAATGTGCTGCCAGGGGGATTAAATGCTGTCACTGTGCTTCAGGTGTTTTACAGTGTGCTGGGAGGGGTACATGTGGTTCTTGTTTGTTTGTTTGTTTGGTGAGGAGGTACTGGGAGGTGGGGAGAGCCAAGAAGGTCCCACACATGCACAGTGTGGGAGGAGCAGATTCTGGGACACAGGGGTTGACTAATGCTGTGGGGCAAACCTGCAGAAAGTGACCTGGGCATGTTCTAGTATCTATTTTGTATATTTTCTTTTGTCCAAAGCTCACAGGCTTTGATCTTTGACACATGGATGACCCACATCTGAAAGTGTTCAAGGGCAGATTGGATGGGGCCCTGAGCAACCTGGTCTAGTAGAAGGTGTCCCTGCCCATTGCAGGGGGTTGGAACAAGATGATCTTTAATGTCCCTTCCAACCTAAACCATTCTGTGATTCTGTGACTCTAAGTTGTACTCCTGCTCTGACACATCTCTCCTGACTTTCTGATTGTGATGTTTTGCTGTGCTGCCTCCAAGGGAGTAAGTCACTGCTTTCCAGAACAGTCTTCAAAACAGTGTGAATCATTTTCATACCACACGTGTTTTGTTTCCATGGTTACTAGAGCCAGGTTCGCTTACAACCATCCTTCCTTGGCACAAAATATTTCTGTTGTCATTTCAACTTGTGTATTTTTCTGGGCTCCTGCTACTGCTCCAAGATAAGAAATGTTTTTAAAGGAAAACATAAGCAAGAGGTATGAAGTTCCCAATTTAGACACTAAGACTGGTATAAAATCAACACGTTGTTCTTCAGAAAATGAGTTGGAAGGTTTGAGTCAGGCACAGTCCAGCTCATCATCTGAAGCTGTTGCCACTGGCAATGGATAAATCTCTTCCCCCATTGAAAATGCCACTTTGATTGGTTGGTTTGAAATAAACACCTCGGGAGAAGACTCAGTCTCCAAAGCAGAAGTGGCAGATTCTGACCTACAGCTGGTGCAGAGGAGTAGGAGGGAATCAGGGAGAAGGCTATTTCTCTTGTTGCATAAAACCATTGCTTATTATACAGCTCTGCTTGGGCCTGTTCCAGATCCATTAAAGTAAATGGAAAATCTTTACTTGACACAAATAGGAGCTGGCTCCAGCTCCAGGGATTAAACAGTGCACAGGTGGATCTTCACAGAGGAACAAATCTTGATCCTGTTGAGCCAGTCCTTGAGGAGTTTATTTTACATTCTTGTCATTTGTTGATCTTATGTGTCTCATCTGTTGTCTTGTGCTGTTTTGCTTGTGATCAGCTATGCTGGTCACAGTGGACCGAACTTGTCCACCTTAAGTTGGTGATGAGTTCTTGGGGCACCAGCTGCAACCCCCACGGGGACATGTGTGAGCTTCCCTCCAGATATAGAGTGGGTAACCTCATAGCTAAGACTTAGCATAAGATGCCAACATCTGGATGAGGTGACGCCTTTCTGTGTTTTGCAGAAGGTCTTGGTTGGTAACAACCACTTCTCTGTGAGCATCTCTCTGTGAGACACCAAGAGTTGGCACCAGAGAGGGATCAGGGCTTCTGCCTTTGCTTTTCTGTTTGGTGGGCCTGGCTGCTCATCGGGAGTAACTCCTGTAAGGCCCTACACAAATAATAAATTTCAAAGGGAGATGACACAGATGCAGGAGAATATACCTGGGAAATGGCTTCTGTGAATGGAGCTGTAAAAGCAGCAGATCAGATTAGAGAAAATGGTTTTAAGTGCTTCTTGCTTTTCCCAAGTGAAGACCTTCTTGCAGGTTCTTCTTCCTTCCTGCTTCCCCATGTTTTTTTGCCCTTTGGAGTCTTTATCTTTAGTCCTTCAGTTGGGGAGGCTTTCTTTGCCTTGTTCCACTACAGCCAGCAGAGCCAAGGTAAATTCTTCATTGTTCATCTTTCACCACTGCAGGGCTGAGGTTGGGGGACAAACATGCTTATCAGGAGAGCCATCCTGAAGGCTCTGCCTGGGAGCATATGGTGACTTCAGCAACACAGAAGGCATTTCCCCAAGTTTCCAGCCTTGAGGGTGTAGCCCAGAAGAGCCCCAGTCCATCTGTCTGTTTGTGGCAACCTGCATGACCTGCTATGCCACACAATGAGCAATCAACAGCTCTGCACACGTGGTTGGTACACAGGAGGAAGCTCCATGGGGAGAGATAAATACTGGTGACATGGGTTAGGAAGCATCCATGTGGCAAGTGAGGGTGGTTAAGGAGGTAACATGAAACAAACCTCAGAGCACTAACAGAAGAACATCATCAGAAGATGTAAAGAAGCTGCTTCCAGTCAGGGAAATCTCTGGTGGCTGGTGCTGCAGGGAGAATTCCTGGAGCATCTTGGTGGCATGAGGAAAGGCAACCGCCCTTGCCTGGACAGCGAGGGGTCATGAGAAGAGAAGAAAAACATCAGGATGTTACATTAAAAGCACATCTGTGCACAGTCTGGAGCGGTAAATACATTTTCAGACTCCCCTCATAAAGCTGCAGTGTTTAAAAGTGCTGATAAAGTGCATTCCAACGTCCTTGAAGTATTACAGTGCGGCACACACACTACGCAGTGTTTACACGAGAGACGGCCAGCGCCGCGCGGAACGGCGAGATGAATGGGCTTGTATGTGTGAAGGGGAAGGATCCATGGATTGTCACCAGAGAACAGGGTCCAGCTGGCTTGTGCTGTCCTGGTCTGGAAGCCCTTGGGCTGTTGATCACACTGTGCCCAGGACAGGCTGTGAAACTGCTGGCACAGCAGAGAGGGACCACGCAGCGCTCAGCGTCCTTCACTGCCCCCTCGTTTGTGTGGGACATAATGGTCCATATGAGGTCTGTATGTGGTCCATAACAGCTGTTTCACATTTTAAGAGAGGAATTCACAGATTTTAGGGCTGGTGCTGCTCTCCCTCCTGTGCTGAGTTTATCTTGTACGTTTATTAACCTACTTTTTGTGCCACTGAAGTCCTGTCAGGCTCCCCTTCCTATTCCTTCCTCTCATGCACTCATGAGCCTTGGATGGGGGGTTGTTTCTGTCAGAGGAGCTGTTTTCCCTCCCCTGGCCCAT
Source organism: Corapipo altera (assembly GCF_003945725.1). Classification (NCBI taxonomy): domain Eukaryota; kingdom Metazoa; phylum Chordata; class Aves; order Passeriformes; family Pipridae; genus Corapipo; species Corapipo altera. Next base: position 96,005 of record NW_020884946.1, on the reverse strand, counting down.
AGAGGAGCATCCATTCTTCCCACCATATAAGAAAAGTTCCCTATTTAGACTCCCTATTTAGTTCCTCAGAATAAGAGAATCCTTTGAGAGAGGTTTGAAATAGAGGTTTAGAGCCCTATTTGCAGCACAAAGCGGGAGGTGAAGATGGATGCTTTGGAAAACAGCTGTGGAGCTTGGCCAACACCTTTCTGAGGCTGTGCTGTGCTCTGGCTTTAGTGAAAGCTGTGGTCTATTACAAAACTCAGCAATTTGCAATACGAGGGTTGGGCAAGAGCTGCTGAGGAGTTTATCATGTAAGACAATATTTCAGAATTTAAATGCCTTGGACCACACAGTGTCACGAAGCATTTCGTGCTGCTATTTGGGCTGTGAATGCTTAATTAAGGGCCTTTACATTAAATTGGTTAAAAATGACTGGAGCTGCAGGGAGAGAAAGCAACAGAGCTGGGGAAGGAGCTGCATTCAAGAAGGTGATCCTGTCGGCGAGAGGGAGAGCAGAAAGTTCCAGTCGAGAGGGGCAGCGGGAGGGATGGTTGAGGCTGGAGAGGGACAAGGTTGCAGGGGAAATGGTGTAACGTCTTGGTCCTGCCTGAGCTGTGATGTGGGAAGGAGTGAGAGAGGTGGTGAAGGCAGAGTTGGGAGGCAGACAGAAGCCAAGAAGGGAGACGTTTCAGACAGAGAAGACAGCGGGGACACAGCAGTTTCTTGTGACATAAGCTGCAAAAATGGCAGGCAAAACATTGAATGTCAGCGCGCTTATGATACCCAGTTTCCCAAGTCTGATGTAAGTGGATATAACTCCCCAAGGACTTGTAACTCTTCATGTCTTGCACCTCTGGAGCATACTTTCCTGGCTGCTGACATCTGTCATGCCACCTCACGCTCATGGTGCCACCGCGCCACCTGCCCAAATTCACTAACACTTCTGCTCCTATGAAATGTATGAATCATAACTTCCATGCCAAGGCTTTCTGCAAGATGGTGTTTCCAGAAATAGCATCCTGTGAGCCAAGAGACGTGATACTGCCCGTATGGTGGTGGAGGCCCAAAGAGAGGGAGTGCAGAGCGAGTGTAAGGAAAACAAACCACCCAACAGCGCGGTGGGAAGAAAGGAAGATCTGTGCAGCATCCAGTCCTTCCCTGCTATTTTTCTTGGTTTGTAACTTCAAACTATCAGAATTTCAGTGGATGATGATATTTGGAAATGGGTCCTCTATTGGTGAAAGGATCTTTGCACTACAAAAATATATTCACTGACACTTCAAACTAGGCTAATGAAGGATAAATGTTCTACCTAAAATACTGTGTGATATTTTAATGTAACCTCATAGAATCATAGACTGGTTTGGATTGGGAGTGACCTTAAAATCATCAGGTTCCAATCCTCCTGCAATGGACAAGGACACTTTCCACCAGATCAGGTTGCTCCAATCCCCATCCAACCCGGCCTGAACACTTCCAGGGATGGGGCATCCACAGCTTCTCTGATCTCACCACCCTCACAGTAAAACCCGCAGTGTTTCCTTGAAGAGTACTTTTCTCCTGGTGTAGGTTTCACCTTAGACTTCCCAGTATATACAGTATTCCTTTAATGAACTCTAACAAAATCAGACACTTTATGGATGCATTTGCTATTTGAAATTATGTGAGGAGCATCTTCTGAGGTGTGGAATAGCCATTACAACTGCGCAGCTTGTGACATATTCGTAATTTATTCCTAATGCTTTGACTTCTTCTTCATCCACATGCTGTTGTTCATACTGCCTGGCCAGACCCTCTAACACATGGTAAACTATTTCCATATGAATCAATCTAAGCTGAGTCCTAATGTACACTCTTAATTTTGGCAAATCTGTCTCATAGGTACCCATTAGAAGCAGTGCTATGTTTATATGAATATTATCACATATTAAAAATATCAGGACCTTAGAGTAAATTTTGAGCCAAGGTTAAAACACAGTAGTGTACCTGTCTAATCAACTGCAATGGGTGTTTTTGCTTAAAGCTGGTTCCAAAGATACAGTTTCGATGCTGTTTTATCATGAAGACAAAAGATGCTTTCTCACTCCATGCAAGAAATGTTGTTTAGAGAAGTCATTCTGCTTTTCATAGGGTAAACACTTTTTAGGTTCTCTCATTTCAGTGGTTATATCCACTTTTCTAAGCAGGTCTTCACCTGATACATTGCACCAACACAAATGAATATGTAACACCATTGTGGCTGGTGATTAGGGTTTTACTGCTAAAACTTGCTCTTCTCCTGACATATAAATGCTGGTTTGGTGTAGTACCACCAGGAATGGATTTAGCACATCAAATTCACCTGCCAAAGCTACTAGGGGAAAAAAAAAAAGAGGTAGGAAAAGTGGAAAAAAGGTATGAAAGGCAATATTATTTTTTCTTTTAATAGCTGCTGTTTAATTCTGCTCACTCCCTTCTAGTTTCTGTTCTGCAGGCTTAAAATTGTATTATATGAAGTTAGCCGGTAAAAGTTCCACATTTGCCGGATGTTCAGCTGAGTAAAACTCTCAAGTAAAGATTTTTAGAGGGTCACTCATTTACCCTCTCAGCATCTCCTTCCTGGAGAACCAGCCTTTCCCCTGCCATCCAAATGGAGGTCTCAGCTTGGTGGATCTTTTGATCAAACAATAACAGCGATTTCTGTAACTCAGTATTGACTGTATTCCTGTGCAGGGCCAGGAGTTGGACTTCGATGGGTCCCTTCCAACTCAGGATATTCCATGACTGATGCACCGAGGAATGAAAGAACTGACCAGTGAGGGAGGCAGAGGCATTAGAAGTCGCTCTCATTTAATTCCTGCCAGATACTAATTAGGAGACTACCATCACATTAATTTCATAAAATGGACTCATAATAAACTGTGTGAGAGTCTCTTTAGAGAAGGTTTGTGGTCAGATTGAAATGCGGGGAATTTCCACAGCATTTGCAAGTCTTTAGGAACGATGGGGAAAGAGGCCGATAAAAACCCTCCCGGCTGTCGCAATCGCTATCGGGGATGTTTCGGCTGGCGGGGAAGCTGGGTGGTCTGAAGAATCTCGGTAGGAGGCTCTTACTGGGAGTTTCTCTCCTGCATGAAGCCTGGAGATTTGGCTCTTGTGGTTTTTGGTGTGAAATCAATGCTTTTTTCCCCGTGTCACTTCCAGTGAGGATTTCCAATGAGGTTGACCAAAGTTAGAATCACAGAATCACAGTATTCTAGAGTGGTTTGATTTGGAAAGAACCTTAAAGATGACCTAGTTCCAACCCCCCCTGCCATGAGAGCTGGCATTTTGTGGGGGAGTGAGTGTTAGCTCCATCAGAAGCTCCAGCCCAGCATGCTGTCAGACAGGGCTCTGACCATCTGACTTAAAAGGACCTGGAAGACAGAAGAAAATGCCCAGGAGGGAATAGCTGTTCTGCAGTACCACAGATGCCAAAGCAAAGTGTTAGCTCTACATGTGACAAAGCCTGCTGCTTCCATGCCCTAAATGAAAGTGGGGAGAATATGCAAATTGTGTCCTCATTGAACATTTAGAAATAAAAATATAACAACTCCGAAACCAGCGGAGACTTTCCAGATTATTCATCCAGTAGTGTTTTGTTCCTAAAAACTGTGAATGCCCGTGCTTTCTCGAGTACTAGGCAGTGGGCCATGTTCCTAACTGGTATCAATCAGTAACAGTTCCATTCATTCAGACGGACCAGATTTAGCCCATCTGGACATTAATTTGTCTTTCTGACAAGATTTGAACGCTCATTTTGACATGCTCAGGAGCTGAGGCTGCCAGAAGTTGTTTCTTTCCTTGGCAAACCTCTCCAGTGCTAGCACAAGCACTTTTTTCCCCTCTACAGCATGCACAGGCACTGCAGAAGGGCTTAGTTGCTGGTTGTAATGATCTCATGTATTTTTGGAGCTCAGCCTTTTACGAGGGTGGTGCCTGCGGTGCAGACAGATGGGCTCTGCCCACCTTTCCTTAGGATGCTTGAGGGATCTCCCAGGTCTTTCCCTACAGTGTAATTTTGAGCTCTATCTCTTTTATTTGTCTTTTTCACTCATTACCTGCTGTTCACTGTGGGGCTCCTCAGGGCTTTCTTGTTATAAATTTGATTTGGAAGTAGAAATTGGAAATAGAAATCAGTGGTTCTGCGATTACAACAAAGGAGGGAATGTGTCCCAAAGGCTAGGTGGATGTGGTCTGACTCAAGCTCTTGATACGCAGCTGGAAATTAAAACCATTCTCCATTGATATCCCTTTGGATGTCTACAAGGAAAAGACTACATGGCCCTTTTCCTGGAGGTAAGGCTCATCAGGGAAGCAGCACATGTGCTGATGGTCTGGAAAAAATAAGCAGGCATTGCTAGCAAGGTGTGAGAGTGCTTTTATTGAGAAAATTTAAAGAAATATAGTTCTTTTCAGTAGCCATATTTGATATGGAAGGGAGCAAAGTTTTCTGTATAATGAGATTGAGGCTGATATTAAAGATAACCCTAAATGTGGCCTGAAAGCAAAATCAAATCCCTTGCCCCACTTGTAACACAGTGAATATTTAAGGCAAAACCAGGTAGGAGCGTGATAATGAGGCTGTGAGTGCTGAAATTACCACATTCATGAGAGGAGCCAATTTCAGACTTGAGTGCACTCGGGCTGGTGGTGAGGGGATAGAAACAAGGTAGGAAATCTCCAGCCCAGAGCACGGGAAATGCAGCTTTGCACATGCAGCAGCAGTGGTGGCTCTTGAGTGCATCAAAGTGGGGGAAGTAGATGATGACTGAAGGTAACAGGAAAGACAGGTCTGTATGCAAGAAGGAGGGAGGGAAGGGTTGGGAGCCCTTCACTGTGACCTCAATTATATGGATACAAAAAAACTTTCCATGAGAAAAATAAAACATGAAGTTAAATAGGAAATCAGAGAGAACGCAGCCCAAGCTTAGGAAAGGCAGATTGTGCCGTACAAACCTGATAACTTTGATAAAATAATGGATTTTTCTAGACATAGATTAGATCTATGGCATTTCCTAGCTGCATTCAGTGAAGTGAATATAGTGCCTTGTGAAAAATGACTAGTTGAGCTGACAGGAGAAGAATAATACAAGAATTGGAGGTGATGGGGTATAAAAATGTCTAAAAGAGAGAACTAGTGGATTTTGCTAAGAGGTGAATTTTGGAGGGTGGGAAGAAATTGCTGGGGAAGTCACTTAAAGGTTGGCCGTGAAATGAACTTTAATTTGTTGTCAGTGAGCTTGTGACATCTTGGACATCACAAGCTGTCCCTGACACAGAGTGCCTTCTGGTGAGAACTGTGTGTCTTTGGAAAGGGAAGGGAGAGTGCTGGGATGGGACAGCATGAATGCAGAGTCCTGGGAGTTCTCACAGTGAGGGACCAGCTCATTAGTTAGGATAAACAAGGGTAAAAGAGATGCCTGAGGGTATTAGTAGTTAATACAGTCCTGAAATATTAGGAAGTCTGGTGTGAAAAACAGGTGGGTGGAGTTCTAGGAATCATAAAGGTGGAGAACAATGAGATGAGCTGGTTTGCCTGGCATGGAGCTGAGTTCAGCCTGAGTGTATGGTGGGAAACACAGCCAGGGAAAGAAAGGATAAGGGTTAATAAAGCATAAGGGTGTTCACCTGGTCCACAGTAACTTGCCTTTCACTAGTTCAGATGGGAGAATCACAACTCAGGCAACACGGTAAGCAAAACAGCAAACCAGCTGGGGATCCTTTGGTCCAGAGAAGACTGAGATGTTCAGATGGCCTTCAAGTATCAAAAGTAGCTGCAAAAAAGAAGGAAACAAACTAAATAGGTTTGCAAAGATATCTAGACTAAACGTTAGTCACAACTTTTAATTTAAGGATCACAAACGGGTGTGGTAGAACTGTGAGGAGGCTGTGGAATGTCCATCACTTGGGGTTCTTGGGTCTTGTTTAGACCATGCCAGGTATTCACCTTCAGAGGACTGAAACTGTTGTCTGACAGAACAAAACACCTGGGCTGGTTTTAGGTGGACCATTTCCATGGGATCTATCATGAGACTGGCCTCAGCAATGGACCATGAACAGTGGCTTGGAAGGAACTGGTGCATCCTGTCTGAACCACAGCCTTCAGCAGTCATAGTATCAGAGATGGATGTAGATGCTAATAAGACTATCTGAATAGTTTTGATTTTTGTGCCACTTCTTGGAAGTCTTGGGCCATAAGAATTCATCCCTGTCCTATTGTATCAGCCCCCTGAGGGCTATTCCCATGATCCAGGCATAGAAAGCAATGGATTTATCTGCCAACTCCAGTTCTGTCACAGAGGCTTCCTTACATCAGAGGTGTTTCTTTCAGTACTTCTTCTGCCTTTCTTGAGATGAAGAGAATAAATAAAAGGACAATTTTTAAGAGCCTTTAAAAAAAATCTTTTGTGGTGTTTTTCTTTTTTTAAATTTTTTAAAATAACAGTCCTCAAAGGAGCAGAAAAATAACATACAATCTGGACACACTGGGGAAAACTACTGCCATTGCTCTCATTGCCTGTCAGGAAATCTGGATTGCAGAGAATGCTTTCAGGCTATGAGTGCATATTTTCCTCTCAGATTTAGCAGTATTATTTTACCTCTGCATGGCACTTTTCATCCTGAAGGATGCTGGGGCACTTCAACAACTACATACTGGACTGCTGAAGAGGCAGAAAATAGTAGGCACTCTTGAGACAACATCTTCTGGTCCAAGAGATCCTGACCAGGATTCCTCTAGTGCAATTCACTCTCTGGATGGAGTGTCACCTAATAAGGACTGAAGGCTGATGCAGCAAATGCTTTGTTATAATAAAAGGAAAACTTTAAAACATTGCAGGTGATCACCATTGAGCATTATCATGATCAAATAAGGTTTTCAAAATTATGATGATCAATATAATTATCAAAGAAGATGTGGGGTGATGATCTTCCCTCTAGTCTGTGAGAGGTGGGTGTCTCAGCTTAAGACTTGTGGGCTCCAAGCTCCTTGAAGTATCTTTTCTTACTGCTCCTAATTAAACCCACATCTAAGTATGTTCTGTAATTTATTCAAGTAGTCTCTTTTCTCCCTCTTGGATATTTCTGTGCTCACTTATACCTTTGCCACCAAAGACAGAACTTCCTTCATCTTTCTTCCTTCTTCATTAAATTCGCAGCTTTGGTAATTTGCAGATATTGTGGAATCTGGCCCTGTTTTCCACCCTGCAGACTTTCAAGGCAACAACATCATTTAAGCACCATATGGTTCTCGACAAAGTCAGGTTTCACATCCAACCTAAACAGTTTAATATTATCAAAAGCCCAAGCTCACTGCAGCAATAACAACCCCTGCTTCCTCTCCCTGCATTGTATAACCAGAGGAAGAAAGCTCTCAAACCGAGCAATCTGCTGTGATCTTGAACAGGGGCTGCAGGGCTGGGGGAAAGCCTTTGTAGCACCCTCGTTATGATCATAGGATGAGTGCCCACCTGGACCACAAAGGAAGTGCAAACCCATGTCTGGTTTCAATTAGGATGCCTTAAAAACACAGACCAGGTTTAGTTCCTATTGTTGCCATATATAATTAATTTATTTGATGTTTAAGTTTTAATGAGGGAATGGTACATGCCTCCAAGCTGCAGAGCACGCAGTTGTCTCCATTACAATTTAATGTATATTTGTCATTTTCTCTTTTGGTGGCTTGGGTTCCAGTTCCCACCAAATCTGATGCAGGCAAATATTTTCCTGCAGAGTTAATGTATTCGGCATGAGGAGGGAAGAACAGGCTGGGTGGGGACAGAGGACCTGGGCTGGATATTCATTCCTCAAGCTGCACTCGTGGTACAGTGATTAGTAAAGACTAAGTCTTCCACTTCCTCACTTAATAGACTAAGAGGTCTCTGTAGATGATGAGTAATGCTTCATGGAGCAAATGCCAAAATGGAACAGGAGCCCTGAGACGGCTTTTGTTGCAGTACCTTGTAGCAATCAGAAATGATTATCCTCCTTGTGCTATGATGTTATCAATTGGCTGAAGACCTTGCACTGAGTCACAGCAATCAGCATCCCAAAAGGTTACAGACATCTGCATTGCATCAGAATGACAGAGCAGTTACATCTCTGTGCTCCAGTCCCTCCTGAACCCCATCGAAATAGGTACCCATGAAGTTCTCTCTATTCACCTCAGCTTTGAGTGAAGCCAGAGATGGTGTTGGCCTGGTCATGGGGTTTCTCAGCCCAGGAGCAGAGTGTTCAGCTCATGTGCCAGCATCTGGGTACAAGATACAGTCTGGAGAAGGGATGGGAAAGAGATGTGTATGCCTGTCAGCTGTCAAGCCTAGGAGGTCTTTTCCATTTACCTGTTGGGAGCGTAGCTTTCTACTACTCATAGGAGAATAAGAGGAAAATGTAAATGGTGGTTTGATGTAAAAAGAAAAAGCCATTTACAGATTAATTAGCATTGTAAAGAGCCTCAGAGGCTTTTTAGGAGGAAGGTATATGGAACTACCAAATGAGGCAATTTAGATAAAAGCAATGATCTACAAGTGTTTTCTTGGTAACTTACTGGAGAGTGAACATGTTTTCAGACATATTAGCAGTGGGATGTCTGTTTGTTATCTGGGACTAAATAAATCATCTCTGTAAGCTGATGCTTCTTGTGAAGTGAGAAAAGCACCCAGATGTAGCCTTTCCTACCAAGCTGCAATGTAGGATTTGTTGGAGACAGGTCAGATACAGCTCCCTAGCAAGAAAAGGATTATCCCAGTAGATTATAAACAGATCAATTAACAAAATAGTCCTTCCCTACAAGGGAAGGACCCTGATGTGTCAGGACAAGTATTGTAGAGGTAGAACGCAGGGGATGCTTGTCTTCCATATTCTCTTTATGGAGTACGTGGATTGAATACGGGGTTTGTGATCTCAGCATTTGCATATTGATATTGGAAAGAGCTCCCTCAGGAAATGGTAGAGAGCTTTTGCCTGGAGAGCTTTCGGGGAAGATGTGAAATCAAAAAGGATTGTGAGTTGACAATCTGCGAAAAGTCAACTCATTCATAACAAAAGGCAAAATTCAGCCTCTGGGATACAGAAGGCAATCAGGGGAAAAAAATCTTAATTCTGCTTGCTTGGCATGCCTGTTTGTTTAGTTTCTGCTGTGGAAAAAGAACTAATGAATGTTACTTTACATGCAGTTAATTAGGTGTGGTCTTTTGAAAAAATCGTAATTGTGCCTTGCTGAAATCTTCGTTCTGCCAACAATAAATCTGTTTGGATTATATCAGGAATAAGTTGCTAACACATGATTTACCCACAATGTTTTTGTTAGATGTAGCCATTTGGCTGGAGAGCAGAAGGGCCCTTGTACCCTGAAAACAACCACCTTCCTGTAACCTCAGCTGAACAGATCTGTCACTGATGTGTAACAGCACCGCTGAAGCCTTCAGAAACGCAGTACCCAATGATTAAAAGGAGCTGTTTGCCATATCAGGTCTTGCCTTCCCCTGTGACTTTGGCAGCTAGAAAGAGGCAGGCATGGGGAGTGATGTTTATGCACTTGGGTGTGTTTGTGTTTGTGGTGAAACTGGAAACCTGCGGAGTCCAGTTGAGCTGGAGGATAGTCCTGCTAAGTGCTTTGATTCAAGAACAGCAGAGGTGAGTGCATGGCAGGCCAAATACCACAGCTTCTCTTCTCAGCTGGGCAAAAAATCCATTAAAGTGAATGGGAACAGAACCATAAAGTGGCTGAAAGCTGAAAGTGCTCTACCCAGTGTGCTTCATGCCCGTGGGAGCAGCAGCCAGAGGGGCAAAAGGGAGGGTGTTTGTGGCCTGCGTGGGGCCTCAGTGGGAAAGGAATGAACCTTTTGTGCTTCCCAGCTCTTGCAAGGAGACTTATGGCCATGGAGGAGGCTGTGAGCAGAAGTATGTTGAGGAACAGCTGTGCAGGTCCCACTACCGTGGATCCATGGAACCAAGACACCCTTCCCATGTTCCTTCTAATTTCACTAATGTTTGTGCTTTTACGTCACCAATATGTCTTTGTGGGTTTCCCCTCCTCTAAAACAAAGGGATTCTTCTGGATTTTTAAATTTCTTCACTAAAAGGATGGTCAAGCATTGGGACTGGCTGCCCAAGGAAGTGGGGTAATCATTGTCTCTGGGTATTTTCATAAATGTGTAGATGTGATGCTTGAGTTTAGTGACGGACCTGGCACTGTTAACTTAATGTTTGGACTCAATGAACTGAGAGGTCCTTTCCAACCTCAATGATTCTATGATTTGAAAATATTTTTTGTTTTTCAGCAGGTGTGAGTTATGCGAATTCCGCGTGGGAATCTGGTTGGGAATTTGGTCTCCATATAAACAACCATCAATAAAAGTTGCTGCTCTTTTATGAATTGTCTTGGATCTTTTGCCTTTGGAGGGGTTTGTTCTTCTTGGGGCGGGACAGGGTTGGTTGGCTACTAGATGTCTGAGCTGCTCCTGCAGTCACACCTCATCCATCTGAGTCCTGCACTTGCTGTATTTGTAACACTGAGCAAGACAGACATTCCAGTTTCTCCAAATGCTTGGAAGTTAGGAAGTGAAAGATGAGGTTGCCATTTTAACCTTCCCATTCCTCTGCAAAAGTGTACAATTTTACTAATATCTGTCATGGACTAAATAAGCTGTTTTGGCCCCCAGCTCATTCACAAGCTTGACCGAACCAGCCTCATTCAGATATTCTCCCTAAAACTGCCATTGCTTAGAGCAAATGACCTTCACCAGGAATTGCGAGTCTAAAAGTTAAAATACAGAAATCTGCCTTCTCCGGAAAGACTCATTTGTGAAGAATTGCAGCTCTCCCGCCCCAGTAAAAGCTTTTCAACCACCTGTCACGGACGTAACAAGATTAGATCCTGCGGACATGGTGCCGTCCTGCCGACCCCCCTGACGTTTCGCCAGCTCTGTCAGTGTCTGCGGTGTGGGGAGCATTTTCTGGTCTGACGGTGGTGGTGGCAGATGGTGTTTGTTTAATTCTGCTTGTTCCCAGCACGATGTGGGCGGCTCTTTGCTGTCCAGGTGGAGTGAGGCACAGCAGGATCTAGGACATCCTGCAAGGCTGCGACCATTGGACACATCCGGCACCATCGGGACATTGGTGGGGAGGGAGGGCTGCAGCCCCCCGTTCTTTAACCTCTTTTCTGCCTAGTCTTCTCTACTTTAAAAGTGTAGCTCAAGCTTTGCTCTGATAAAGCAACTAGGCTTAGGCATGCAAAGCTTTTCAGAGAGGTTTTTTGGAAGGCAAAGGCTGATCCAACAGAGGAACAGGGCGAAGGGGGTGCAGCAGGGGCTTGCAGAGGGCAGTGGGGATGCTCAGGCAGTCAGCGCTTGTAGAACTGACTGACAATGTGAAGGAACTGTTCTCACCTGGATTTAGACTTAAATCTGCTATAAAATGCTCAGCCCTGTGTTATTTTTAAACTCCCTGGCACTCCCAAGGCAACCGAACCATTTTGCGTCACTGCCCCTGGCACTGCCCAGTGCAGTGGGTCATCACTCTGGGAGCATATCCCACCTATGAATGCACAGGGGAGCATGCCAGGAGAAGAAAGATTGTGTGTTTGTGGATATGTGAGTGTGTGCTGTGCATGAGGTGGTGTGAGAGGGACAGTGCCAGAGGGGGAAACGTGACCCCGTGCTTCATCCTTCCTGATTGCAGCTATGATTTCCGTTAATGGGAATACAGGACATTTCATTACATGGTTTGTTTAATCTAAACTTCACATTTAACCCCCCTGGAGACAGGTCGAGTGGGTGGTTTGTTTTCCCTGTTTCACCCCACCATGACACCGGAGACCCTCTCAGAGATAACAGAGGGGCTGCTCCCCTGCTGGAGTGGCTCTCTGACCCTTTCCAGTGGAGAGGGGGCCAGGAGATGTGGCTGGGGACAGCAGCTCTCTTCCATCTTCTAATATCCTGCAGCACATGCTTCACGTCCTGCATCATCCCTCAGCTGCTACGAGGGATGCCACATGTGCCCAGCTTGGCTGTCCCTTCCCTGGGTGTAGGGGAAAGCCAGGAGGGTGGGGGGCCAGATTCCTATATGATAAATAGAGAGCTGAAGGAATGATATGCAAGGGCATAATATTCAGCCTAAGCACACTCAACTGCATCCTATAGGAGCCAAAGCTGAACTGGGACTGTCTCTTTGTGCTGGTGACAGAAAAACCAGTGTAGGGTGTGACTTTCCACGTAGCCCAAAAACTATGCAGAAAGCGATTCTGTCCCAGAAGAAAATCTGCTGTGGCTTGTAAAATGAAGAGAACTCCTTTGGGTAAGCACAGCTTGATCAAAATCTCTGCTTCAGGCATGCCAGCATCTCTCTAAACATGGAGTGAAATGGCTTTTGTACTTGTAGATTTCTCTTCCCCAGTTTGGATTGGGATCACATGTTGCAGTACCCAAAATTAGAGCTAGAATGAGGAGTCTTGCATATTCATTTCTTGCTGAAATTAGGCTCCATTGAGGCTCCTTAGCATTTTACTGATAATGCTCCTTTGCCAGCAGAACAAGGCACAGGGCCTAATCATGCCCTTATTAAACTCACTGGAAGTTTTGATGTGGATTTCAATGGCACCAGCACTTTTTCCCAAAGGGACACCGATTTCTTTTTTTTTCTTTCTGTTTTCTTTTTTCTTTTTTTTTTTTTTTCCCTCTAAAGCTCAGTCTTACAACTGTTTTCTGCTAGGATTTGCTGATTTCCCTTGCAGGACCAGTAGTCCTAGCAATGGGCAAATAAACAGAAATGGTTCCCAAACCTTGCTGCCAGCAGGGACAGGTAAAGGATCCCTTTAGTTAGAAGATAAAAATTTAGTTAAAAATGTAGTTAGAAATTCCCACATCTGGAATTTCTTTTGCAGGAAAATGACTAAGATCAGGAAGCATTAGATCCCAGCAAATTCCAGTTTGATTACTAGCAGGTACAAATGCAAATGAGGAAAGCATCATACCTGGGCTTTGGCTGTGGATTTTACCTTCCCAAATGTTCCAACAAAAACTCCTTTTTTCATCCCATAGAAGAAAATTAGAAAATTACTGACTTTCAAGTTGGTTTCCTTGCTTCCTTTCAAAATGAAAGCATCACTTGGAAACATGTGTGCCTGCAAGTCTGCTTGGAAGCAGGGCTGCCCCCCTCTAACCCAGCTCTTTTTTGTAATTCCTTGAAGGTGCCGAAAGACCCCCCAAGAGCTTTTGATCTTTGAAGCTGCTTTATTACTACCCAAAAATTATAAGCATAAGAAAAAAATATTTATTTAAAGAAGGGGAAACACTGAACTCCTGGGTGAGATGGATAAATTAAAAGCTGGAAAATTAATCTCCAACCTGCCCTGTGAATTCTGGCAAGTTGAATGTTCTCATCCTGCTGGTCTCTGTGTGCATCCAGACAAAACCACTTTGGCTCAAAGTGTCTGTTTTACCCAACCTTCCTTATGTTGAGAGCTGGATAAGCAAGGAGGCTCTGAGTGCTCTTGGTGGATTTGCCTCTCACTGATTAAAAGGATAAAGTCTGTTAGAAACTATCACACAGTGAAAACTTGGGAAAGGGGTGTGATGGAGATCCATGAAGTCATGCAGGATGTGGACCTCTATACCACCCCTCCTAAAGGATACCCCAGCAATGCCCAGGAGGATGTCAGGGAGGTTCAAAAACCTCAAGGAAATGTTTCTTTGCATGACGCATCAGGAGGGGCACCTGTTGCAGCCTAAAAGAGGTCAAAGATTATAAACGTGTTTGAAGTGCACAAACACATTTATGAGTCACAGAACCAACTGTGGCCATCATGGGGTCCAGGTACAAACAGGGGTTTGGGAGATGGTCACCTGCTCAGCAGCAGAGAGGTCCATGAGATACAGTGAGAGACCCTGGGAAACAGCCTTTTGTCCATCCCTCATTTCTTATACGCTTCCCCAACACGTCCTCACTTCCCATGGGATCCCTTATTCTCTCTCCACAGGGACAAATAAGCATCTCTACGAGTTTGTCCTCCTGCCCTAATTTGATGTCACTCTTTGAAGTATCGCCAGTGACAGAACTGGCTCCTCCTGAACCCTCTCTATGTCTTTGCACAAAAAAAATCCCTCTTTGCCAAGGGAGGCCCATGGTATTTCATCTTGCTCGAGGCAACAGATGAGAGAGTTTCCTCTTTCATGGGTTAGCTCAGATGTAGAGCCCACAGTGTTCCCTGGCAGATTATTAAAGCATTAACCATGCTCATTAAACGGTATTGAGATGCAGATAAGATGTAATGTATCATGTATTGTATTCCCCTCTCAGTGTGGCTGAGCATGTTTTCTAATGTCAAGGGCAGGTGTTTTTGTGTGATACCTACTTAGTGGTATTTATGGTGATATTTATTCCAAGGCTTGCAGTTAATATCGTGTCCTCTGTTTCGTTACACTCTGAGGTTAAACTGCATGTCTGGCACATCGTTTATTCAATTATTAAAACATCTTAATGAAGGTTAACAGCGCAGTGCAACACGGCAGTGCAGAACCGACACACATAAATCTGTCAGGCGTGATGTCGGGAAAGGCGGCTGAACAGCATCTCCCCAAGTGCAGATGGGGCAGATTAAAAGCACATGAAAACAGTGCCAGAAACATAGCTCTGAACACAGCCCTTCTGGGAGCCAGGGCTGCAGAAATAAAAAAAGGGCTATAATGGGTCTCCCTGGCTTCAGCTGCCAGGAAGCACTGAGAGGTAAATGTGGCGCTTTGGGTTTCTTGCTGATTTTGAGTGAACCCTTCTGGGCTTTGAAAAACCAGCTCCAGAGCAGATATTTCTCTCAACACGTCTGGTGAGGCTCTCTGGGGCTTTAGGGGTCACTTGGGTTCTGCCATGGGGACCACTCTTCGTGGCCATGCAGACAGAGGAGCGCTGCCTCTGTGGGGCCGCAGAGGTGGTGAGGGTGGCATGGACTGATCCCAGCATGGGTGGCACTATGTGATGGCACTGGACTAGTGCTAACCACCAGTAGAGATATCCTGTGGTGCCCATGTTGTAGCTCAGTGCTGCAGAAATGGCGTCCAAACCTCTTACTCACCTTGGGAAAAGGCTCCCAGCACCACAGGAAAGCCCTGGGCAGCAGCCTTGCTCCAGCAGCTACTGGGATAGTGTTCCAACTTTTTTTGTTCCATTGGCAAATATGAGTTGAAGCTTGGGAAAATGCTGGAGGGCTTCATTGTCATTTTACAAGATATTGCTAAGGAGTAAGTTAAACTTTCAAATACATCTGGAGTCAGTGAATTTCTGTAGCTGCCTCTGAGCTATCTACAGCTGATCTGCCACCTAACACCCTGATGTCAGGCCAAAGGGCTTGCTGGCTCAGTTCTACTTCATCAAAACAAGAACGATATTTGCGTTTCACAGCAAATATCCACAGCCATCACAAAATGCTTAAATGACACTTTATTCCCCCTGGCCTTGAATGAGAGCCGTTGGATTCATGTGTTGTGCAGAAAGTAAAGAGATGTGCATCTTGCTCGGCAGTTTGTTGATGTGTTTGCCAATTGCAGCTATGTTTGTTGCCCAGTGGTACAAGACTTAATTGAATTGTTGCCTTGTTATTTTTTTAATCAATTCATTATGATCTATTAATAACTTTGGAGCAGTAAGGGTTCTCCAGCCCAAGTTGTGCTGATAACCTGGGGAATTACTGCTTTGGAAGCCAGCCTGAATGATCCTCAGTAAATCAAGTAATTCTACTGTACACTGCAGTTTGCACAGAGAGGGTTGTTTAAGATTATACAGATGTCTTAGTCATGCAAGCCAAAATCAGCAGCAAAGGTATTTCCTGTCTTCTTCCAGAGGTGTTCCTGTGCCCTTTGCTCATCCTATTAGACTTAATTAATTCATTAATTTCTCTTGAGATTAAATGATTTGTCCCATAGTACAAGTGCTCATAATGTCCTCACACAGTTCAATAGCCGTTCACTGATGCACTTCATGGCCCTGCAAGCATTACCTCCTAGTTCCATGGTGGCCCTGCTGACATCACTACTCCCCTCCCCAGGGGCATTTAATCACTCACTGCCTCATTCTCCCCGGTTCATTCACACCCTGCAGTGGCAGAGCCCGAAAAATGGCCATGTGAAGAGAAAACACTCCAGAGCATGATGTTGGTATGGCTGCGAGCACACTGTTGCATTTACTTCTTCACTGCACATCTGCAGGTCACCGGCTTTCCAATGAATCTGTCCCAGCTCAGATGGATGGAGGGGAAGACAGAGTCCTTCCCCAGAACTCCCTCATCTTTCACTGTGCTCAGTCAGGTTTGGGAAACCATAAAATAGACCTTTGAAGCATATAAAGATCACCAGTGTAGAACGTTTGCCCGGATTTAATGGGGAAGTAACATGAGTGTCGTTGATGCAAAGGAAAGCTCTCCATCACCCCAGTTTTAAGTCCCAAAGGCAATGCTCCGTGACACTTCAAACATATAAACAGTGCAGTGAGAATAAATACAATATATGGGCTTTGCCAATGCAAATGAAAAGCAATTATCCCAAATGGCAGTCTTAATTTATAAGCAGTCAGTATAATTTGAGAAACTGAAATCTGATGTTGCTAAATCAAATTCCTGTAATTCCACTGGGCATTAAGCACATAATAAGATTACACTGTGCACTGAGCATGTCCTTGTTAAATCTGCTGGCTACTGCATTTTTATTGCTCTCCTGGGGATTTATTGAGTTTACACTTCCAGTAAAAGGTAATGTTTTCACAGTGTCTTTGGTGCATTGGCCACACAAGTCTGTCTGCAGCAGGCAGAATTGTTAAGCCATATAATTTGCTTACATCCCTTGGTGGCTCAACTGGGAAAAAAAAAGGCAATTAAAAGACACCACGCAGCTGTATATAACCAAATCAAAAATAATAATAATGAATCTCCTGTACAGTAATCAGTAAGGAAAGGAAGCCATGCATAATGGTGAGGTCTAGCTGTGAGACAGCTAAATTGATGAGCTCCCCCATTTAGATTTGGTTCTGAATGCCTGAATAGTGGTGCTAAAATGATGATATGTATGATTTATACATACAAAAGTCACCTTGAGACTAGCTGCTCTCCAAACAATCAGGAAGAATAAGATTTGCTTGCAACAGGCTGTCTGTAGTCTTGGAAAACGGAGGAGAAGATGAGGCATAAAGGGAGGACACCAGGTAACTTGGATATTGGCCAGTGAAAGTCCCTGAGAGCAGAATGGGTATTTCCTAAGGAAGACACAGAAATGAAATGTGCCAATTTAGCAGGAGGCAGAAAGCTAAGAAGAAACAAATTCCCTCCCAACAAACCAAGGCAAGACAAAATGGATGCAACAGAGACAGCAAAGAGATTTGCACAGCTGTGAGCACTGAGCAGGATCATCCCAGTGTCCATCTACAGATGTGGTCTCCTGGTGATTGATTCCCTCCTGCTCTCCCTACAGGGGTTGGTCTAAAGTTTTAGGTGTAAAAGTCTCCTTGAAAATGCTTATCATTTATCAGGATAACGCTGGATAAGCTTGATAAATGCATTAATTTACATTTTAAATCTTTTCCATTGTGGCTGGGACAATTCCAGTGTGAAACTGGGCTCAGATATATCCTAAGAAGTAACATCATTTTATTCACTAGGAGCTTATAGCATTGCATAATCATCCTCTAGTAGTTAAATCTCAGCTTTTATATTTATATAAAATACTATACATTTATATCCCCACTTTTGTAGGGTCAATCTTTGTTCCCCCAGCAAGTTCACTTACAAGAAAACTTTACAGCCAAGGTTCCAAGAACACCTCCAAATCTGGACACCTTGCTTTTATAGCTGAATTTTTTCAGAAAAGAACAGATCAAGTGTGCATTCCTTTCTGAGAATAAAGATAATTCTGCTAAGCAGGATTTGTGGTAGCCCCATGAGAGCAGCGGACCCTGCAGCCACTTAGAGACCCCAAAACTTTCGCTTAGGACCAGGTCTGAATTAGAAAGGCAGCATTTCACAGAATCATAGAATGGTTTGAGTTGGAAGGGACCCTAAAGATCATCTTGTGTCAAATGCCGTGCCATAGGCAGGGACAACTCCCACCAGAACAAACTGCCCCAAGCTCCATCCAACCTGGCCTTGAAAACTTCCAGGGTTGGGACATTTCTCTGGCAATGCTCTTGCACTTTCCAGCAGCTGACACTTGGAAAAAAAAGAGCTACTATTTATACAGCATTTCTGATATGTATACAAAGCTTCCTGGGCTGAATTTTTCCTTCATCACTCCTTGTTTTCTACACCTGCAGTGACAAGGTTACAGAGCCAAGTACATGTGAGGTCAGAGTCTCTCTTCTGGGGTGTCCTGCAGCTTACGACAGCTTGTGTGGAAAAAGTGATGGAGGGTTACTTATCCCACAGCGAGTGCTGCAGCTCTCCACAGGGACTCACTTTGCTCTGGATTTAATGGTTTACAACCTGGAGGGATTTCATGTGTCTAAAACCACATGTCCTCTAGCCAGTCACTCCTGATATTTGAATGTCAAGGCCAAGGTTTGTGTCAAACCTGACTGGGCAACTCCAGAGGTTCCCATTTGAAATGGCTGCAAACGGTTTCTCAGGGGTAGATGCACCAAGTCTGTGACTGAATTCTTCCATTATTTGAGATTTTTTGCTGGCAATGGACAAGTTCCTTTGGGTAAGTCTTAACATGAGCTGACAGTAATTCACCAGAAGTTTGGCATGGTTTTACCCCAGGGAACTCTACACCAGCAAGCCTTCCCATGACATAAATATCACAGAGGTCACGGAGCAATTAGGATTAGGGTTACAAATGTGTTTATCAGTGTCAGGACAATTATGTCTACTATCTTTGTTAGATGGGCATCTTGAGGCACTGACTTTGGAAAACTTACTGGGAGAAGGAAGAGCTTGAGCCATAAACCTCATGAGTGCTGTGTGTGCCACGCAGGTTGTTCCTTAAGTGTTGACAACATATTGGCATTGCCAGAAAGGACTGGAACTGACTTCTCACTATTTTTTTTCCACTACAAAGACTAGGAGGTATCTGAGGAAGCCAGAAGAAACTCAGTGCAAACAGTAGGAAGTGCACCTTCCCAAGTTAGGCTGATGCCTGTGGAACAACCACAGTGCCTTGATCAGCTGCAGGTACAGATGACAAAGAATTGATGAAAGCTCTCACAAACCCTAAAGAAGTTCATGCAAGAGATATACAGAGAAACCACATCACTCTTGGGAAAACCTTGTGCTGAAAATGGCTGGAAACTGGAGAAATATCAGTAGCTGCTTCCCTGAGCTTAGACTCTTTCACAGCCACCTCCTCTTGAGTTAGGCTGATCTGTGTTCTGATGGCTATGGCCATGTTGATGGCTTGTTTTGCTACAACCTTCCACATTTGGGCTTTGTGGACAGAAAACAGCTCCTTGATGTACCCCTGCTTCCTCCCCCCCCAACATGCTGCATCCGATTTGTGGGATCAGAACCATGCAACAGACCTTGTGCATGGCACACCTCTCATCAGGAAGGAAGGTACAAGGTGTGTGCTCAGATACCACCGCCAGAAAACTATCCCAGAGGGAAGGCAATTTTTATTGATGACCTCAGTTCATCATATTAGCCATAACTCAGTTTATTTCTGCTCAGGGGTGGTGCTTTTCCTCTGAAAAAAAAAATGAGATGTAGCCTTTCATGAAGACCACACTTGTGTCTCTTTTCCAGAGAAAAAAGATGAGGATTTTCACGTCTTTCCATGCTGTAATCAATTTATTGCTTTATGGGATCCAGAGCTCCTCGGGAAAGTGTCGTGGATTGTGTCATGGTGTGCACTACTTGCATGGAGACCTTTGATTCAGCTGGCAGACATTAAAAGAAGACAAAATGTGTTTAGCCAAAATGCTCAGTAATGACTGCATGTGTGCAGCTGCAAGAAGAGCAGTGGTAATTGAGCCAAGAGTGGGAATTATTGGCAGCAGGGCCTACATTCATGTGTGCTTCATATTTTATCCCCGATTTATAATTTCTTTACCAGCTGTGCAATGTAGCTTTCAAGGTGACTGCTATGTCCCCACCTTACTGTTGTCCATCCTGCTGCTTTCCCAGGGCTCCTCTGATCCAATGGCTGAGCCTGACCTGCTCTTGACATTGGCCTTTTCTGCCCGAGAGTCAGGGAGGTGCTCTTGAGTTTGCTCCAGGTATAAACATTAGGGGTGATGTAGTGGAGTAAGAACTTCCCCTGTATACCTTACCCCGGGTCTGGAGAAGCTGGAAACAGACTGAGAGCTCAGGAACTTGGGCTGAAGCCAGAAAAACCAAAGCCATTGAGGGAAAGCTGTTTCAAGCTTCAATCCAGCTTCTACGACCCAGCCAGTAAATCCCCTCCTCAAGGATTGACAAAATTGTCCTGACAAGACAGATGTTGTCCTCGGTGTATGTTTTCCTCCTCCTCTCATCATCAGTGGGACTGAGGGCTTATTGACAGAGCTGATGTCAGTCATGTGCTGGTTTAATGCCTCCTTCACCCTCTCCTGCTGGATGCAGGGTGCAGTTTGTGCTCAGGGCAGATGGTATGGAATTGGTTAAAGGTGTTGAGGACACAGCTGTCTCTTTGCAGCTCAAGTCATTTTTCCAAAAACCACAAAAGCCGACTGGTGGGCAGAGGGACAGGGAAACGCTCACATAAATATATCCCTGCAGTCTGCTCTCCACTTGCTGTGGGTAGCTTGACATAACTCCTGGAGTGGATTGAGTTGAAGAAGGAGATCCTTGTGGATTCCTAATCTTCAAGTAGGCTTCTCCTGTATTTCTATAAACAACTTAATGACCAAGCTAATGTTCAGCTCCAGCCAGGACACACTGGCCATGCTTGTTCCTATATTTTGGGTGTCCGGTGGGCATATCAGCCAAAAATATTGGCACAAGACAGAGACAGACCAAAAGTCCCAGCAGAGCTGGTAGCTGGTCCCACTGGCTTGCAGAGTCTCCGTTTGTAGGATGAAAGGGCGAAAGAAAGATGCCTCCTATGGCTTGTTAAAACACAGGGTTTCTGCTGGAATAGGAGATGTCAAAACTCCTGACCTTACAGCAGTGAGGAGGCCAATGGATCACAGCAAACTGGAAGTTTGAGACAAAGTGCCTGCTTGTAATGAGCTGTTTTTCCGAAGGGTTGTTCTGCAGACTGGCTGGAATCTGCACACAAACCTCCCCCAGTCCCAGCATGGGCCACAAATCTCTGCTGTGGCTGCTTTAGCTCAGAAGTTCAGAAGTTAAACAGAATTATGTCCTTGGAGAGATGAAATCCTGGACCTGTTAGCCCTGAAGCCAAAGCTCCTTTTTCACTTTTCATAGAATTGTAGAATAATTAAGGTTGGATAAGACCTTTAAAATCATAGAGTCCAACCATTAACCCAACACTGCCAGGTCCACCACTAAACCATGTCCCCAAGTGCCACATCTATACTTCCAGGGGTGGTGACTCTTCCCTGGGCAGCCTATTCCAATGCTTGGCCACTCTTTCAGTGAAGGAATTTCATTCAATATCCAATCTAAACCTCCCCTGATGCAACTTGAAGCCATTTCCTCTTGTCCTGTTCCTTGTTATCTGAGAGAAGAGATTGACCCCCACCTGCCTACAACCTCTTTTCAGGCAGTTGTAGAGCTCTGCCCCATCCTCCCAGGGACAGGGACAAGAGATGGTGCCCAGGCTGATGTAATTTGCTGCTGGGAATTGCTGAGGAGGTGGGACTCCTCTTCAAATGCGTGGTTTGGGGAGCTTGTGAGCACCAAGGTGTCAGCCAGGTGCTGCCACTGGAAAGGGTGGCTTTTCCCTTAAAGGTAGGACCTCAGCAGGGACCTACAGGGCTCTGCTATGTATAACTGTAGCCCTGGGGTATTTCCTGAACTTTGCTGGCCTGGCAGCTCTGAGTGCAGCTGGACTTGGGCTGTACTTTGCTGGGAGAGAGCACAGCAGGAGCCTCACCATGTTTTCAGTGTTTTCCACTTCTGTCTCTTCCACAAACAGCAGAGCTGCTGCCTCTCACACCAAGCTCTGGTGTGGAAGGTGTGATTTCTGTGGGAGTTGCGAGTTTTTGTTGCAATCCCTTGTGATGGCAGAGGGATTCTTGCAAATGTAGCTCAGGTTTATTTTAAAGGTTGGAGCAGCAAAGTGCAAGAGTGCATTGTACAGAGAATGAGAAACAGATCCCAACTGTACTATTCATTTGCCTTGTAAGTCATAAGGCTTTTTACACTATTTCTAAAAATTCTTGTGGGTATGATTATGCCTTGCAATTTATAAAATCTGGAGCTGTTGCCAAATTAGCTCTCCAAGTTAGAGACAGAGAGGAGATGCTGCTTTTACAGTCATTCCAGGGATATTGTGCACCCCCCTTCAGCACCAGGAGCACATGGGTCTGAAATCCCCCCCAGATGGATATATCTCCTGAAAACCTCTGCTGCTGTCTCGCCTTCCATGCGTGGTTTTTCCTGGATACTTTCCTTGCCCTTTTCAGAGGTGTTGGTTTCTTTTCCTCCCTTCAGAGAAATTCTCCCCCAGCAGAGACACAGCCTGTCACGCCTCACCTTTAAACTCCACTGGATGGTTTTCAGGCCAATACATCCTGCTTGAATTTGAGGTTTTGTCCAGGCTCTCCTATGTTTCACTACTAGTAAGTGTGAGAAGGAGGAGGATAATGTCTGGTAAACCAATTTCTAGTGCTCTAAATACCTGCTAGAGGAAGGATGTGCCTTCAGCATCAGGTGTATGTGAGCCATGTCTCTCTTGCTTGAGCCCAGCTGTATCCCGGTGCTTCTCTTTGGTAACAAGAGAAGTTTTCCCCTTTGTTTGCAGAGCTCTTGAATTTGCACAGAGGAACCCTCCTGGGCCCAACACCTGCACCTTTGGTTCCTGACCTGGAGGTAGGATCTGGCAGAGACTCCTGGAGCTGCCAGCCCTAAAACTCAGTAAGACATATGTAAAGATTTCCATACATGGGAAACAGGGTAAAGAGAATCCTTAAGGTTGAAAAAGACTTCTAAGGTCATTTATTCAAATCATTAACCCAGCACATGTGCAACCTCCTTCAGAGGGAAGGATGCAGTCTAGGACCCATGGGCTACCTCAGCTATAAATAATTCACTCTATTATAGAGGAATTGTTCAGATTCAGATATGATTTCATTAAGTCTCAGGTCTTCTGTTCTTTCCATTCTCCATTTCCCCCTGTATTTCTCCATGGCAGGTTTGGGGCAGAGCCTGTGCATGGTCCCAGGGAGCTACCAGTGCCTCTGGGCTGGTGTAAAGGCTCCTTGGGAGCAGTGCAGCTGGGGAGGGGGCACTTCCAGTCACTCTCACACACTGTCCCCTCCTTCCATCTCTATGTCTCTTTCACTGGTGGCTGCCCAGGTTTGGTGCCCTTCCAGTCCATTTGCACCAACAAACAGGGTGAGCTGCCATCTCCCGGGGGTGAGTCCTCAGCAGCTGGTGGTGAGGTGCGAAGATGGGGAAAATCTGGCAGCCACCAGAAATCACATTACTTCCGCAGTGTTCCCAGAGCAACCGAAGGTGCTTAGCAACAAATGCCACTGATACAGGAGGTGCCAGGTTTCAGCAACAAGCTGCTCTGTGTCTGAGCTGGTCTGTACCTGTTCCTGCTGAAAATAAGGCCGGTGCCACGGGTAAGCAGGCAAAACAGGACACAGGGAGATGAAACTGGTGGAAAAGGGGAAAAGTGCAGCTTAAAAGAGGGGACTGTTGTGGTTTGGGCTTCTTTAATGGTCCCATGGCCTTCTTTGTGTTTTGCTGTGATTAATGTATCCTCATGCTTGGTGTTGACTGGCACTCCTGAGTCATTTGAAGGTCTCTTGGGACTGATCATAGAATCATAGGATGTTTTGGGCTGGAAGGGATCTTAAAGACCACCTCTTTCCCACCCTCCTGCCAAGAACAAGGGCATCTTCCACTAGACCAGGTTGCTCCAAGCCCCTTCCAGCCTGGCCTTGAACACTTACAGAAATGGGGCATCCACAGATTCTCTGGGCATCCTGTGCCAGGGCCTCACCACATTCCCAGTAAAAAACCCACTTCCTTATTATCTAATCTAAAATGACCCTCTTTTAGTTTCAAATCATTACCCTTTGTCCTATTGCAACAGGACAATGAGTGTCCAATGAGTTGGACACTGCGTTGAAGACACCCTAGGTAACAAATACCTTCTCCAGCTTCTCTGCTAGGAATAGTAGCCAAATTTATCTTCTGCTCTTTCTTATGCTTTGCAAGACATGCACCTCCAATTACCACCGCTTTCAAAGACTTAGGATCACTCTTTCCAGGGGATATAAATTTTTTTGAACCACCTGATGGCATAAATACTTCTGCAAAGTTGAACTGGAATTTCATGGAGGCTTAGCCATGTACCTCAAGATCCAGCCTCCCTGTGCCATAGGGGACTGTTCCATAGAATCCAACACTAGAACTGATGAAGTGCTTGTAAGGGTAACAGTGAAACATCTGTATTTTGCCTGTAGAAATCCCTGTTGCTGGCAGTCTGGAAAAACAAATTTCTGCTGGGAAAGGATGAATGAGAGGTGCATCAGGGCAGAGGGACAGTCAGGACCAGCTGGTTATGATGCTCCTTGCAGTCTCCCAGGTATTTGACCATCTCCCCATGTCCTTAAAGATCAACTGCTCCCACCTTCACACACATCCAGCCCCCAAAATGTCCTGCTGTGCAGAGGAGTGAGTTGGAATTAACCACCACACATGTACAAAATGGTCCTCTTTTCTCAGTAGGATCATCCACTGGTTCCCGGCTGGGATGTAACACCAGAGCTGCTGCTCTGTTGTTCAACCATCAGGACAGCTGCTATTGATTTTTATTTCATGCACATTGATAGAGATGGTGCAGGTGGGAAACTGTGAAAGGAGACATAAATAATAAACTAAGAAAAGCTGTAACAGGGGGGTGAGCGAAAAGCAGTCTGGCATTTACTGGAAAAGCAGAGTTTAGCAGGTAATTTTTCAACACAAAGACAGTTTTGCTACAGAAAATGCTGGGCCTGCTTTAGCTGTTAGTTATGCAAGTGGAATTTGGAATCAGTCCTGGGCCAGTGCAGAGAGTGGGGACAGAGTCAGCCCCACTGCTTTTCTTGTGTCTTTTCCCAGGCTGCAGCAGCAGTGAGAGTCAGGAGTGGTCTCCTGCCACTGCCAAGTACCCGGGTTAACAGTGGCTCTGCTGATCAATTAGAAACCCCAATCAACTGCTTGCCAATTGGGGCCTTTTAATCAAGATTTTTTCTTTTGGGGAATGAACTAAATGGTCTTTCTTGCTCACTGTTCAGGTAGATTTACTGAGTGTGGGATGGTTTGAAGGGGAGGGAGCCCAAGTGAGGGTTCATTTAACACAATATGAGTTCTTCATATAAGGTGAAAGGCTTGCTAACTGTCCTGGACCAAAATTACATTCTCCTTCTCTCCTGTTTAGCATCTTTTATTCAGGAGATACTGCACAATGCTGTGTAAGAATAAAGTCATAAGCCAGAGGATAGGCAGGAAAAAGGGACATGTCATGTCTGTGATGGGTGAATCCAGCAGGTTCTTCTATGCAAGGTCTGGGTCTTCTTTCTGGTGTTCACCAGAGCTGCAGGTCCTGTCCTGAGCCCCATCAGAAGAGTCACAAGCTGTAGCTGAGGCCTTTGGTTTCCTCAAGAGGATCCATCTGGGATCAACAGAGGTGCCCCAGGCATGCTTACAGTTGCTCCGTGCTGGGAAAAACCTACCTGCAATTTCCACAGTTATCCATTGATAACCTTCAATTTGGTGGAAAACAAAAAAGGAAGAGTCATGTCTAGGAAAGGACCTGAAAACCACTTGGAGAAGAGTGGTAGAAAACCCAGAGTGAACAGGAGGAGAACTAGGAGTGGGAAACCCGGATTGCCTCCCTTCTAGTGCCTGTGGAGGGGGTTGGTTACACATCAGCTCAGTTTCAACCAACACCCCATGCAGACCCAATGGTCGCTTCCCACCAGCACACATGATGCAGCTCTCTCTGGGAGAGGCTGCCCACACCTTCTGCTCTCATAAAGCTGCCCACAGCATCAAGAATCTCCCATCCCTCCCAATTGTTTTCCCAGCAAGGAGCATTTATCGGTCAATTTGCCCGCGGTGCAGATGTCTGTCTGGAGCCGTAATGACATTTACTAAAGGGGACTTGAAATTATCGCTGGGGGACTGCAAATAATGAAGCCAATGCCTTTTATTGACACACGTGGAAGCTGTTTAATTTGGGATGTTGGCTGTCAGAGAATAGAGCTCTTTTGTGGAAGCAAAGCAATATCGTGCTTAATTTCAAGGTTCATGCTCACATTTAGAAGTGAGTTATTTTCAGCTTTTAGGTTTGGAGTTTCTTCATAGCAATAACTTATCAATTCAACACACATCTAGGGGTCTGATCCGTCTCTGCCTGAAAACTGTGATGATTTCTGCCAAGGATTTCTTGCTAAGAAAGAACATGAGAATTTTCATTTTTTTTCTCCTTTCAAATGCAGCTGCAAGCCAAGCCCTTGAGCCTGGACCCTTGGGTGCCTTTCAGCCTCCAACTTTTGAGTCAGAAATTCTCCTTCCCATATATGATATGAAAGTTGGTCTTCTTGGAATTTTTATGTGTTGAAAAGAGGCACGCTGTTTGCCACCTTGCTGTACAGTCATCCAAGAGGACCAAAATCTCTCAAAGTGGTACCTAAAGCTGCGCATCATTGGTTTAAAGACCAGGATAACAGTTCCTGTTAGGAGATGATGCAGGTGCAGACCTCCTTGTAATGATAAGCTATGAAACTGGGAAAAAATGGTTATTTTTGCATATGCAATATAGGGTGGAGGGAGGACAGGGACATGCTGATATTTTTGGGAGGGGGATCTTGCCAAAACATCCCTGCTGAATGGCAAAGCAGCCTGCTTGGGCTGCTCACAGCACCGGCAGAGTCACCTCTGGGATTAAAGCCCTCGCAAGAGGCTTCAATAGCAATCTCCTCTCCCAAAGATGTGTATGCATTAGGGCTTATCCCACTGCTTCATTAAGGAATATGACCAGGGGCAACCTCGGGGGTCACCAAATCCTGTCTCCTGCCATTGCAGGTAGACGTGCTGACTAATCCCTTTATTATTGTACGAGGGCGGAGGCGAACGTCAGCGGGGACCCGAGCTCGTGCAGCCTGTCAGCCCCGGAAACATCTCTGGGAAAGGCCCATGGTCCTTTCACTTGACATCTGCCAGGGTTGCATCCACCCCAAGACTCGTCTTCTGGGATGGTGCAGCCCAGGAGGAGGCAGCCTGGCTTATTAATTTTAAGTGTGCTTGAGATGCTGCAGTATGCAAAGCTATCATCACGAAAGCGCTCAGCAGCATGTAATCAGTGCCTGGCCTCACAAAGAGACCTCTGTTATGCTCAGCCTTCTCCAAAGGCCAGTTATAATCTACATTATTTATGTGGAAAAGTATTATTAGCCGAGTTTCCTTTCTTTTCTTTCTTTTTTATTTTTTTTTTTCATGGACGGATTTTAAGGGAGCTCTTTGTAAGGAGTCCCAGAGGCTCTGGGACTTTCTCTGTTTCCTGGCGGGACCAGGATTTTTATTTATTTACCTTTTTTTTTACTGAATATTTCAAATGCCAGGAAGCGATATAACGTTAAAGCCAAGCCAGTCAATGTGTAATTGTGGCACCAGTCTAGCTGGTGTGAAGAAAGGTATTTTCTGTGCTATTATGAGAGCCTGGGAAATTTAAGAGCTTACCTTTTAACAGCTTCCATAAGAACATGGGCAGACATTAATGATTGGAATAGGCAATTAAAAGCAAAAATGGCTGACACCCTCCATGCCACAGGGTGGGGTTTGTAACAAATTAGACCTAGAAATAGATATTGGCAAAAAGGACCTCCGGAATTATTAAAATAAAAAAAAAAGGAGGAAGAGCTTGTGGCTACATCATGCACTGCAGAAATCAATGTGGGTGTTTTCTCAGCCACTGCAGCAGCTCTGCCTCTGCCTTGAGTTTGTAGAGCAGAGAGGTTTCAGTGAGTGTCCTCTGCCCATGCCAGGCTGGGTATGAGTCCTGCCCAGTGGACAGTTTTCCTGGCAGCAAGCTGTTGCAGGAAAAAAGATGGAAAATGGTCCAAACTGTCTCTTTTGGGGGTAGTCTAGAGCAGATCCAGGGATGATCTCCCTGGACTCAGCAACCCTTTAAAGCGTGTTTTTGCATGGACACTGAATTGCCTGCAAATGGTGTTTCAGGGAAGTGAGACCTCAAGGAACCATGGGTGTTCCCACGGAAGCTAAAACAGAAAGGAAGTACCTACTTAGAGTCTGCTCTGGACAGCACTGAACTTAATGCATAAGTGCATTGACACAGTAGTGCTTTGATTGATCAGGCATTTGGAATAAATGCTGGTAAAAACTGGGCATTAGATTTGCCAGGAGTCTAATGCAACCCTATCACCTCAGGATGGTGGTGCTTTGCAACTTGAGGTGCAGACCAGCTTCCTGCTGAAACAGACCCTCCACTGGGTGCAGGCTGACTCTGGTCAGGACTTGGAATGGATGATCCTCATGGGTCCCTTCTAATTCGGGGTATTCTACAATTCTATGAACCAGTATGTCTCTGGGCCATTCTTTCCCACTCTGGCATACAGCAGGATTTCTTTCTGCTGTGATTTTCCCCTTTCATTTTCTGCAAATATTTACAGCATTAATTCCAAATTGGGCCTTCTGTCTTTTTCAATGCATAGAACGAGACGCTGATTGAACATTCAGAATATTAAGTGAAAAAGCCGTGTCCAGTATTTGCTGTAAATATGTATAAATGCTTATTGGATCTTACCCAGTAGCACCTGTTTCTTCTGATGAGGTCTATGATAGGGAAGAAAAATGCAAACAGGAGCCTTCTAAATGAAATGGCAAATTTAGAGGGTTTAATGCACAGAATACTAATGAGCAATCCGATGGAGCCGGCACCGCACAATGACCTTGCTCAGCCGCGCCAGCGAAGGGACTCCTTGCACTGGAGAACAAATAGATGACTCTGATTAAACCACAGCCACCTCACCTCCCTGGGGACCATCACAGCCAAGATTAAGGAGCTTAAGCTGCCAGTGAGCACCTGAATTCAGCTCACGCTCTGCAGTCACTTTGCACCAAGCCCCCCTTTCCCCGCAGCCCCCTTCCAACCCCGCCGTCGCTGTCATTGTCACAGTGCGCTGGGTGACGTCTCCTATTAATAAAAATACCAGAATGGCACTCTGTTCCCTCCTGCAGCCTCGAGCTGGTCAATTATTCTGCTTTAATTACCACCTTAAATGTGTTTTTTATAGGCGTGGGCTTTTCTGTGTTTATGCCTAATGAAGTAACGAAGTGATGCAGTGATAAATTAACTCTTCTGCTTGAGGTGGGGATGGGACATGACAAGTGAAGGGCTGTGCAGGTGGGGATTCAGGGAAGTTTAGTGCACTGCTGCACTTTGGAGACACAGCTCTTTTTTTTTCCCTGTGGAATGCCTTTGTCTCTCCTTTAGTTTTGCAGCAATTTTGATGTTTTAGCATAAGTTTGTCTTTTATTATGTGACTGAATATGAAAATGCTGAAAGTGTCTTTGTTCAGAAGGTTAATTTTCTCGCTGATGATTAAAAGGAGACAATCATTTAAGACAGCAGAATAAAAAATCGCACTTGGGAATTTCATTAGACCAAGAAATAAAGTGGAGGGGTTTTAATAAGGGGCTGTCTAATTTGGATTTCTTTCTTTCTAAGCAGAACATGGAAACTGCTTTCCATTATGTAAAATCAATAATACCGTTTTAAAATCCCATTTTCATATTTAATAATTTGCTTAATGTTGGTGCTGGATCTTTCTGCCATTCCAGCACTGACCCCAAAATGCAGGGGTATTTTCTCCAGTGGCCTCCTATGGAAAACTAGGAATTAAGTCTTTCAGCAGTGATCACTGTTGCTCTGTACTGGGGAGGACAAAAAGGTGAAGAGCAGAGGAGATGCTGGCATGATGGAGGTAGGGTGTGAGTGGGGTCTGAGTCATATATAGCCTTTGAACATCTGCAAAATGACAGGTACCTCTGGTCCAGGGATGGGATTTCTCCCCACGTGCCATCAGCAGTTTCCTCTGTGCAAGGTCCACAGCCCAGGGTCACCCCTGGAGCTGATACAGCTCAAGGGACTCCTGCTCTTACCCTGAGGTTCTTCCACATTGTTACCGGCCACCTTTTAATTCAAGCCAATATTCAGACTAGGAATATTGCTGTATATATAAAATAACTCCCAAAACTTGTTTTACTGGGGCCAAAAGACCAAAAGCTTAGTGTAATATATTACAAATTTTTATTTTTTTAATTTTTTTTTTCAGGCCTCCTTCTCCACACTCTTGGGTGCAGCCAGACCTTAATTCTATTTTAGTGAGTCTATGGTTTTAGAGTTTTTTTCTTACAGAGTGCAGAGGGCCAGAAAGATTACTTCCCTGGAAAAAAGCTGTATTCTCTGTTCTTCAGTGGCTGAGACTCCTGCCCGTGCTCATGAACATCTGTAAGAGCTGAGATAAAACAAGTGTGGAGCCTCCTGGATGGTCTTATGGGTCAGACAGAGGAAATTCTGGGACAGGACCTTGCAGAGGCCTTTCCCTTCTGGGTCTTCAGGTGCTGTCATGGCTCCACAGCCCCCACTTTTCTGGGTGATGTCTCCAGCCCTGATCAGTCCCCAGTGCCCCATGCCTGGGGTTTATCATCCCTTACTGGGTTTGGCATGGGATGGGTGCATGGATGGATGGAAGGATAGATGGATGGATGGGTGCATTCAGCGTGCAAGCCATCAGAGGCATTGCAGCCATGCTCGTCAGCTCCTTCCATGCACAGCTGGAAATCCTCTTAGAAAACTTGTTAAATTAAGTGAAAGCCAGGCTACCCCGGAGCAAAGAGAGGTCCCTCAGAAACAGCATTTGATTTGCTGCTCCTCCCTCCCCCGAGTGCTGCTCAAAGCAGCCCTGTGTTGTAGGTAAGGATGTGGCTGAGCAGCTATTGAAAATATGTAAAGCTGCAGAAAATAAATGGGCTAGACCTGCAGTAACTCCCAGTGCTGCCGCTGGCCCCTTGAAACAGCCATTTCATCACCACACATGGCCCGTGTGTCTCCTTACATTTACATACACAGAATGTGGCTTTTCGTGGCACTTGGAGGGAGTTGGGGGTGAAAAAGAAGCCCTGGGCGGGCAGGATGTGAAATGCAGTTGGCCTGCAGTGAATGTCAAAGACATGAAAAGAGAGGAAAAACTGTTTCTTAAACAAACCTCCCCTTGCAAGCAGGGGCAGGGTGTTTAAGCAGGTTCTGGTAGCGTGGAGAGACAGCCCTGTGTCCACTGCAGCCCCCTCCCATCTTGGGTGGGGATCCGTGGCAGCACCCTACAGGCAGCTGCCTGAGATGTGTAAGTGTATCCCTGCACTCTTGGATGTGTAAATGCATCTCTATACTCATGTGATGAGCTTGTTCTCACTCTTTCTTTCTAAGCAGAACATGGAAACTGCTTTCCATTATGTAAAATCAATAATACCGTTTTAAAATCCCATTTTCATATTTAATAATTTGCTTAATGTTGGTGCTGGATCTTTCTGCCATTCCAGCACTGACCCCAAAATGCAGGGGTATTTTCTCCAGTGGCCTCCTATGGAAAACCTGGAATTATGTCTTTCAGCAATGATCACTGTTGCTCTGTACTGGGGAGGACAAAAAGGTGAAGAGCAGAGGAGATGCTGGCATGATGCTCACTCATCTTGCTGATCTCACCAAACAGATGGAAAAAGAACCAGGGAATGTGAAGAAAAAAGGAAAAAAACCTTCTTCATTGCACTTGGACAAGGACCTATGCCCAGCCCTGCACCCTGTGTCTGCAGTCCTGCCCCAATGGGCTGAAACAAGTCTCTTTCAGCACTGTCCCCCTGGGGCTGTCGACTGCTGCTGCAGGAGAGCAGCTCTGAGGCTGAGCAGCCTCTGTGTGTGCCCAGGAGCTCACACCTGCCTCTTCATGAGACATCCATTCAGGAAAGGGGGAATATTTTCGCTTAACACACTTTCTTTCTCTTTTCCAGGTGTTTCCTACTGTGTGGTGGGTACGGGGTGGGTCTTTTCTCCTCTTACTGGTAGCTGGCTTCATAGAATCACTGAACATCTCAAGTTTGCAGGGACCCAAAGGATCATCAAGTCCAACTCCCTTCTCCTTGCAGGGCTATCTAAAATCAAACCATAGGACTAAGAGCACCATCCATATGCTCCTTAAACTCTGACAGGTTTGGTGCCCTGACCACTTCCCTGGGGAGCTTGTTCCAGTGATCAACCATGCTCTCAGTGAAGAACCTTTTCCTAATGTCCAGTCTGCGCACTTGTACCCTTTTGCACGCACTGACTTTGGAAGGTGGTGACTTTCCCAGCTTTATGCTGCTTTTGGTCCTGGCAACTCAACACACCTGACCTCACAATAGCACCTCCTCAAACCTCCTGCTTTCCCCACTAGGAGTGAGGAAATTCAGGTTTTTCCTTCCTGCTTTGCTCCTCACCTCCCTTTTGCACTCTTCAGAGTTTCCATATGTCTATTTCTGGGGTCTCAGCTCAACTTAGCCAGCAGGCACAAGAGTTTCCCATCATGCAAACTGCAGACATGCATGGTGACTCTCAAACAATGATGTTTGGAGGAAACAATCCTCCAGCCTGTGCCCTCCCTCCTCGGGAGGCTTTGAAGGGGGCAGACACTGCACAGGCACTGGGCTGCGGGACAGCCTGCACTTGACCCTGTCAAGCATTGCAAGGCAAATATCATGATGGATCACAATTCTGGCTGTGGGAAGGCACCAGTTTTCACAGAATAATGCTGTCTTCTGTTGGATAGTGCAAAATAACCTTGTCTGGCAGAACGTGCCACCTGGGTCCACCTCATGGGATTGGGCTGTGGTAGTTTTTGATCTTACAGAGCAAGGGAAATCATGAGGGAGGCCAGAGAGCTGGAGACTCATTGCCTGGAAAACTGGAGAAAGCCACATGGCAGGGCATGGGTAGGGAACTGTGGAATAGCCATTTACCTCCACTCTTCCCCAGACTTCCAAGAAATGTCCTAAACTCAGAGGCAGGAGTATGAGTTGGGTAGTTTGGCCTTTCCGACCCTGTCTAGTTCAGGACACAAGGTCCAGGTCTGGAGGCAAATAAATGGCCTTTCCTTGAAGGGGCAGGGGGGAAGATTTTTCCTCATGGTTTCATAAGGATTTTTGTTATCTTCTGGAATGGCAATACAAAGGCCAACACCTGACCCTGCTGCTGTACCATCATGTACATCACTGCCTCTGTTGGGCCCCTCAGCACTCCCTAGGAGTCCCTCTCCTCCAAGTGAAGCACCACCAGCCTTGTCTGCATATGTCTGCATCAATTCAGACATTCACATCATGTCAGTCATGCCTAAATCCACTGAGATCTCTCCCTGCCTTTCTCAAACATCACAAACGTGGAAGTGGCAAAACCACCTCCAGCCTTTCGTGCCGCTTCCTTGAAGACAATCCCTGCTCAGGCAACAGGGCAAACCTGTGTGGTAAAGGTCTTTCCAGCTCAGTGGTGATCTTCTGCAGGACAGGAAAAACTTCATCAGCTGAAGAAGTAAAATCTCTGGATCACAGTGGGTGCAGAAACAATCTCTTACCTGGGGAGGTGCAGATCCCGGTTGCAGGTGTAGCAGTTGTACTGTGCTGGGTGAAAAGCTCACAGAGCTGTACACTTTGATTTACCTCCAACCATAGCCAGCAGCAGATGCCTGAGGAAAAGTAGCAGGACAAAACTTGCATATAGTGATAGTTCTCTGATAGACTCCTCCACTGTGCTGAAATGCAGAGAATTCACAGGTCAACGTTGGTATCTTTTTAACAGACCTTGAGGGGCTTTTCTCGTAAAAATGTGGCTCAAACATTGCCTAAGCAAAAGAAACTTCCAGCCATCGCTATGCCCCAGGTGAGGAGCACCACATTTAATGTGTGATGAGGCAACTTTTCATTTATTTTTTCCTTTTTTTTTTTTTCTGTGGCTGATTTGTTGCTGCTGTTTTTATCTGCCACTGATAATTTCAAGGCCTGACCCCCAGAGTTTTCAATATGTGAGGTGGTGAGTAAAACCTCCCCATTCATCTCCTTTGGGTCATTAATGATCTTTGGTTTCTCCCTTTTCTCCTTTTCTGGGGTTAACAGGACTGTGTCTCTGTCTCCTGGTGCTGAGGGACTCTGTACCCCTGGAATTGTTGGTCACCCTCCTCTGTGCAATCTGGCTCATCTTGCTGAGATTGTGAAAGGCAAAGAAATATAATATTCAAGGTGGAGGCCAGTCATAGTCTTATATAGCTGTTCAGTGAGGATATATGGCTTATTCAGTATTCCTGATCAAACATTTCTCAGTTCTCCTTGCCAGGGCTTACCAGCCTCACCGCTGATGTTTCACAGAATCATGGAATCACAGAATGGTTTGGGTAGGAAGGGACTTTCAAGACCATCTTATTCCAACCCCCCTGCCATGGGCAAGGACACCTTCCACTAGACCCGATTGCTCAGAGCCTCATCCAACATGGCCTTGAACATGGTCAGGGATGGGGCATCAACAACTTCTCTGGGCAAAGAGAGTTGCACTGTCTCACTTTTCTCTGTCTCTTACAGACCAATTTAATGCTCTATCTTTGCATCAGAACTTTCCCCCACAGTCAGTTCCCTGAAATCAGCTCCAGAGTGATAGCTCTCAGCTAGAATAGGTAACTGGGTCAGTTTATAGGTGGTGTGTCCACCTCCAAGCATCATTGACAAAGAGTCCCAGAGGTGCAAGGCCAAAGTCTTGGTAGTGTCACTGTGAAGTCCCTGGAGCACAGGGTTAACTGCCTGAAAAGTCAACTGAGTGCATTTTCCAAAGGCTTTGCAGAAAATCAGTTGAAGATGTAGACAAATGGACAATACTGTAACTAATAGGAGGTTATGTTGGCTCCTGTAGAACTAACTGAAAATGTTGCCAGCTGGATACAAGAAAGGAAAAGTAATACCGAATAATTTATTTTTAAATAAAACACACATATGTTGCAAAGTGACTGGATTAAAGCTTCTGGGTCTTGGGGAATTTTGTGGAATGTGTGTGAAATTCAAAATGTGTACTGTGCTGAGCTGAAGATTAGGCTGTTTCCCACTTTGATATTTCCTAGCTCTCCCTCACCTGCCTTCCAATGGCCCAGGGCAGTTTAAGCTGCGTTATCAGATGTGCGCTGGACATGTCTGACGAATGCCAAGATCTCACAGTTTGAGCAGACAGCTACTGCTCTGATCTGAATCACTGCAGACTTTGAACAGGCTGTGTTTAAGCTGAAAGTGGGTGGTCTGAGTTGTCTGCAGACAGTCTAACTTGAGAGGGATCTTATTCCTGGAGCATATCTAACGCCATATATCAAAAGTTACTTTGATTCTTATCAATATTCTGGAGGCAAAACTTCAAAATATGCCATTAAAACAAAAAGGCATGACTGATCTTTTTAAGAACTCTTGGGAATTTATTGTTCTCCTAAAGTCAAATAACCTGGGAACAGAAAATATATTTTCTGAATAGATATCTAGGTTAAAGCAACTTCCTCTGCTAAAAAAAACCCCAAAACCAACAAAAAACTTCGGAAAGCTATTTTATTTCAGACTTTTCTGATGTTGCTCTGGTTGCACTAAACAGTCCCCTTAAAGCAGTTCTCACAGAACAGTTGAAAATGACCTCCAGCAAGAGGCAATTCTTCAGTAAACAGCCAGCAAACGCCCTATTAAAGAAAGTATCCTCATTCCTTACATGACACGCAAGCTAAAATAATGGGCTTGTGCTGTCCTTGTGTCTTGATGATGTACATTCTGAGCCCAAGGGGATTTTCCAGAAGAGAGGAGGGCATGGATGGTCAGAGGATACATATGCAGCTATGTAAACCCACGAAGATTGCTTTTATTTTATGTTCATTTATATTTTATGCTCATTTATATTAGCTGAAGATAATATAACTTCCAGCCCCACCTACATGAGAGTTGTGTTTGTAGTACTCTGTTGCTTGAAAATCTCTGTGGAAAAAGACAGTTTTATTATACAAGGAAGGGCAGGGAAAGGGAAAACTTTTCTGGGAGTTCTGTGCTCTCCTTAACTCTTACTTCTTTTGCTCAGGTCAAATGAATACATTATTTAAATTGGAAATATCTCCATGAAAATTCAAGAGCCAGTAGGTTAAAGACACTATTATCTAAACTTCTTGTTTGATTGATTTCTTTGGAAGGAGCAGTATAATTGAAGATGGTCAAGAAAATCCTTATAACCCTTTCCAGAACTCATCACTTGTGTTTCAAAAACCCAAAGCACAGACTGGACACCCACACCCCTTTCTGAATCAGTATTAAAATATTGGTGGGCCAAAGTCTCCACAACTGCTTTGGAAAACTTCCTGGTTTCAGCTGTATCATTTGGTATTTCCACGTGATGGTAAAGGGCAAAATGTGTTTTAATTCATTTTTCAACCCTGCCTATGATTCAAGATATAACACTTAGATAATTTTAAGCAGTCTTCTGTTGGAGATAGGCTTCTTATAAAAAAAAAAATTAACTCTCATTGTTTGATTACTCAAAACAAAGCATAATGTAATTTTGCAAACAGCTAGAGGTGTTGTTTCTTTTTTTTTTTTTCCAGTTTCACATTAATTTTATTGGCCCCAGATCCGGGGCTGTGTCTTTGTATTCAGGCTTTTACCATGAGTAGAGTATTTCCTGTAAAAAATACTGTTAACTTGCTGCCACTGTGTTTCCTCCTCCATAGTTGTGCTGTGAAAGAGCTGGTGGATTTATATAAGAAGAACACACTTTCCTAGTGACATGATTTTTTCTGGTGATCACATTTCCTAGAGGGTGCAGGCTTGTCTTGTTGGTTTACACTGTTTTCTGCCAGTGGGGAAAAGCATATACATCTGTGTCAGTCGACCTATACAAAGAACAGCTGTTTTAGCCCCTGTAGATATATTTTCCCCTTGAAGAGGATTGTTTGGTCTTGTCTTTACTGCTAAATTTTTTAAATCTCCTTTTTTTTTTTTTTTTTTCAACCCCAGGGGAACAAGTGCTCATCCAATATCCTGAGGTAAGAACACAAACAAGGCAGTAAAACTGAAGCAACCCGTGAGATAAATTTGCAGAGGTCAACTTCAAGCGGGATCACAGCATTGACCTTGGTGAGTTTACCCACAGTAAAACTCAAGTCCTCTGTCTTGGTTGTGTTGTTTACCTCAAGAGGGCTGCTGGCCATTAGTTACCTTCCAGTAAAAAGAAATAGAATGGTTTTTCACTAGTGAAGACAAGTCTTTGGAGATCTGACAAAACCCTGGCCTTTGGGTGTATTGTCAAAATATAAAATAAAGTGGAGATTCTGCTGCCTTTAACTCTTGAGAGCAGCTTCAGCAGGAGGGCACTTAGGAGAGCATTTGCTGGCTGAGCAAGCCCTCCCTGCCCAAATCTGCTGTTTCCCTGCCCTGCTTTGCCACAGTGCCTCAGGCAAATTCTCAGGTGGACCTGGACCTGGATCCTATAGAATCATAGAGTATCCTGATTTGGAAGGGATCTGCAAGGATCATCGAGTTCTACTCTTGATCTTGCACAGGACAGCCCCAAGAATCCCACCATGTGCCTGAAAGTGTTGTCCAAACCATCTTTGAACTCTGACAGCCTTTGGGCTGTGACCACTAAAGCTTGAGGGCTTTAGATCCACTGCTCCACTATTGAATCATCTTGCATCCAGAAAGATCTAATAATCACAGAATCACAGAGTGGTTTATCTTGAAAGTACCTCGTAGCCCATCTAGTTCCAATACCCAGCTGTGGGTAGGGTATTGGAACTAGACCAGGTTGCTCCAAGCCCCATCCAACCTGGCCTTGAATGCTTCCAGGGATAATCCTGCCAAAATGAGTCAGTCTAGAGGGTGCTGGTTTAGTAGCAGGGTGAAGGTTATAGACCAGCTAGGATATCACACTTAAGAGACCCAAAGGTGATGGTCCTTTGGGCTTTGGAAAAGAGCTGCAGGAGTTGTCCAGGCTTCACTGGTGCCAAACTTACGCAGTTTCTTCTGCAAACAAAGTGGAGAACAGACACATTTGCTTCTTTCCCTGGCCTTGGAATGGGTAAAAGTGGTGCTGCCAATGGTTTTACGTTAATCTAAATGGCCTCATTTTAAATCATGTGTGCGCGGCATTCCGCTGCTTTTCTTTGAATTCAGTGGGATGGGATGGATGTGGTGCTCAGAGGGAGGATGGAAAGCAAGTGCCAGTGGAGATTAGTTTAAACAAAAAAGCAGAGTGGACACAGGCCAGAAACTACACTGCAAAGGTCCTTGGGGAGTGGTAATAATTCCTCTTACTGGCCAAAGGCTGCTTCCTGCTGGTCTGTGCAAACAACCCCACTGCACTAACGGGGTCCTCAGACATCTGTGGAGAAGTGGGGTTTGGCACTGGTCACGAGTGGGCCCAGAAAGGCGACCTGTCCTCTGCAAACGGGGGCTACACAAGCCTCGACTGCTGTTTTCACATATCCCCAGTGGGGCTGCAGCTCTCGGCACCACACCCAGGAATTAGAAACTGGGCTGAATCTCAAGTTATCTCTCTCTGACAGAAAGCATGATAGGAAGACAGGCTCTTAGCCACAGAAGAGCTCTTCTTCCCGGCCTGTCTCCCTGCCAGCGTAAAAATCAAGAAGTGTTCAGCTGTTGTGGTTTGTAATGATAATAATTCAAGCCTGAGAAAGGGCTTGTTCCTGAAAAAAAAAAAGAACTTTTCAAAAGTTCACTTTTGAAATAATGAGCTTTTGCAAATTGTATCAGTTGCTTCCTAAAAACCCGACCTGGAAAGAGTAACTGTTTCCCAAAGGAGCAGAGTATTTGAGATGGTCCTGACCTCTTTCCACATGTAATATGCATTGTGAGATGAGTTTTCACCAGGTGTTGTTTGTTTAAATAGATTTCTGGTGACGGCATGGTTACATAGGACCTTTGGGGACAGGGCTGATAAGGAAGGAGTAATTAAAACAACCCCCTGAAAACAGATATGGAGAGCCATCAGGAAGCAGGAGATGCAGATGAAAGTGCATTGGCCCCACAGCTCTGAAAAAAAAACCACAGGAAGAGAGTCCTGTGGGTTGTAAGATGGCTGGAAGAGGATAATACGTCTGGGCAAAGAGATTGTGAGTCAGTCTAGGGGTTACAACTGCACGTTTTCAGTAAAAGTACAACTATATCAATAGTACAACTATACCCCTTCCAGCATCACCAGTTTTATTGTCTTAACCAAAGCAAATCCAAAGATCTCAAATACGATAAGATCAGAAGGGGTCGTAGAGATTTATTGATGATTTTGGGGTGGGGAGGTTCAACAGGTAAGAAGTGTGCAGAAGGCAGGCAACATG
Source organism: Corapipo altera (assembly GCF_003945725.1). NCBI lineage: Eukaryota > Metazoa > Chordata > Aves > Passeriformes > Pipridae > Corapipo > Corapipo altera. The sequence continues at coordinate 56,513 of NW_020884946.1, read as the reverse complement.
GCCAAGGCCACCTAGGAAATCTCTGTGAGAGAGACTGCTCACAGATGTCCTAAACTCCAAGTGAAGATCCTAATTGTCAGAATATTTTTTTACTCTACAAGAGGTCTCGAGGCCCTGTTCCTTCTGTGCTAGGTCTGCTGCAGGAGCCAAACGGTTCAGCTTCATCCTTTCTTTTTTACATTTTATTTATTTATATCACATGCTTTGCTGTTTCGTTATGGGGTGAATCATCCTGGAGGTCCCTCTAAGTGTTTGATTCAGACGTTCCCCCTCCCAGGCACCACTCCTCACCTAGTCACAAGCTTAGAGAGCTAACCCCCTTGTGTTACCCCTGCTGTGAGTTTAGAATGTTTTGAGCTTGTGAAAAGGTTTTGCATTGAAGCCTAGGGCATCAACTGATGAAAATTGACTCAGAAAACACTTTGGGTCATAATTCATTTCCCATCTGTGTCCTGGCTGGGTGGTAGATTAGAGTGAGGTGATCTGCCAGCCAGCCAGGGGCTAATGGGAACAGATAGAGATATTCCTCCTCTCTTTCCCTCTTCAGGGGTGTTTGGTTGGGTTTCCCTCCTTTATGTGCAGGTGATGAGTTTTTCTTTGTCTGTTAACTGAGAAACAAATCAGTAGGAGTGTTATCTTGAAGGCATCTACCCCTCTTTTGAATGTGGTTAAAATTGGCAATCTAGTTCAAAAGTTTGAGGGTGGAGAGGAACCAACGGGTTGTATCCTCATATAAACCTTATTTCCTGAGGTAAAAATGACTCCTTCTCCTTCAGCGCAAACATAACGTTCTCTTGCTGTGTATGAGGCAGCTAATTGCTTGTGGTAAATAATGAACTCATCTGCTCATGGCCTGCCCTGACTATGACAAAGGGAATCCTCCTTTGCTCTCCAACTTCTGCCACCACCCACCACCCAAACCTACTCTGCCTTCCAGGGTCTTGGGGGTTTGAGGTCTCCTTTGATCCAGGGCTTAGCTCTGTGAAGAATAACTCACTCCACCTGGGATGTGTCCAGCCATTGTTATTTCTGTGCCTTTGAAGCAGCCTATCTGCAGTGCACTTCTCTGTGCACTTCTCCAAGTCCTTTTAAAAGCCCCTTCACAGCTGCCTTTGCCTCTACCCCAGGCATTTGGCAGCACAAAACCAAACAGGGAAGTGGAATCACCCACAATGTTAATTAAATATTCTCCCTCCATCCCATGGGCTGGAGACACTGGCTCTGGGAGGAGGATTTGCTGGCTGTGATGAGGGATGCTTTCATGGTGCCCAGTGTCCCACTGGCTCTTTCCCACGAGGAGAACTGCAGCAGTCTGCCATGACCCCAGGGCTATGAGCACAGGGGTACAAAACCAGTACGGCTATCATGCTGATTGGAAATGAGCCCAGGGGAAAATCCCTGCTTCAAATAGCTCTGAGCTTTGGAGGGAAGTTTTAGCCCAGGATCAAGAACTGATTAGTAAGTGTTGGTTTTTTTTTTTCCCCTGAATGCATTTATCCTCCACTTATCGCCAAGATCCCTGGACCCCTGGCAGTGGTAAAAAAAAGTCAAATGTTGAGGTATTCAAAAGCTGATCAGGATCCCATCCAAATCAGCTTCTGTCCCATCCAGCCTGGCCTTGAACATTTCCAGGGATGAGGCATCCACAGCTTCTCTGGGCAACCTGTGCTAGCGCCTCACCACCCTCACAGTGAAGGATTTCTTCCTAATACCCAGTCTAAACCTACTCTCTTTCAGCAGAAGGACAATCATTACAGAGGATTACAGTTCATTTTGAGGGCTAGGTGAAATCTCAAAGCACATGGTGGTTAACTGGGAATAAGTATATGAATTCTTCATTCAGTTTGGCCTTTGCTCAGGACAAGTGATTGAGTCTCCTCTCCCTGATCTCCCTTATCTTTGTTTGAAGCTGCGGGGAGTTCATTAGAGTTGTCTGTCTCTGAGCAGCTAAAGATTAAAGTGTGCATAGATTAGCCAAAGGAAAAACACATCAGGCCAAGGGGGGAAAATAACCTGGGCTCTATATGCTACAGCTGAGTACAATTGTGTGCTGCCACATACCAGTGAATATAGCCCTGGATCCCTCACATCTGCTTCTGCACAGAAATAATTCAGGAATGAATATGGGATCTATTTGTACGTCAGCCTGCAGGACTCTGAGTGTGACTCCCGGCGGAGGTTACTTGGACTGGAGCCCACGAAGTCCCACTGAGATTCCCATTGAGATACATATAGACCATTGTGTATTGCACATTAATGCAGGGTAATTATGTCGTACTGGAAACCTTTCAAGTCAGCATTCATCATTCAGAAATCGTCTTAAACCAGTTTGTGCTGCTCTTGTGCTTGAAAGTGAATTGTGTGGAATTGGCAGCCACCGCTGCAGCAGAGCGTATAAAAGCCCTTTCATTGTGGAGTTAGTGGTTTTACTGTAACTTCCCTGTCTCATCAATAAGCACCATAACTCCCTGCAAAAATCTGTAAATCCTGCAACATCCCGACCCCTTGGCTTGCTGGGCGTGAGCGACTCCAGCCTGAGCTGTGGTGGGATCATTGCTCCACGTCCCAAGCGTAACATCAGCAGAGAGACAGACAGACAGACAGCCTGAATGAAGACTCCCATGGAAGTTGGTCCAGACTGCCCTTTCCAGGTGGTATGACTGCGCTTGCTGGGCAGGAGCAGGGCAGGAGGAGGAACATCATCCTCAGCAGCCGTTCTCAAGTTGAGCTAATATAGGGGTGAGCAGGCATTTGCAAATATCATGCTGGGCGAATTCTCCAGGGCCTCTGTCACAGCTGCAACATGAAAGAGATGATAATGAACATCTCATCTGTTCCGTGGCCTTTTGGGTTGTTCCTGAGTTTGTGGCAGGATTGCGGTATGCAAAGAGCAAGCCTCCAGCCTCGTGCACCAAATTAGGTGGTAAAAATAATTGTGAAGCAATTTGTGGCTCAGTTTCATTATGTTGGGTTTTTTTCTTTCTTTCTTTCTTTAGGAGCTGCAGACACATAGGAATAGCCTTGAGACTCCTTCGGTGAAGATCTTCCAGGCCAATTATATTTTCTGTGTCATTTCAACATCTAGCATGTAAATGAAGGAATATCCATCCAGGTTGCTAGGGGCGGGAAGGAGTGAAACTGAGGTAAAAACCCCGTTGAAGCATACATATAAGACGCCATTCCCACTAAGTTCAATGCTAAAACTTTCACAGATCTCATTACAGACAGATTTTCACCAGGCTCCGACTGAAGGGGAGCTGCTCGCATCCTTACAACAAGCATCTTAATAAGCTCTTGCAAACTTGAAGCCTTAACTCATTGTCCCAGCTGCTGGATGTGGGAAAGATATATTAGTCCTGCTTTTTGCCCTGTGGAAGACTGCTCTTGACATGACATTAATTGCTCTCTGCCTCGCTTAATAAGAGTCTGCTTTCAGCAGCCGAATATAACCATGTAATCGGAAGAATTTCTGTTTATTGTTAAAATGTTTTCATGCCCAGGAAAGGAAGACTTCTGGAATGTGTCTGATGGCAACATGACATGGGCGTTGGGAGCAAGCGCAGGCATCTGGAGTTCTGGGCTGTGATTTTCTCTGCAGCCTCACCGTGCCCTGCTCCGTGATGAGCTAGAATTTAATTTCAGATTAAGGGGCCTAAGGCAGAAAGGGCATTTCACTATAAGTGAGGGAATAGCATGCCAGATCTGCTGCTTGCTTGCGTGTGCTCTGGGTGTGGGAGCACAAAAGCGTCACCGGCAATCCGCAATCCGACAGGATAAGCAGCTGGGCCATGTCCTGAGCACATGCACCATTCTTGGAGTGAGGGTGAGCTCTCAAACGTGTTACTGCTTTCCCACATCAGGGATGGCACAGAGACATCACTGGTAATGCCCTTCTTCCCAGGATAATCCCCTGCCAGCTGTCCACACCACCCCTCACAACTACTGCCACAGCATGCCATGCAAGGAAGGAGAAGGACAGTCCAACCTTTGCTTGTACTTCAGGATGCTGTCACCTTGGGCCATGTCTCTGGCAATCAGCACCCCCTCTGGTCCTCTCCACCCCAGGAGGTTGTCCCATGTGTTTTCAACAGGAGGAGAGGGCTCCAGGGCAGGGGGATGTCATTCTAAGGAGGAACTTTCTCCAGGGAACTTCTCCCAGTGCTCTCATCTCTTGTGGGAGCTGTGCTGGAGAAAATTCAGGTCAACAAAAGACACCTTCCCTCCAAAACAAATTCTCATACTGATGTTCATAATTTTTAATTGGGCAGCACCTTCTCAGCTAAATTAACTGGTGCTCATCTGTTTCATCCTGCTGCACACTCCTCCACCCCAAACTCCAGACTAGCATCCACAGGGTCTCACCTGGATCCAATTAGTGCTGGAAGAAAACGAAGAATTTGAGAAGCTGTGTCTGAAACAGACATTTTTCAGCAGCTGTTTTGCCTATGGGTGTTCATTCAAGAGAGCCACCATGCAGGAAAAGCAGGCTGTGTGTCAGGGGGCACATACCCAGTGCGTTGCCCCTCTAAGTGTCGTGGTGAGGGTTCCTATAGAACTCAGTGTTGAGCAGCTGTGGCAGCAGGGACACGTGTGCCGCAGGCATCCCCTGCCCTAACTGGCCTTGGCTTTACCTATTTATTTCTCAGTAAGTGCATCTGAGCCAGGAAAATTACTGTTTTGGCTGCTTCTCCCTTCACCCGTGAGTGTATTTTTCATCTCCAGGCAGCCACCTGTGTGCAGGGCACAAGGGACTCAGTAAGGAGTGAAAAGCACTGATTTTTTTTCTTTTTTATTTTCCATTGCATCCTGCATGTTTCCAAGGGGAGCCCTTTCCCCTCTGCCAAGGTTCAATGCAGCTCTTATGCACTGGATCCACAAAAAAAGCAGTAAATACAGCACAGAAGCATGCTTTGTGTGCTCTCCTGCCTGAGAAAAGTGGTGCAGAGCAACTAGAGTTTCAAAGCTTCCTTCGATAGGACATTTCATTCCCCGCAGGATTTTGGGCACCATGAAGCCGAGCTAACTCAGCAAATGTGTTTACTTTTCTGAACTGGAGAGCCACAAGGCAGGAATTCACAGCAACCCCAAGTTCTTAGCACAGAACCAATAACATTATGAGCACCTCAGGGCAGCTGTGAACAAGGGCTTCTTTTATAGGCAGGAAAGTGTAATACAAAGTGATTCTCAGCCACAGGAAAAGGGAAAATCGCCCAGGTAAATGTGCAGTGGGAACTGCAAACTGGATTCTTTCTGAAAAGTTTAATAATTCTATGTTATTCCATGAAAGCTTTCCGGTATTATGAGCAATAACCCCCTCCTCCATCCCTACATGTTAAAGTAATTAGATTGCAAAATTCAATGGTTGTATAATTTATCTATGGCTTTTGTTATTTAGCAGGGATTTTTTGGTTTGTTTCTCTACATCCATGATGAGTTTAATTGAAATCCAAATGAAATCAGAGGCTAAAATAAATGGTGACAAGCTGAGCGCTCCCTCTAGGTCTGCAGCCCCACTGACACACACATTTCTTTAAAAACTTCTAGGAAATGCAAAGCCAAATTAGGAAAGTCATAATATGCCAAGATGCTGCAAGAGATGTTTGGCTGTTCCTCAGAAACTGGTTCTCTGGATCACTTCTTTTAGTATAAGGATTTTCCTTTCCAGCCAGCCTAGCACAGTGGTGTTGCTAAATGAAATTACACAGGGATCAGCAGTGCAAGAAAAAGAAATATAAAATCTACCATTCCCTCAGAAAAGGGCTGCAGTATGTCACCTTGTGAGACTGGAAGGAAACTCCAGCTTATCAGGGAAATAGCAACATTGGCTATTTTCTGAAGATTAAGCAACACTAGTGCTACCTGAAATTTAATTACAGATACATGTATGTTCTATATATTTTTTTAGCTGTTTGACCAGATGAGATGCAAAGTCAGGTGCTTCTCAGAGAGCTGAGAGACACCAGCAAAAGTCCTGTCTCTGCTTCCATCCCTGCTGAGAGGCTAAAAGCGGAGATCACATCCCAAAGGGACGGTGCTGAGCTATCAGGAGAGGGAGCTCTGACCACACGACCCAGCTGCGAGCCTTCCCTGCCTGCTCCCAGATTTCTGCCCACATCTTCAGTTCCCTCCGGTCTGTACTGGCTTGTGCATCAGCATCCAACCTCATCTCTTTCTGCTCTGTGTACTTGTAGTAGAGATCTCCGCATGCCTGTGTTCCGGTGAGGAAAATGAGATCCTCCCCACGGCAGTTTTGGTGTTCCTCAGGAGACAGCTGGAGGGTTTGGTGGGTTTGGTGTCTGGTAGGGGGTCCCTTTCCCTGTCACAGCACAAACCATCAGTTCCCACATCCCCCTCTGTATTTATGGTGTACTGGGGAAGATTTTCATAAGCAGTTGTTACTGATGGGAGCTTTTAACACTTGCAGCTGTAACGCTGAACAAGATGTGTCTTTCAGAATGCTTTCAACTAAATAAATGAAATCCAGTTATTTAAATTTATGTAAAAAGAGTGCAATAAATGTGAGAGCATTTTTTAAAATGCATGTCACACAAGGATTCTATAGAAAAAGCAGACACTGAGGACTAGTTATCAGCTGCTGGGATCCAGATGATCAATAGGTATCAATCCTCAAGACAGACCAGAACAGCAGAAAATTATGAATAGGGATTTTCACCATCATACTAATTCCTGTAGTACCTGATGGTTTCCAAATCTCCTAATTATTTAGCCTCATGACCTCTGGAGGTGCCAGGTGCTCTGAAGGGGAACAAAGGCACAGATTCATATGCCATTTTGTTTCTAGGCCTTAAGATTCTTCCTTGGTTTAGACCATAGAATCACAGAATGGTTTGTGTTGGAAGGGACCTTAAAGATCATCCATTTCCAACCCCTCTGCCATGGGCAGGAACACCTTCCACCACATGCTCCAAGCCCCATCCAGCTTGTCCTTGAACACTTCAGGAATGGGGCAGCCACAGCTTTTCTGGGTAACCTGTACCAGGGCCTCACCACCCTCACTGCCAAGAATTTCTTCTGTATATCCAATCCAATCCAGTCCTGCCCTCTGTCAGTTTGAAGTCATTCCCCCCCTTGTTCTGTCACTCCATGCCCTTGTCAAAAGTCCCCCTCCTGAGTTGTAGATACTTTAGGTACTGGAAGGTGCTCTGAGGTCTCCCTTTAAATGTGATACCCCATGTTTGAGGAGGACACAATAGTCCCAAGACACTGTTTACCTCTCTCTGCATCTGTGTTAGAGGAAAACGAGTCACTTTGGTGATTTTGTTGACATTCATTTGCAGCAGAGTATTTGAGAAACTTCAGCATCCCAGCATATGTAGGGGACTATGCTTCATTCCTTCTGCCTGAGCTTCTTGTGTCCGAGGTTGTGTTGGTTTGGCACCTTTTTGATGGAAAAAAGATACAAAAATTTGCCCCAACCTGAAACAGTGACACCTTCCCAAAGCAGGCTCCTCAAGGATCTGTCCATGCTGCTATACTTTGCCTGAGAAAATGAATATAAAAGCGAACAGTGCCAGGATTAGTTTCAGCTTTTTCTCCTTAAGAATTTACGCATAAACATCACAGCGTATATTGTAAAGAGAAAACGTCACAAGGTTTAAATCTCTGAGGGCTGGATTGCAGGGAGGATGCCAAGAGAGGATGGTTCCAGCCCTGTCCCAGACCATCCCAGTCCCATCAGAGCCCACCATGCCCAGATGTCCCTCTTTCTTCTTCAAGCTGACGTGTGAATTAAAAGGGGAGGGATGAGATGGATTCGTCTCATAAAACCACTGAGCTCTGAAATGAAGCCCAACAGGTTATGGTGGTGACCCAACAGAGGTGGTTGTGAAAGAGAGTTTAAAATATGTTGCCCGTCCCTGCTCTAAAGTATACTTTCAGTTGTAAAATATTTAGTTTCCTTAGTCCCTTTCTTAGACCACAACCTGGCTAGTGTTTCCCCGTGCTGGGATTTTCATTTCCAAGCAATTCAGTCATTGTTTCCACTCCAGAGCTTTCTCTTTCTGAAGCATTTTTGCTCTCTGTGGATAAAGTGCAGCCCCAACCCCTTGTAAATCAGAGCTCTTGCCTTGAACAATGAAGACTCCTAACCACGATTTAATGAAAACCAAAGGAGGTCCCAGTGGGAGCAAAAGCAGCTGGAACCAGAAGGCTTCCTTGCATCTTTACATGCTGTCCTAATGCTGAGGAGTGTTGCAAAAGACAACACTCTTTTTTGGAAGTCAACACCAGCATTTCTCTACTTCTGGCTGCTGTCAAGAATGTCCCTGTCAGCACAGGATGAGGCCAGTCCCAGCCCTCAGCTGCTGCTGGAAGTGCTGGGCTTGGTGTAACAGCCTGTGGCCAGTGCTGGGGCTTACCTGGCCATCCAGTAGCAGTTCGCAGGATTGCAACTTCTCTGGAAGATTTTAAAAGTCCAGTGTAAAATATCACGGAAATACAAAGAGGCATATTTGGCATGTAGCATCGATTTCTGTCCCTGCAGCTGGCTTCGGGTGATAGTCTGAAATATTACTTGTAATATTATGAGATCCAGAGTGATCTTCAAATTGATGATGTCCCCTTAAAATGACTTTCAAAAATCCTTTTAAAGTAGATGACAGATTCTTAATACCGCCCACAGTGTTCAGCATGTATCAGTGTCACTGTTCCTGCACAGCTGTAACAAACCCTCTCCATCTGGACTTTAAAAGATTCAACTTTAAAAAGGAAAAACAGCAACCCCCCCAATCATTAACGAGGACCCATTTGCAGGAGATCAATGAAATTAAAGAGCACTCATGTTAAATTACTTCCATCCAATATGTATGACACATTAGATTTGTTACACTTCGGGAAATCGTGATATTCCTTCTGCTATTACGGGGCAGAAATACAAAAATTCCTAATAAAAGAACACACACACACACACACATGAAAAATCAGCTTCTAGTGGCATTGCTCTTTGAAGCTGCTCTGGCTCAGTGCCAGTGAGTGGTCACAGACCCATCTGCAGCAGTGTTGCTGGACCCTGTGTGTTAAGACAGATGCTGAATTTGATGCCAAAATTTGAATCAGCGTCTCCTCTCTCTCATGCTACTATAATCAGCATGGCATTTTGCAGGCCTCAAAACATCTTCCTTTTATTTTTTTAATTCTATTTCTTGGTTTTCAGGAAATGTAGATCATTGTTGTCCTAAGTGCAACAGGTGACTGCATTGAGAGAGCTGCACTTTGGCACCAAGGGATGTTGTCTGGGAGGGAAAGGTCACCTTCAGGCATCTTCTCCAGCAGCATCCCATCCTCAGAGGCTCCCCTCTTTAGGTAACAGTTTGTCCTGGTTTTGATAGCCATCTGCCTCTTGGTTTGTGCAGGTTATCCAAGGACATGAAGCAGGAGGACTTACCCAAAGTGCTGGTGGCATAAAAGATGTGTGGGTTACCCGAGGCACGAGTTGTGCGCATCAGAAGCAATTGATTTAAATCAGACATGCAAAAGTGATGAGAAACATGGCAAGCCCCTGTGAAGCCTTGCCTCCTCCTCATCCTCCCACAACCCAGTGAAGAGAGACCCTGCCTCCACTGGAAATTTTACAAATAGTCAGGAACCCAGCTGGTGTGAGGGAGGGGAGAGGGCGAGTCTGCGAGAACATGAGGAGGAGTTGATTTTTCTTGCTACCTTCCATGGGCTGACCTTTGTCTTCATCTTCTATGGAGAGATGATCTTATTTATCAGCTCCTTGCAAGTTCATTGTGAGGTATAGGCGGGGAGGGTGCCCAATGCTCTGATAGATGGAGGGATGGAGGGATGGATGGATAGAAGGATGGAGGGATGGATGGATGGAAGGACATAAGTAGAAACACAACATCGCTTCTCCCCTCTATTCTCCTGCTCCCCCAATTTTCCTATACAAATATGCATGGCCTGTCATTTATCACTTCCTTCAATCCTGACAGCTGATGAGAAAGTGTTGTTTAGACTCAAGGTCTTTATTTAATTTTATAATCAAATAATTTAAATGTATGAGTTGACACAATAGGCAAGGAGCCATAAGTCCCACTGCTTGCTATTATGTGTGATTCTCCTTTGAACAAATATATAATCACAGCTCTAAGTTATAATAATTATGTAATATTTCTTGATAGAAGCAATTGGAATCCATTGTGCAGGGAAGTAATTACAGCCTACTTTAGTTCCTTTGTTTCTGAGTGGGTGGCGTTTATGGGCAAAAAAATTATGCATGCTCAAAAATCTTTATAAAATGTTGGGTTCTCAGAAAATCTTGAACCTCCTCAGATGTATGGGATTTTTAAGGGATAATAAGTTCTCTTTATTTTCTGCAATGAAAAAATTGTTTATTCAATTAACCAAGAAACATTTAGTTCTAAGGATGATAGAACATCAAGGCAAATGTTTTCCTTACCAAAAAAAAAAAAAAAAAAGAGACAAGTTTATAAATTTACATATTCAAATAAGCTTGATGGGTGTGTGCACATGCTCCCCCTTACACACACAGAAGGTATGAGCCATTTTTAAGCTGACACCTTAAATATGGATTTTTATCCTGTACCAGTTTCATGTTAGAGTGTTCTTTTTCGTAATTAATTTGCTGAGAAAACCTTCACAGTAGTGACAGAGCAAAAATTGGCTTAAAGGAATAAATTAACAGTAACAGCACAAAAGAAGGAATGTCAGGCAGACTGTTACAACACTGTCTAATTTGCTTTTCTGATGGCATCAGTGAAGGTCTGGAAATACATAGATGCATTAACATTTATCTAGAAATGATAAAAGTTGCCATCCTGCCAGATATTCAGTTGGTTTATTAATTACCACCAGAAACCTGAGATGGGATGTGTGTTGGTTCAACTTCTTAACTGCTCACTGGAGAATGTTTTTAAAGGGATTTCCTGTAGAGAAATAAGAGATGTTTGGGTAATATTTTTGAAGCTTGAAAACAAAAATGTTAAGTTTCAGTTCCTGCCACAATCTTTGTCAGTCTTTCATCAAGCGTATAGGGAACTGGTAAAGGATGCAGGAAGTGGGATAAAGAGGAGAAAAGATCATAAAAACACAAATATTTATCTGGAGGCATGGGGTGGCCTTTTATACATGGCAAGTTAAGGGGCTCCTCTAATAATGTGGTGTTCTCAACCAGTCCTGAACACATTCATGTCATGTTGGGTGCCAAAATCAGCGTTGAGGAAGCCAGAACTGGAGTCTTCTCTGTCAGGTGTGGCACTTGCATCATCTCCACCCCCAGCAGTGACTTTTCTCACTAAAATTTAGTGCTGACTCTGGAGTTTAGATGAGATATCTCCCAGTCCAGGGCATGTCTGGTGATAGAGATTTCTTTGGGTCAGTGTTTTCCGCTTGGATTCCATTTGCTCAAATATTACAGCCCATCTTTAGGATTTTCCTGTTCATTTCCTGTCTTCTTTTTCTGTGATATTACCCTTCCAAAGGATGCTTTTTTTCCCATATCTGCCCCTGTTTATACCTTTCTGAAGCAGATTGCATTTCTTGGGGTTCAGGAAATGCAAGACATATTTGGATACCATCACAGCAGCTCCTCCATCTCCGTGCCCACTGCTGGTGCTGGTGGGACAGCTGATGAGTCAGTGCCTTGTGTCCAACTCTCTGCCATCCTGCGGTCTGAACAAAGAGCTGCCTTGCTGAAAGCATTTCCCAGAGGTTTGTGAGGGCATCACCTCTGAAATGGGACTATTTGCTGCTAATCTTCTGTTCCTACCCTCCATTTCACAAAAGCCCATCTGAGAGTTTCTGTTGTCATAAGTATTTAGTCACCAGCACCAGCTGAGAAACTGGCCCATGGCTTCATTTGCTCCTGACTGACATAGAGGCTTAAAAACATCAGCTGCAACAATATCTTCAGAACCAACACTTGACACTAGGAATTTATTCACTTAGATCTGCCTACTTCATCTGCCTGCTTCCCATGGAAAACTTTGCTTCCTAAGATGAAAAAAAAAAGTTATTTTCCTCCCATTGCATGTAGATTCAGATACTTTTTTCCCTTTTGACATGATTCCCTGCTTCCTGATCAATAGGCCAACAGTTTAGCTAGTGACCCTTTCCAAAATGTTCTCCTGACCATTAGAGATTCTCTAATTTGCTCAGAAATTTCCCAGGTGAGAGCAGAAATAGGAAGGGTGGTTGCAGATGCACAGGCTATATATAATTCCATGTTTTGCTGAGTATAGACCTATGTGCAGGCCCCTACTGAAAACCTTTTCTCTGTAGCTGAGTAGCACTTAGGATGAAATTTTTTTCATGTGGATCTTTCAAGATACACTTTTTCATGTGTCAGTTTTATTCTGGGTGCCTGCTGCTTTTAAAAGTGATGGTATGGTAGCGAAGCCCACCCTCTTCCACATATTTTGACTAATTGCCTCAAAACATCCTGTGTTAGAGCCAGGCTGTGTTTTACACCCACGTTACCACCATTTTCTTGTGCTGTTTATTTTTCTGGCTTTCTGAAGCAAAGCTGTGAGCTGCCAAACTTCTCAGAGATAAATGACAGGTCAGAGTCAGCTGCTCCTGAGTGGGCAAGCAAAAAGCCAAAACTGTTCCTTATCCTATGGGGCAGCTCCTGTGTAGCTGTGAAAAACTTCATTTGCCAAGAAGACAAAGAAAATTTATACTGAATTTGATAGGAAACATAACTAATGGGTGTGGGAGGTGGTTTAACCCCCACCCCCCCCCTAAAGCTCTTCATACGGGGTTGGCTGCTGTCCTGCACATCCCTGGCTGTGGAACCCTGGTTTTCCTCCCCACCTGAGTCCCACCTGAAGGGAGACTTTCAAGAACAGACACTTCAGGGATGTGCCAACTGCACAGCTGCTTCCTACCTTATTGAGGCTTTGTATTGAGATTCAAATTCTTTTTGAAAGATTGCAATTTACGCTTCAGTGTTATTGTAGCTGTGGAGATTTCTTAATGACTTCCTGTCAAGTGGAAAATGCAAGTTAATTTCTGATCCTAAAGAAGTGCAGTGACAAAGACAGTTTTAATGACAACGTTTGGTACAGCCAAGCCACAAACCACTCTGCTTCTCCAGGTCAGCATGTACAGCTTATTCTCCTGTGACTACGGCCCTGATGTCCTTCACCCCCTAAAATTAGCACAGAAAAAGTCAAGCCAAGTTAAGAAATAATTTGGTTTTGCCTCAATCTTAGAGTGACTAATTTGTCCTATTGGTTTCAGAGCATGAAAATGTCACCCCAGGTGACAGCTTTTAGGAATATCCCTGACAACTCCATAGTGTGACTTCCTTCAGCAGCCCAGTATTAATAAACAGCACCTGATATTAATAAAATACAACAAGACAGCAAGACATTGACCCAGAGGCCAAACATATCTCATAATTCATGAAAGAGTTAACAGGCAGTCCTGCACCTCGCAGGGAGACCTTTGCTATACTCTTGGTAGGTGAAAGGAAAGTTCCAAGCAATAATTCAGATTTAAAATACTGTCTCAGTGCCAAGTAATCAAACTAGTTTTAAGTGAAGCAATTAGCAAGCATTAGAAAGGCAGCTATTTCCTGCTCGAAGGTGGTAAACTCTGTGTCTCTTATTATGATTTCTCTGGGGATGTGAGTAATGGGCTATGGAGTTTTTTGGGGGGAGTGGGGATTATTTTGCATGCATGGAAATACTGGCAATGTCCTAAATCCTTGCCAATTTACTAGATACAGATGATGATGAGGGTGGAACAAAGTCCTTACTCATTTCTGGTGGCTCGAGCAATATCTGTGCCAAAGTCAGAGAGGTGGTTTTCTCATTAGTTGCTTCAATACAGGTTTTTTTGTTGCTGGTTTGGCCTCACTCCCTTACCAGATCACCATCTTTGGAATCAGGCTAGTGCTGCTGGCTGGAGTGAGCAGATTAGGCAAAAAACTGGTCATTCTGCAGCTTTTGCCAGATTTTGTTGATGAGGGTTGATGGAACACAGGTGGGGACCACATCTCCCTGAAGGAGAGTTTTCTCTTTGAAACCAGATTGATGTTTTTGCCAAAGGGAGCTCTCAGACCTGCATTTCCAAGGTGAGGTGGCTCCAGGTGGGTGCAGCTGCATCAACAGTCTGTTTTAACCTAAATGGGCACTTTTGGAGCACTTTTCCTAATTTCCTAGGCTTTACTTTGTGAGTACACTTTACCCTGGAGAGCCAGACCGGTTCTCTCCCCCATCTCCCTTCGTGCCTCTTTCCTCCACCACAGCTTTGTAACCAGCATCCACACCTAAAGCACCTCGGATTAATGAGAAATCCCCCTGTTGGCTCTGCCGGGCTTTGAAAAAGGCCTTGGGGGCTCCAACTGAACAGACATGCAGCCAAATAAAGGTAAAAAGTGAGGTGACACCTTGCCAAAATGCTTGAGGTGCAGGAACGTGACCTAGAAGGCTCAGCATCGCATGGGGGCAAACCCCTGCCCCAGAGGAAAACCTCTACAGGAGGTCCAGAAATTCCATGACTATTTCATTGTAATTTATTCTCCTTGTCTTGACCTTGGGGAAAACCCCCACCTTTTCTAAATGAAAAGTATGTGCATCTTAGGAAATATTAAAACTAATTTGTTTTATATGGTTTATGTTCCTTCCCCAGCAAATTCAGCAACAGGCTGGAAAGCCTGAAAACCAGATTGTTCAACAGCATTTTGGATTTTGGCAAGCATGTGTCCTTATCTAGTACCAAGCCTGATGAGACTAGTTTTATTTTAACAAACCTGGATCATAAACTTGATCAGGTGGAATTTTATGTTAACACCAGCTGAAACCTGTGCTGGTAGAATTATTGCTGACTGTAAGCAAAAAAGGAAAGCACACAGAAAAAGGTGGAATCTTAACGTCAGCTTAAAGAAACAATGGGAAGTTTGGCAGAAAATGTGGAATTATATCCCTTTTTTTTTAGAAGACTTGAATTTGTGTCACCGCAGGAAGCAGAGGGGGAAGGTCCCCCTCCCATCCCCTGGATTTTCAACCCATTTGTTCTTAATTCTTTCTCTGAACACACAGTACAACTCAGGCTCTTCTGACAGGGTGCCCAGATACTGAAAATAACCACAACTGTGCTTAAACTATTGGATTTTGTGGCTGAGTGCTGGAAGAAAGAGAAGAGCAGAGAAGAGGAAGACGCAGTGTTCCCCCAGCATGTTGGACCTCAACCCAGATAGGTATTGGCAAATGAAACTCCTGTTTTAGGAAAGAGGGAAGCTGACTGTGTCCTTTCCAGCTGACAGCTCAGCTGATGAGTCTATCAGCTCATCGAAAAGCCTCTTGCCTGCTCTTTGTTTCTTATTACTGTGGCATCTGTGCAAAATTTGGTGGTTTTCACAGCTTTGATTTTCACGCTCAGGTTTTTCTGGTGGAGGCATGAATGCCTTTACAGCAATCTAAGCACCTTCCTAGTATGCTTGAATTCACGGAGGAACAAGCCACAAGTTGGAAACCATTAAACCACAGATGATGGATGCGATATTTTCCATCAGAAGACCCAGCATGTGGTTTTTTTAGAGCTTTTCCAGCCCAGCCTACTTCAGATGGGAATTTTGCTGTGTGTCCCTGGTCAGGTCATACTTCTCAGAGATGGGCACTAATTACATACTGCCGGTGGCTTCACTGCCCAGCTTGTACCCCCTTCTGCCAAACACCAGGGTGAAGCTCTCACAACTGCAGATGCAGTCAAAGGGCACCTGTACTGTGACCAAGTAAAGTGCTGCAGAAATAAGTACTCTGAAAAAATCAAGCCCTGTGCTTCCTCAAATTTGCAGATGCTTTTAACGATGTTGACCTTCCTAACTCTGCAACTCACTTCCCTGTCTCTGAAAATAGGGATAATGGTGTCATTTTGTGGCACTGGGCTTTGCTGACGATATACCCATTAGTGCTGATGAGGTTTTCAATCTCAAAGAGGGAGCACTTCATAGGAATGCTCAGCCCAGGATTAGAAAGATGTGCAAGGGAACGAGGACGAGAGGCTGTGTGATGAACAGGGAGGGAAATTCCCAGCAACTGCCCTGTCTGGGGATGTGGATCATCATGTCCAGAGCAAAGCAGGGCCTGATGGAGGGCAGAGGAATAGGTCTGTGATCACATCTTTCTAGACCACATTATAACACATGCAGAGGAGACTAAATCAAAGTGGATGGCACTGTGTGTGTTCATGTGTGTATGTATATGTACAGGATCTAATTTTAAATTAACACCTAGGGCAAAGCAGTCATTTGGAATGGTGAGATTCACAGGAATGAGTGTGAAGTTTAGAGCGGCTGTGAAATGTGTATTTATCAAAATAAAATAAAATAAACCAGGCAAATTTCTAATCCTGTGATGGAAAGGTTCCTTTGCTGACATCAAAGCCACCAGAACAGCAAAAAATTAACTCCTGGCAGCAAAGAAATCTTTTGGTATCACATTTTGGCACAGGGTAGACTCCCAAGCACTTCAAGATGACAATAACCAAGGCTGCTAAGGCTGAAGTCAAAGGCCCAGGATTTTACCAGGCACCAGGATCCTTCCAGGGTATCCATCCGCTTGTCTGGACCAGGAAACCCTCCTTTGCTGGCTGTGCACTGGGGTCTGCCTGTGTCTGGGGTCTCCACTGCTTCCTGCCTCATCTGCCCCTGCCTGATCAATCCCCTCCCGGCTGCCCTTTAGCCGAGACCTGCCCAATGTTGAGGTGATTTCTCTCTTCTTGTTTCTGCAGCCAAACTTCTTGAGGGCTGGGATTGCAAAGGCAGAGAAATGGTTGTGCTGCACAGCTGGTGGGGTGGTAACCTCTGGCCAGCTGGGGCTGAGAGAGAGTCATAAACCTCTGATCCAGGAGAATGGTCACTCCTGAAATATCCAATTGCTTCCGCATCAGACTTTGGAAGCAGAACAGAAAGATTTGCATCCTACAGCTTATGTCTTGCTAGCAACTCTCTCCAAACTCTCCTCACTACCTCTCTCCTACCCCAAATGCAAATGTCTTTTTATATGTATTTTATTTCCAATCTGAGCATCTAAACTTCGATGATTATGCTGCTCAAGCTTCCTCGTTTGAAGATTGAATCTTCTATATACTCTATTTACCCCATTTTCTTTCAGGCAGACCTGATGGCTGCTTGAAATATTCCCATTACATCCGGCTGATGGAGATTTTTCTCAGTGGAGCACAGTGCATTTGCCCAGAGTGTCTCTACCTGAGTGCAGCAGTGCTGCATTATTAGCTTGGGAAGCTATGACCTTGAAGGCTTTATATTTAATTTATTTCAACATTCCAGCCATAGAGATGTTTGCTCTGATTAGATCCAGTAAATTACCCTCCACAGATGAATTATCAGGAGATTTTCTTCTATTTTTTTTCTGCCCATTCTCAAACAACTCAGAATGAGCTTGGATATGTAGCTCTGTGTGTCTGGATATTTTGAATGTCTTCTTTTTCACAGCATAGGTCTCCAAACCGTCTACAGTGAGTTTTCCTGAATGACTGCCCATCATGTATGTGCCATTTATGGTGTCACTCACTGGTTAATTTGATTATCAAAACTTTTTAATAGTTAAACAAATCACAAATTATTTGTGGGTTTTGCCAGTGATTAGCAGGTGTGATTAGAGTGTGATTAGAAGGTGTCCCTGCCCATGGCAGGGGGGTTGGAACTGGATGATCTTTAAGGTCCCTTCAAACACAAACCAGTCTATGATTCCATGATAAGCAGCCATCCTCTTGGCATTTGAGGAAAGAGGGGAACTTAGCAGTTTAAGAAAGGAGACATGCAAATAATGAAAAAACAATGGATGTTCTTAACGAGAGTCCAAAAATTGTGGCTTTTTGGAATCAGCAAATCAAGAATCTTGATTTATATAGTCTGCTATGGCAGTGACCATGACTTCTCTAGATGAATAACCTCTCTTGCAGAACTATTCTGGTAATAGAAAAGTGGGAATTTCCTCTTGGTGTGTGAACTTGAGACACACTGACCAGCCACGAGGAGAGCTGAACCAAATCTTTAACGTTTTCTGGCTGTCTATGAGCAAGGGGTGTGCTTTTTCTGCAACATTTTTTTCCACCAGAAATAGAGCAAGCACTTGCAAGCAGCTGAGTAATAGGAGCTTAATTCTTTATCACTTTTGCCCCAGCAAGAAGCCTTGTGCAACTCTGAGCCAAATGCAAAGCAAAGCATATTAGTTCCAGTCACCCTGCAGGGACATTTTGCTTTGCATTTGCAGGAGGTTAAAAATCTGCACATGGGTAGTCACTGTGGCTTACTTTGTTAGCAGGAACTTTCCCTGAGCTTCCCTTATTCAGGCACCTGAATCTACATGAATATTTCCCCAGGGAAGAGGCATTTAGCATATCAGCATTTAGAAAAGGGCTTTTTCCAAAATGACTCATCTGAAAGAGTGAAAACAAGGATAGATGCATGCTTATGAAGGTGTTTTTCTCCTTGGGGGACATCTTTTCCCCGAGCAGGAGCTGTGGTATGTGCAGAGGCCAGGTTTAAGCCAGTGTGCTCACGATTCCCAGCAGAGCAGTCAAAAAGCCTGTTAGAACAAGTGTTCACCCTGCGAGACCCAGGACTGTGCTACCTTACCTATCACCTGCTGAGCTTCCTGCAGGCTCCTCAGCTTCACCTCACACCTAGAACGGTGATGAATATTGCCTGCTCTCCGGCACCTCCGTCCTGGCGTGCTTCCAGCCCGGGCCTGGGGACTCCATTAGGAGCTTATTGCACTTGCAGAATGAGCCACCATTACAAAAAAAGCATTATTTGCTGATACTTCTGAAGCTCCATGAGAAAGTTTTCCCCCACAAACTCATTTTGCAGTTTAGATGAGGCTGGAAATGATAGGGGCTTGTGGCTCCAGGTACCCTGAGATTTGTTTCCTTGTGGTAACTTGGATAATGCTTCCCAACTCCGGGGGAAGGAGGGCTAGAATTTTTTATTTGTTTGTTTTTATACCAAAGACTGGAAATTGTGATTTAATCCTTGAACTGTGTAAACAAAATCCTAAATGCAGATTTACTGGAAAAGGCACAGGGGCTATTTCAGCCAGGAAATAACTTCATCCAATATTTCTTGGATCAAAACTTCTCAAAGCGTATTTTGCACTTTTCATACCCAAAGAAAAAGTGTTGCAATGAAAGAGGGCACACAGTTATTTGAACTCTAGCATAAAACACTGACATAACATTCTCTTGCACATGAGCTGTGATTCTTTGGGATCTGTATAGCTACAGGCAAGTCAGAGCTTTGGCAGGTCAGGGTAACATGTTTAAGCCTGGGCTCCAGTGACCTCACTAACCAAATAGATGAAGCTAAAAATAAATGTGAGATGTTGTAGACATACAGGAGCCCCTGTTCCCTGAACTGTTTGCAAAAGGAAGAGACTGATTCTCCTGCTTTCAGTTTGTTGTTGGAGATAAGAGCTCACATCAGACAGTTTTTTTTTTTTGGAGGGGGTCCTTTGGTCTCATTTTCCCAGACAGCAAATACTGCATAGAGATCCTCCAGAAATCCCTCTTGCTCTCTGCATTCCCATTCCCCAAATACTTCAGGCCCTTACATTTTTATGGCTAGATAATGAGACCAGAACAAATCTGTCATCTGATCTCTCTGCTAATGTAGCAGACACAGCTTTCCAATCCCAGCTTAAGCCGATTTTACTTAACTGTGACCTCTACAGCTGATGGGAGCTGAAACAAAACTCCTTCAGTTCAGGACAATGTGTGATTGCTGCTCTCTACAAATCCATTTGAAAATCCATAAAACTACCAAGTAAAGATGCTGAGTTCAGAGCTACAATAAATTATCTTAAGCAAATAATTATCCTTTATCGCAGAGGGGGAATTTCATATTCACAAACAATTTGAGAATCCAATTGAGCTGGTACAGAAAAATTACAACAAACAACAGACCATTGTTAGTTTTCCCATGTAACATGGACTCAAAATTATTTCAGCAAAGGTTGGATGTGCTGTGCTATGGGACATAAAGATAGACCTTCGTGGGTCTCGATGAATCTGAGTTTTCTGAAGCTTCAGGAGCAGAATCAAGTGACAGTAACTGGTCATGAAGGCAAGAACCCTTTGTGTTGACACGGCTTTCGTTGCTAGAGTTGACTCCATGTGTCTTCATCCCAAGATGAGACTGGGCTTCTGGAGCACGGGGAGACTTTACACCGGCTGGGACCAGCAGACCCAGGCCACCCACAGCACCAGAGGTGTAACTGGGACAACTAAACAGACTGAATTTTTCCCTATGAAAGTCCCGTATGCAACCAGCCACCCCGTGACAGCTGACACTGGAGCGGGTCTCCACAGATGTGGCAATCTCTGCACTGTGCCCTGCAGTGGGAATAGGATGTTCCCTCTGTTCCTTTCTCCTCTTAATTAGTTGTGGTCTTTTAATAACAGGGCTGTCAGGTGCAAAGGGAACTGGGTCCCATGGGCCGGGCAGGGAGATTGGCCATGCCCACCACAGCGCCGTTCCCCAGGCTGAGGCGATTTCCTCCTTTTTGTATTTGGAAGGGAGCACAGGAGAACAGGGCTCTTTAGGGGGTACTTTAAATTATTTTTCCTGCTGACAAGGAGGGGAGAAAAGGCTTCCAGAATGAGACCTGACCTTTAGCGTGCCGCAGCACTGGCTCCCAGAGAGGCCCATTGAATTCCTCCCTAATGAGAAAGAACTTTGTTTTTGCGCCGCGGCAGAGCTCACCAAGAATAGCCCTGTTTTCCTGCTGATCAGCTGGAAAACTTCCTCTTCCATGGGTTCCTCTGGCCAAGGGCTCATCCTGTCCTCCTGTGTATGGGGAAAGCACCACATACCAGCCATGGAACCTTCTGCCCAGGAGCAACTCCATGTCTCCACCACTCCTTCCCCAGGTGACCATGAGGCCCTCCACAGCTGGCCATCAATTTGGGGAGGTCCAACTAAACCCCAAAGTCCCTGGGTAAAGCTGATCTGCCTCTGATGTATCTTAAAAGAGCCTCACAGACCCACCTAGTCCCAGTGGAGGGAGAATTTGGGATGTGCAGACAGCCCTTTTCCTCCAGGAAAGGCAGCGGTGTCTCCTCCAATGCTTGTTCCCACCCTTTACCACAATCTCAATTCCTTTTCCTCTGCACTGTAACCAACCTCCCCTCAACCCTTCATCCCTCTTTCCTTGCCCTGGAGCATGTGGCAGTGGAAGGGATAAACATGGTTTCCCTTCCTTGCTCCAGGATGAAATGGAGCTTTGCTAATTTTCTTCCTCTGGTCTCCTAGGATCATCTCCAACGGACTTTACAGGTTAACCCCGATGTCAGCTCAGCTCTGTGAAAATCTGTAATACCTGTGTAAAGAAAACCCCAAAAGATATCTTTGTTTTGTTTTGTTTTTTGGTAAGAATAAAGAAGGAGTGTGGTAGGAATGTCTCAGCTGCAACAGCTGCCACAGGGGAAGGGGAAGCAGTTGAGGTGGGGTGTGAAAGACAAAAATGGTTTCCACCAGGGATACCCTGGGATGCAGGGAGGGTGAAAAGGGACAGAAAAGAGCTAATATAAGGGAGATGAGAGAGGGGGTTCAGTCTCCCATTCCTCCCTGCTGGTGGGGCTCAGCAAGGACATGCTGGAGTTTGAGATTTGCACTCCAGACTTTGCTTCCTTGGTCCCAGCCCTGAGTCCCATTTCTGCTTTTGGCCGAAGCACTGAGCCTGGCTGCACCTCCTCTGCAAGGGAGTACTCACTGGATTGCACACAAAAAGCAAGATTCCCATCCCTGAAAGGCTTGAGCAGAGCAGCACCAGTGACTGTGTGCACAGCCAAGACCCACCATACATCCTTTTCCTCGTGAATAACAAGGGTGAAGCGTGTTTGCTGTGTCGCAGCACCTCTGAAGGGGCTGACACGTCTCACCAAGCAGGTACAAATAATTGCTTTACACTGCACAAAGGCAGTCGAGGGCCAGATACTGGCTGTTAAAATGTTTGCAGTGACACTGTGCCAGGCTCTGTGAAGGGAATTCACCTTCATATAATTAATTCTGAGGCTCTGTCACTGAACTCAGTTCTCCTCAGATAAAGCCAGTGTTAAATAGGCTCAAAAACTTGCCATGTCAGTCTGCTTTGTACTTGAGAGGAGACATGTACCTCGGGGTAGGGGGAAGGAAGGGAAGGCAAATATGCTGATGACTGAGAGACACTGAGACATGCTGGTAATGGGGCCAGCCAAGAGCCAGAGAGAGAATAAATAAACATAATTTGGAAGTGACAGTCTGTCTGGCATTGTACTGTGGTCTGCTAAGATTTCTCTTTTTAAAGGATGCAGTAATTTAGTGAAAGCAATATGGTGAAAGGGCTCTGGTATTATCGATTAACTTTGATCCATATATTGCTGAAGAGCTCCTTGAAAATGCAAGAGATGCAGGGTAGACTGAGGCCAGATCTTGGACTGATGTGCAGGTCTCGATGGTGCTAGCACCACAAAATGTGACCTTAAGGACACCTTGGGTGGGAATGAAGGGTCTTTTACTATTCTGTGGTGGGTCTTGGTCTTGATGTGGTATAAAACTAGTGAAATCATAGTAATCATAGAAATAACAGAATGGTTTGGGTTAAAAGGGACCTTACAGATCATCTTGTTCCACTTCTCTGCCATGGGCACGGACACCTTCCACTAGACTGGGTTGCTTCAAGCCCCGTCCAACCTGGCCTTGAACACTTCCAGGGATGGGGAATGCACAGCTTCTCTGGGCAACCAGTGAAACTGGCCTTACTCAAGCCCCTCAGGTCCTCCTATGCTTTAGGGAGACTGTGTTGTGCTGCAGTGACAGGGAAGCTTGTTTAAAGTGTCTCAGGATGTGCATGGATTCCTGTGGAGACGGCTTGCCAAGCTGGGAGACAAAGGGGAAACAGAAACAACCCAGACCAGTGGCTAGCAGAGCATGATGCAACAGGTCCCATCACGAACCCCCACGAGTGCTGAGCTATCCCAGCCTCCCAGTGCATCTTTTCTATCACACATTTGCTCCCGGTTTCAGGTGAATGGGTTGTGACCCCCTGGGGTGTGAGAATTTTGTGAATCAAAACCTTGTCCCTTGGGATGCTCTCTCTGTGGGAGGTTTCTTTGCAAGTTTAAGTTGGGCAGTGTTATCAGAAATGCTTATTCTCACAGGCAGATTTGAGCATCTGAGCCCTGTTTGGTAGAAATTTGACCAGATTGCTTCCTGAGCAGTGAAACAGATAGATTCCATAGGGCTTTAGCCCCCAGGTGATGTGAAATATTAATCTCCTCTGTGTTATGCTTGCTGGCCTTACCTCCCAAAACATTATGTCTCAGCATTGCAAGGGTTATCACATGTCTCCGAATGTACAGCTCAGGTCCCTCAGACACAGATTTCCTATGGCTGTCTTGTCACTGGCACCATGAGCAGGGCTGTAGACAAAGAATGGACTCATATAAGGGTGATTTTGTGTAGGGTCAGGTTTCCACAGAGCCTGGAACTGGCAAATGCATTGCAAGTTGCCAGCAAGAATTTGCTGGTTTTGCTTGATGATCCTCCAGACCAGCACATCCTCAAACTATGGTGATTTAACATTTTATTGCATTAGGGATCAGCTGTGGTCAGATTTGGCAAAGCCAGTGGCCTCTTGCCAGCTGTCAGATGTGTACTCCAAGGCTGGAGCTCCTTCAAAGAAGCTGTGTGAGGAACAGGGTATCCCCTTCTCAGGGTTCCATCGTAAAAGGGAAGCAGTTTAATCCAAGCATCTGGTCTTGCAGTGCTCTCCAGGGTGCTCCGAGGCTGACCAGGGAAATCATGGGCTTTTCTTTGGACCATCACCGTCTCCTCATGGGTTTTTATGGGTAGCACACTTGCTAAGCTCTCTCCCACAGCATCAGGTCCTTTTTCAGATGATGATGGAGTTCTCTTGACTCATCCTCCCACGGAAGTCTGTACCCACTGGGCTCCAAGTCAGTGACATGTTGTCCACCCAAACGTTCACTGTTTCTCCAGGATCAGGCCATGCATGCTGGTCTTCAATGGCTTGGATCCAAACCCTAGAAGCGTCCATGGAGAAATTCCTGTTCCTTTCAGCTTTGGACCTGTTGCCAAGTTCTCAGCACTGTGCTGAGTATGAGCCAGGATCCTGCTGGAGTCAATATCTGATCCAGTACTATGTCACCCCTTTGGATTCCCTGTCTGCAGATTTAAAACCCCTCATCTCCCTAATGGCTATTCAAGAACACAAGATGGGAAGATGATTCCTTGAATCATCAAGGCTAATCCCCCGCTCTCTCTGGCAACCATGCCACTCAAATGCTTGAATAAATCTCAGTTCTGACTGTAATTAAACTGTTTGGCCCTTTAAACCATGGCTAGCCTCTCGTGCATGTTGCATCCTTTTTCTGCCCAACATGCAAGTGTGTTGTAGAGTCTTTTCTAGTAGAACTTGGCTGCTGTCATTATCAGCTCACACCTTCTACTCCCACCCCATCTGTGCCTGGCACTATTTTCATGCATAATACATCGATCATCTGCAGCCTGGTAGGGGGGAAATCATCACTTCAAGTCACTTGTCTGAATTCAAGCCACATCCGAGCTGTATCCTTTGCTGAATTCCATATCTACAGTCTGATATAAGGGAGGGAAACCAGTGAGAAGACCTCAGGCTCCTCCTGCCTGCAAGGACTCCAAAGCAAAAATATTGTGTAAAGCAAAAATATTGTGTTTATAAGCCCTTGAGAGCCTTATGGGCCACCGTTGAAACCGGTGGAAATCCATGCAAGTCTGATGGACTCTTGCAGCAATGCCAGCTGATACCAGGCAAAGGATAAGACCTCTGTGTGTCTGCCTGTCTTGGCCTTCTGCAACGCAAAGACTCTCCTCTTTTGCGGGTTGTCTGTGCCCTCCTGAATGTTTCCTGATCTTCCAGCGTGCTGATCTTCACCCACACCAGCATGGCTGGGAAGGGCACTGATGCTTAATTCTGGAAAGCAGATCTTCAAAGAGTAACGTACACTTGACAAACTTGATTTTGAAATCTCTCAGGAAGGCTTTGAAAACAAAGGCTCAAATTCCAGAGTAAGTAGAAAGTCCTTGGTTCCTAGTGGTGAAAGCTTCCTACCGGAATTATTCCCAGAGGCAGTACAGACTTCACATTTTTGCCTCATCTAAATGCATTAGGAGAAGTATTAAATTTCACATGTGCTGCATGTTGATGTAATTCTCCTGACATGTCTGTTTGCACCATTATGAAATAAGGGATTTCCTTTCCCTTTCTTTCCACATTTGCCCAGCTCTCTAGGGATCTCAAGGATATGATCCATTGGCATACAAGGATTACGCCTTTTACACAGAGGACTCAAAAAAGGCTTCGTCATTGTGCTAACAGAGGTCTCGGGACAACATCCTGCATTAGCAGTGCTTGACTTAACTGACAACCTACGGCTGGAAGAGATCCATTAATCTTCTGTGTCACGATCCCCACGGGCACCCCTCACCCCGCTCAAACTTTGTGATGTGCAGCTCTGCTCTTCAAACTATTTTGGTGCAGGAGGACCTTGAAGGTCTTTTCATGCAAAAACAGCACCTCTGTGCCCTACCAGAGTTGGAGAATCTGGCATTTCCTTCAATAATATTCTTTTTGATGTGGTGTTAAGGGGGAGCATGTGTTTAAATAAACAGACCTCGGATATCCCTCCAGCTATCTACGGGTGCAAGGTTCAGTTGGAGGGTGCTCTGCCACCCTGCACACCCCTCTGCAACCTGTGGAAGGGTGATCAGCAGTTTCCTTTGGGTCCCACACCTCTGCTGCCTCAATGCTTGTGACTTTATTCTGCGTCACAGCTCCACACTGTGACAGGGACGATGTAAATGCCGTCTTTGAGCAGAGTTTAGGGCCTTTTCCTTCCTAATGGATTTTGAATGCATTTAAAACGAGAGGTCAGAGTTAAAGGGAAGGAGGCAGAGTTGGGATTTTTTAAGACTTGTTTTTTCCTAATAGGCAAATTTGGATTGCTGAAAGAGTGGCATAAAGCAAACTTAACAAGCCAAGGGAAACGAGGAGACAACCAATTCCTTGATCGATTAACACTGATCTTACTACATAGACTTGAGGGCATGCTGCTTCTCATCACTGGGGGATCCCACAAGTGCTTATGTTCTCAGATCCTTTATCCAGGGCTGATCTCTGTGTTTCTCAGCTCATCAGCTGCATGGGACACAAGAATGTGTACTGGAAGAGATGAATATGCATAGAGCTAGAAAAGGTACTGGAGGAAATGCCTTGCTTTTTACCTTCATGTAAAGTTGTCGGCAAAGAGCCTGTTATTCTTAAGACCTAAAGTTATATAGATAAAGTAACGTAGATAATTTTATGTGTATATTAAAAATATGTGTACACAGACATAGGTGATGAGCACCTACACATAGGGGAGGACACGTGGTCTACATCAACACAATACGCATGAAAAATGCTTGCATTCACGGCTACAAACTACATTCCCCTGATTTTGTCTGTGAACCGAGCATTTTATCCAGGTGAATTGGAAACCGTCCTGCCTGTCTGTCTGTCTGTCTGTCCCAGACAGCAGAGCAGGGGCTGCAGGAGAGGGTTTCTGCGAGTCGGGATTTTCTGCACGGTTCGAGTTGTGCCTCTCTCTTTCTTGGGTTGATAGTGACATCTGGAGGTTGTCTTGTGTGTGTGCACAGTGACTCCACAGAATCACAGAATCGGAGAATGTTTTGGGCTGGAAGGGACCTTAAAGACCATCTCATTCCAACCCCCTGCCATGGACAGGGACACTTTCCACTAGACCAGATTGCTCCAAGCCCCATCCAACCTGGCCTTGAACAGCCCCAGGGATAGGGCAACCACAGCTTCTCTGGGCAACCTGTGCCAGGGCCTCACTTCCCTCACAGCCAAGAATTTCTTCCTAAGATCTAATCTAAGTGTGCCTTCTGTCAGTTTGAAGCCATTCCCTCTTGTCCTGTGACTCCATGCCCTTGTAAACAGTCCTTCTCCAGCCAAAATGGACTTATTGTCTCAGCTGATGGGCATCTGGAGCATCACTGATATTAACAGAGAGGGTTCACCTATGGCACGTGCTGTTTGACACTCCTGATCCCAAAAATCAGCCACTCTCCATAATCTCACAGGGAAGAGTGCTCTGCCTGTCCTTTATGCCACCTCTCCTCACCGTGCTGTCACCATGGATGACAGAAAAGGGAAAAGAATGAAAAGACAGCAAAATATATTTCAAAACTTTAAAGACTATCTCATCTCCAAGACAAAGGGAACCCTTAAGCCACAGATCAATTCTAAAATACTGGTGGTGTCTCATGAACAGACAGTTCCATTTGCTATCATCCATGCAAGCAAATGCCTTCTGAAGAGTGGCCTCCTATAACCTTTTCAATAAAACAGAATCTTTAAGATCATGCATATCTGAAAGTGGTGTGACTTTCAGAGCTATCATGCATTATCACCATTTGGTTTTGCCTGTGAAGAAACAAACCTAGGCTCCTCTGAACTTTATATTACCCATATCCCTTATTTACGGAGAAGTACAACAGAAATGCATTCTCAACTCCTTAACTCAACAGCACCTGGAAATAGTCTGGAATCTTATTGTAAGGCTTTAAATAAAAAGACATTCACAGCAGGAAGTCACTTCCCTGGTGGGGAAGTGACAACATTTCTGTACCTCACTTCTCTGCTCTTTGGCATCTGTGAGGCAAGTGTGGGCTTTGGGTTTTTAACATGAGGTTGCCATTCTCTGTTTTTGCCCCTGAACCACAATAACTGAGAAAACTGTGTGCCAAAGCGAGGCTCTATATGGAAATTTCCAGTCATGGAAATTTTAGCTTCCCAGAAGTGTAGCTGGAAGGCATCCTGGCTGCCACACCAGATCCCTACCCACTTTGGTATGGTTTAGTACTGTTTATTACTACAAATGCCAGCATGCAAGTTTCATGTACCAAAAATCGCGCTTCTCCCTTGGCTTTTGCATCCTAAGAGGATGTTTTCCACTTTCACTGGCTGATTTGCCAAGGCAGGCTGAGTCCCTACAGAGATCTGTGAGATGAAAACTGGGAAATGTTGTTACCAAACCCCCAGCCCTAAAAATGACCTGTGTTTGAGTAAATAGCCTGGGCAGCTTGTATTCAGGTTTTTGCTCAGAGACCTACTGCAAGCAAGGAATAGACTTGTACAATGACTGCTGGGAATTCCTCTTCTTGTTTTCCTCCTGTCAATTTCTGGCTATTTGGCATCACCAAATTGTGCTACCACTACTGTCATTACACTCAGCTTTTAAGCACTTTGTAGACCTTGCTGCTGGGCCATGTTTCTCTAGGAGCTGCCCAAGCATTTCCGGGATTGTAGTAAGCTCTGCTGCATCCATTCTTCAATCCATCACCAACTTGAAGGCTGTAAGGAAGAAAGAAAGAAGGAAGGAAAGGAAGAAAGGGGAAAAAATCCATTAAAAAACATTTATGTGTTAGAATTTTATAGTGGCCATTGGGAAACTGGTTGAAGTTCTGCAGAGATCAGCATTAACCTCTAACTGATTTATATCTACTTTTGGGCAATACACAGGCCCTGACTCCAGCATTGATTTGCAACAGACTTGCACAATAGAGATGCTGAATAGCTCCTGAATGATTTGTGAAGAGACAGACTGCTTGGATAAGGAGAATTGGTGTCTAGCAACTGGAAGGTGCCTACACTGGGCTTCTTGCATCTTTCTCATTCTCAGACAGTGTGTATTATATTTTGAGACTGATGCCTGGACTTCTGAGGTTGAGAATAGACAGATCTCTGTTTAGGTTTCAACCTCGATTTCCAGTAAATATCCAAAGCCCCTTTAAATGTAAAACCTTAACCTTGCTTTTAAAGCACTCAATGAGTCATTTAAATGAACAAAACTGTGAACTCTGGGGAATTTTCAGCACAAATTCTGACTTAGGTTCTTTTCTGGTGTTGATGCCTGATTTTCTCCACACCAAAAGATGAACAATCATCTTTTACTTTGAGAAGCTGGATTCACCTCAAACCACAATTATTCTTTGAGAGCATCAGCACCTTTCTGGCTAATCCTTTTCAAGGAAGCCATTAACTTAAACTGCAAGTTGTACCTCCTCTCATTTTTCAATGACACATGCTTGTTATCACTATTGTTCTGCTTATCAGTGTATCTCTCTTTCTGGGGATGTATTATTTCATGCTTCGACATCTCACCACAAAGTACAGCTATAGTTTCCAACCACATATATAAGAGTAATTGAAAGAAAAATTTGGAAAGTCTTTGTTCACTCCTAAATCATGTTGAACTGGTTATCAAATGGATTCAATAATTGCTCTAACTTTAACTCAGCAAAATGAGCCTTCCCAAATCCATGGTAGGGAGTTATTCTAACTGAGCCCAGGACCCCTTGTGATAGAAAATGCTGAATTTTCTAAGCAGATTTGAGTTCCCATTCTGGATTGGAGGTGAGATTGGCTCCAGGGATACAAGAGCATCAATCAAGTTCTCTGGAGGCAGCATTTTTGCTCCTTTGCAACCTTTTAGCCCCAGAATAGCTAAATACTGACTTTACTAGTATGGAATAGCAATGTTGCCCCAAGGTGGTCCTCAGCCACATGTGCCAGAGACCCCAAAGGACCTCCTTTCCTTACAGTGTGAGAGATGGTATAAAATCTGTCTTTAAGACCACTTTGAATCCTGCTGGAATGGTACAAGGGGATTTGGCTGGCACCAAAATATGTCGGTTTTTTTTTTTCTTCAAGTCTGATCATGAGGGATGGATTACAAGCCTTTGGAGAGTGATTAGTTATGTTTGTTAAACCAGTTCTTAGCTGGATCCAGCCTTTTGATCAGGAGTCAGGCGAAGAAGCATAAGTCCAAGTGTGACAGAGTGGAAAACATCATGTGTGTGGCCCAAATTTTGCTATTTCTGTAAAAAAATGTCCCACTGGCTACATGATGTTACATTAGCCAAGGTGTTCCACTGCTTTGAGTTGGACCTTGGCTTCCAGAAAAAAAATAATCTCTCCAAATGAACTGACTAATAATTGAGGGAGACCTCAAACGATCCCTAAACAACCCACATATTAATTAAAGACAGATCAAAGTAGGGTTTCTCCTGTTCTCTCTGGAGGCAATTGAATTTCTGAGGGAAAGATAATTCCTCGTGGCTTTTCCTTGGTTTCAAGCTGAGAAATGCACCCTGTTTCCTGGCTGGCAGCAAAGATGTGGGTGATGTATGAGGAGCAGCCTGGACTGAATGCAGGAACATGCTGCTGCCATTTAATCCAAGATAATATATTTCACCATCATACGCCTGGAGTTTTTCAGCAACTGGTTTAATGTATTGGAAAATACTTGGCTTGCCTTGGAAATGTTTCCCATTTGAAAACAAGCTGCAGTGGGAGAGCTGGCAGTTGCACAGGAGGCTGCTCCGTGAAAATTGGATTTCCCTGAGCGGCGCAGTGGGAATGGGTCACAGTGAGGGCTTTGAGCAGCTCCCAGAAAAGGCTCCAGGCTGTACAGATCTGCCAATGGAGAGCTCCTCCCCTTGGTCTCCAGAGGACTGCTGTCACCTCGTAGCTTGGCAGAAGAGGGATTTGGAACGTATTTTATTCCTGGTTTCTGTCCCTTGGGCAAGGAGAACGTGCAGAAGAAGAGCAAAGCCTGCCTTATACTCATGAATTAAAAATCTTGGGATTATTTTAAATCTCCAGTTCTGGAGTAGAATCTCCATTCTAATTTTGCTCTCATTTTAAGACTATTTTCTTAACCTCAACAACTACAGAACAATTAGCTGGCTCTAATTTATTAATAAGTAACACCAGGGCACCCGGTCCTGATTGAGACAGCCAGAGGTCTCATGCATGAATTCAGGTGACACACCGAATTTCCTCTGGGGCCTCTATTACCTGCACAGGAATCAACAGCTCTCCCTCTCAGGGGTGATGTGAGGACAAGTTCTGCTGCTGTTGTGATAATGCTGAAAGAGGCTGCTTGCTCCAGACCCAGAGAGATTTGTTGCTGTGCCTAAGCCCTTCTGGACATGGATTTATTGTTCAGCTTAAGCACAAGAAACAATACTGCATCCAAAAAAGTTCCTCTCCCACCCTGGCTTGCAGCTTTCCCGGGCTTTTCCCTTACCTTTCCCAGCCTAGAGGACCACACACCCTTTGGTGCTGGTTCTTTCTTCTACATATCAGCAGCTCCTATCTCCACCCCTCGTGCTGCATGGGGCCCTGCCTGCCCTTCAGGGTGCCACAGCCTGGGCCAGCTCACCCTGCCCCCAAAGCCTGCACCCAAACCTGATTTTTTGTACATTTTTTTCTAGATTGATCCCTTTCACTGTGGGACATGTGGTGGGAATGTGCCTCTCGATCCTGCAGCAGATGTTATTCACGGGAAGGTCGTGCATGGGGCATGTGATAGGAGTGTACTCCACCTCACTGGCACCCTGCATGCTGCCAGTGAGGGTGGTTTGCCGACAGAAGGCAGTCACATTCCCAGCTGACCTCCACAAAGTTGTCTCAGTGTGGGTATAAGGCAGGATCCCTGGCTGGACCGGTTTGAGGCGCCTATCCCCATCTCCTTCTGGAGAATGAGGCATGTTTTTAGCCCTTAGCAAGCTCGTATGAACTCGATAAAAATACAGGGCGGCTTCCTCTGGCTCCCACTGACAAAACCGAACTGCACAGCGGGAGGTGGAGTAAAACTACCCAAACTTGGCAGGAAAGCGAAGGGAGAGGGTCTGCGGCACACAGCCACGAGAGGGCACGAGAAGCAAAGCCAAGACCCTTCTTCAAAAGGGCTCCCAGCGGGGCTGAGGATTTATGAATGACCGGTCTTCTTTCTCAGAGCAGCTGAGCTTCTCCTTGCGGATGTGGATTTCTGTGTTCCCAGGTTGGCATCTACAGCTGAAGGGACACCTCGGTTCTTGGTGCCCGAAGGAGGACAGCCCCATGATGGGCATTCCTGGCTAATGTTTCCTGCATTCCCCATCCCTGGGTAACTTTTCCAGTCCCTCTGTGCTGCATCCTTACCTGGGAAGTGTGGCAAGAGGAACGAGTTAAAAGGCGAATCACCTGCACCTTATGGCAGCAACTGCACAGGGCAGATGGATTCTCGAGAGTGGGAAGTGCTTGGGTTTCAAGGCTTATTGTTAAATATCCACCAGTGGAAAGGAAAGAGAATTTGTCCCATTTTGCAGCAAAGCCTGGCTCTGTGCTTGCTGTTTACAGTCAGAGTCCATGGGATGTCCCTCTTGCCCTTCCTGAAATGTCTAAAAAAAAGCATCTTCAGTTGTTCTGTGTTGCAATGGGACATCACCAGCTTGTTCTAGAGCTAGGTTGATAGGTTGTTATTTGTCACAACAGGGAGCAAGTGGGACAATGGGAAGAAGTTGAAGAAAACCCTTCATTGGGTTTGGGGGGCATGGAAGGAATTATGAGAAGCTGTGCAAAATGACTATTTCACCCCAAGGCAGGACCACCCTACCCTAAACCAGCCCTGACAGTACCTCCATTAGACTGGGAGTGGGGTTAATAGTCCCTGTAAGAAGGGATGGGGAAAAAAAAGAAAAAAAGAAGAGAAAAAAAATTATACTTGGAAAATAATAATGTGGGTCACTGCTCGGTCAGAGGGAAAAACAGAGATGTGAAGAGATCCCTGCCTGGGAGCATTCAGCAGCTTTCTCTGCCTGGCTCTGGTGTTGCCCTGTGACAGCAATACGATTCTGGCTTGCACAAGGACCACTGTGTCCTATGATACCCTTGATACCCTTCCCTAATTTCAGTCAGTTCTTGTTCCTGCTGCCTCAGAAAGGTTTACTGACAGTGAGACATATGAGGTGAGAAGTCAGCCTTGAGGCTAACACTGGAAAATAATTTGTGGAGGGAAAGAAAGTACATATTTGGTCAGGTTTACATGCCAGGTCTTGAACCAGCAGAACTGTTTTGGCAAGAAGCATGATTCTGTTTGACTGAAACAGTTATGATTCCAACTTCAAGGCTGATTGCATCTTTATGACCTGAAATTACTTTATAGCTGTAATTTATTCTCCCTTTCCTGCAGGAATAACTCTGGCAAGGACTGCTCTTGCTGTAACTAACACCCAGAGGGTGATCAAAGAACAGTTATTTAGTCTGACAAAACAGGAGCTTGAGGGGCTCACAAAAACCTGTCATGTTCAACACTGTCAAAGAGAGGTACTTTGTGTACTAAAGCTATGTTCTGCCTTGGGTGGGTCCTGTGGACGCTGATGTGAGTTCAGTATGTGGGCAAGTTCATAGGATTTGATGTACAGAGACCTCACCACCTGTTTTGGGTAGCCTCGAGCCCCCAGCTGCTGGAAGAGGGATTTGACCCCAGCGCTGGGTCACGGCAGAGCTGCCTCTTTCTTACAGTCTTTGGAGGCATGATCAGAGATAGGGTATTGGACTAGGTTGACTTTTGGTGTGACCATATACACCCATGGGACGTGTGTCTATGATTGTGGCTATCCCAGTTGCTTTCCCAGTGCTTCAGGGTTGGGTTTCCCTGCACTTTTGACACACAGAAGGCACATGGCACATAGATCGAGCCTTTGAAGGTCAGAGTCTTCACCCAGAAGTGGCCTGCAAACCACACAGTACATCTGAAAAACCATGTCCAGATCCAGCATCCTTTTTTTTTCACCTGTTTGAAGGTTTAGACACCACTCACACTTGCAGAGCTACAGCCCCTCAGAATGACTTCATGGTTCCTATGCAACACAAACATAGCAGAAAGGCTCTGATGCAGTGAGGACTCCTTTCAAACCAGTCTCTGTTCTTCTAAAAAGCTTATAGAATAAAATTATTATAACATTTGAATTCAAGACATGGGTTTATGTGCTCTTCATAAACACTGTCAGAAAGGGTTTTCAGAGCCACAGGGATAAAAGGTAAAATTGCTTTTATTCAACTTAGTATAAAACAGGAAGAGGTAGAATGAATCATTTCTAACGTGCTAACCTTTTCATAACCCTGTCCATTAGATGCTTCTGATGTCTCTGAACTGAGCCCAGGTCTTGCCATTTAAACACATCTTTCAGACCACTACACTTTATCCAGTATGATGGCTCAAGTCAGGCATCTATTTCAGTTATTTATTTCGCATATATACCCTTATTTCTTCTTCCAAAAGTGCTATGCAATGCCTCAGAAAAGCTTGTGTATGTCAGTTCCTGGAAGAGATATGATTTCTTGCAAGCAGCAAAATCCAAACAGAGCCAACAAGCTCCACTGTGCCCCTCTTCTGCATTTTTGTGAAAGCACCTTAAAAACACATTGCAAAGCAAGTGCACTTCTCAGGTTGTTAGCACAACCCAGCTGCAAATTGAGGAGCAAATTTCTTACCATTAATATTCAGGCTTTGTGCAACTTTGAGTCTTGAGTTCTAAAAGGTCATATCTCAGCAAAAGGCAGGAAAAATTTTATTTCCATGGGATTTTCTTTAGAATAACTAACTATCAACTCTCCGATGAAGAATTCAACTCTTATATGTTATGGCAATAGTTTTTCTGTTAGAAAACTATTTTTTTTCATTGTTTGTGTGTTCAGAATCTGCTGTTAATGACTCCATTTTCTGTGCATCCCCTCCAGCACGTGGTGGTAGTAGTTCTTCTTCTGGAATAAACTGAACAGGCCAGCATCTTCTTTGCTGGCTTGCTCCATTGTCCTTACTCACCTTTCCAATTTGCTGGAGATCCTTGACAATTATTTTTTCAGTATCTTCTAGTACCGTTGTCAATAAATTAAACAGCAGAGCAATCCAGGCAAGGCCGAAAAGAATCCAAATGGCCACCAGCACTCGATAGTAGGAAAAGTAATTCCTGCCAGACTGTTTGCCTGAAGATAAGGGGAGAGAAAGAAGAAGAAAATTAACAAGTTAAAATTGCCTTGCCAAAGTAAAGTGGAACAGTTTAATGAATTCATCAATATATTTTACA
Organism: Corapipo altera; assembly: GCF_003945725.1. Classification (NCBI taxonomy): domain Eukaryota; kingdom Metazoa; phylum Chordata; class Aves; order Passeriformes; family Pipridae; genus Corapipo; species Corapipo altera. The sequence continues at coordinate 21,544 of NW_020884946.1, read as the reverse complement.
CTGAGAACTTCAGGGTGACTTTTTCATTGTAGTGGAGACTCTCACCTCTCCAGCATTAGATTAAGGCTGAGCAATGGTTTATTGTGTTTATTGTTGCAGTAAACTGATATATGCTAGCACAAATATGCTGGCCTGTCAAAAGACACACTGAGATTGAAGTGAATCATTCCATGGTTCTATGATTCTGTGATTGAGGTGAATTAGCATGAGAGCAGGATATTTTTTTCCCCTTATAGCATATCACTCTTGGTTCAACTGCTGCATTTACAGGTAAATGCAATTATGTGGGAAATAGTGTTAAATTATACAGTATTATCTTGGAAATATTCCCAAACTCCCAAAGCATAAAAAGCAGAGCACAGTGGGCTGCTATAATCACACAACCATTACTACCTGGGTTATTGTAATTCTCTGTATTTCTAGCAGAGTGTGATTACAAAGTAGTAAATATTTCCTTTAAATTATAGGTACCTGTGTTCATACAAAGAGAGTATTTGCAATTCCTACCTTACTTTGCAATGGTTTCAGGTTTTTTCCATTAAAAAAACTAGGTGACTGATGAGAATTCATTGACACATGCCAAGAACACAACTTTCTGCACTGGAAACCAGTGAACCAAAGCTCATTTCATGCAGTCCAACCCTCTTAGCATCAGCCAGTATCTCACACTCGCTGTTCTGTGTGGGTCATTTAGTCTGATCTTTCATATGTCAGCAATCTACCCCCAACACACGACAAAGCATTTGCTCCTACTGAACTTGGTCCCACAGAACATTATCATCATGATACAGATGATGTGGCACTGGCATCTGCAGGAAAACTTGGTGATATTGCTTATTGAGTGCTCCAAGTCACTGCCAGGGGTGATTCCACACAGTTGGTAACACAGCCATGTCCATGGACAGGGAGATCACCACAAACCTGGTGGATCACTTCCCTTTGAGAACCTGCGTGGAAGGAGTCAGGATGCTGGCAACTCTTGTCAAATCCTGCAGTGCTCTGAACTGCACAGGTTAATGTGCAAGATTTTTGTTCTTCGTCATGCAGGAGCTCTGGATATGGGGTAGGACTGGGCAGGTTTGTCCTCATGGATAGATATCCAACAGTTGTTTCTTTTCCTTCTGCTGGAGTTGAGTTGGCAGAGACATTTTCTCAGCCTTGGTACAAAGCATCTCCTTGTGCTCTTATCCAAAGTTCAAGATGTGGGGTTAGCAAAGCAACTGGCAATGTCTTTATAATTTTAACTCAAAACTGGACTTGAGCAGGGCACATATTTGGTTAACAGCCCACAGGGAGTTTCTCCCTGGAGGTATCACCTCTCTGCACATGTATTCCAAACAGTTAAATCCAGACTCTGCCACCTTCCTAGCATGTCTCCCTACCCAAAACAGGCTTTGTTACAAAACAGTTTTGAATTACTAAAATGCAAATAAACTCAAATAAACCAGCACAAAACCATTTGTCATCTGTAAGCAATGCCTGACATCAGAGCAGTCATTCATTCTGCTTGCCTCACTGTGAAGATGTGAAGCATTAAACCTATCACCATTTTATTACTGTTGTTAAGGCAAATTAAGATAAATACTGGCAGGGAAAAACATTTCAGCTCCAGTTAAGTCATCCTAATGAAGGTGAAATCATAAAGCCAGGAGGCCTATCTAATTGTTATTTTTAAATAACAATAAAAAAAATTAAAATATAATTAATTGCATTTGTAAACTAATATGGCTGCAGAGGAGGAAAGTGCTGTAGAGGTTGTGGTGGATTTCCATCCCTTAGAAAGGAACATGAGGCTTCCAGATTCTCTGTAGGGACAGCACAGTATTAACTAAACAGCTTCCTTTGCATATCCCCACTGAGGAGAAGTTCAGGCTGGCAAGATGCTGGCAGGACAGATGGTTGTAGAGAAATCTTTGATTCTCCATGGAGTCCAGGTGTTTGCTTGCTTCTTCTGTGGACACTGATTTGGCTCCTGGTGAACATTTTGGTCTTCCACTGGAAATTCCTCGGAGAGTATATTTTGGTCAGCAGATCCACGGAAGCATTTTGAGAAGCATTCTGGAATGCTTGAAGGTATCTTACACAGTTTTTCTTCAGGGGAAGTCCTAAGCTCTGGTTTGTGAAGACAAGAGAACCTTCAGAGATGCTCAGGAGATCAAAGAAGGCCACTTTTGCAGTGATACATATCTTTAGGCCCACTTCCCAAAGCATGAGTAGATTTCTTCACTTTCCCATGACTGGGATTTCCACCTCTCCATCTGTTGTATAAAATCATGTCTTCTGAAACATGATCACTTATTTCTTTACTCTACACTTTGAAACATAAGTCTTAGACAGCTAAAGCAGTGATAAGTGCCTTGTTTTGTATGACTGTCTCTAACTGTTCCCTTTTGGTGTGTACAAATTGCCAAGCTCATTGAATTCTCCCCTTACACTTCTCTCTTCCTCACCAAATCTTTGCACCCCAAAGCACCTCATTTCATTATATTTGTCAGCACATAAAATCCCCGAGAAAAGAGTATTTCCCCCAGAACTGCACAAGGCAAAGACTAGTCGACTCCTGCTGACAGATTTGTCTCTACAGCACACTGGTGGCCTGTGCAGTCAACCCATGGGAATCACAGTCATAAACCTGCTGTTTTGACGTGTTTCCTCTCTGCAGTCAACCTTACCTACTACATAATCTCCAAAGCCAATGGTGCTGAGGGTGATAAATGCAAAGTAAATTCCTTCGCTGTAGGACCAGCCCTCTGTTATCTGGAAGAAGACTGATGGCAAGCACAGAAAAACTAGGATCCCCGTTGCCAGGAAGAACAAAAGGGTCAGAAATTTGATCTTCTTCTGAAAAATAAACCAGTTCAATTATAATCATGATTTGACACGCTAGTAGGCCATACATAGTGGTGGCTGTTCAAAGTGGGTGGCTATCTAGGACCACAGGGACTGAGCACTTTTCCTCTGGAAGCACCCCAGCCTTGCTTGGGAGCAGGGGGAAGCCATTTGTTATGGGTGTTGCATGTCCACAGTAGCCCTGGAAGATGTAGTCTTTTATGTGATTGTATCAATGACCATTAGCATAGGAAGAATTCCTATCCAATGACTTTTTCTGGAGTCAGACTATTTCCGCTTATCACTAGACTACATAATTTTTAATTTTTAGGTATTCAGGGTTGCCACCTAAAGACATTTAAATTTGCCTGGGTAAATTTTATTTACCAGACTTTTTTATAAAAAATATTTGCACCATTTCTGACAGTATTATCTTCAAGAGTCTTGATTATTGACTTTTTTCTCATTGGATCAGTGCCACAACTTTTCTCCTACCCAGTGAATATCTTACTACAAGAAAACATTTAACTAATGAGGTCCTGATAAAGAAGTGCCTGGACAGTGACTTCCCAGCAGTCATGAAGAAGCCTTGACTGGAGAAAAAGACTCCTTATATGTTAAGATTTATCAACCAGGCGTGCATATATTTCATGTATAGATTTTTATTAGTCTAGATTGCCTGAAAATCAATGGCAACTGTTGGATAATTTTCCATGTCCTCATGCATTGTGCACTTGCTTGTGTCTGTATCTGAGCAAGCCCTAATTTCTATTTAAGTTTGTCAGATATGGCAAGAAATTCAGCAGTCTGAACAGGGTTATCTGTAGCATTCATACCTTATTCTGAAAGAGAACAGTAGGAGACACAGAAAAGCTATTCTCACTTCCTCAGCAGTGGTGAGAGAAAGGGAGGAGCTGCAAATAACTTGGGACATACATCAGACAAGACACATCCCGTTCTCTAGCCCTTTACAGGTGTCTCCTCACCTTTCAGCAGTTGGGCTCAAATGAACAACTTCAGCCTGATGCTTCCTTATTGCCAAAGTCAAGGGTGGAGAGGGAGTAAAGGACTGTGTAATGAGTTAGGAGCAGTGACACACTATTCATTGAGTCAATATTCATTAAAACCTCTGCAGCTCACCTACTTTTACAGCTTTTCACAGCTCACCTGCTTTTTGCTGCCTCATGATGAGAGGTTTAATCATCTTTACTGGTTATAAAGGGAGGCAGGTACTTCCCTACAGTGTTAGGTCCCAAGGTAAGTGTCTGGAGAAGTGGGATGGGATGCCCACTCTCTCCACTGATTGCTGAAGGGGGCTGAATGTCTCCATTCAGGTGGGAAGACAAAATGCCTCCCTTTCTCTGAATATCTCCTCTACAGTTGCCACATCTGCTTAGCTCCATGAGTGAAGAATGTGTCTCTCCCTCTCCCAGCACATCTAGCACAGCATGAGAACAAATAAAATAAAGGATAAGGCAGCATAAAACTTGAGAAAAAAAAAACCTAGAAATGAGCATATAACTGTGCCTGATTAAGTAGAAACAATTACCTTTCTCATTCCTTTCTCGTACAGGAATTTCCCCAGCTTTTTACACAGCAGTGAGAGCATCTTACCAACACGGTGCAGAAAAACAATGTTGAGAGGGATTCCAAAGAGAGCAAAAAACACACAGAAGATCTGTCCCCCAACAGTTCTGGGATGTAATGTGCCATAGCCTATGAAAAAAAGATTGGTTAGAGAAGATATTCCAGCGTACTGGAGCAGTCCATAGTCACATTGAACTCTACCCCCAATCCAGCCTGCCTGTGACCCCAAAAGATGTGGTTAGCACTTCTCAGGACATGTGAATTCTTTTCTTCTCTGAAAAAGGCAGTAAGCAGATGAAGTTATTCACCCTGTATGTTTGGGGTGATGCAGAGAGCACTGTGTGCTCCCAGCACAGACTTAGTGGGAACAAAAGTTCAATCTAGAAGCAGTTATGGGAAATGTGCTCTGTCCTGCAACAAATACATGGAAAGACAGAAAACAGAAGTCTGAGGATCTGGAAGACATCAAGGCTGGAGTCCCAGGCTGTTGGAATCACATGCAGCCATTTCTAGCTTCTTGTTGATCTGCCTGTGTGTTAGTGACCTCTCTGGCTAAATCCCAGTAAGTTGGTGTGTCCAGATACTGGCTCCAGTCCCAAGGAGTGCAGTGTGCATTGGAATAGATGGTGCTAATTAGTCCAGATCTCAGTGGTGGCTTATTTATTCACGCCACAGAGATATTTTTGTCTTAAAGTCCTACTAAACCAGGATTTATCTCAGTAGTGGAACAACTCCAAACATGTCTTTTAATGATCTGGAGACTCTTAGACCCCATGAGGTACATCCCTGAGTGCAAGAGTACTGCACTTTGTGTTTGTCCTTACTCTATCAGTGACCCTGGGAAAAGGCATTTCCCAAGCACAGTTCATCTCAAGGCATGCATTACTTGGAAAATGCAATGTTTTCTTTTGGGGGAAAGACAAATAAAACAACCGAGTGATTTTTTTGTCTACAAGATCCCAAATGCATGAGTTGTGTTATGCTCCTGTTGCAGAAATATTCCATTTTCATGGAAAAAAAAGCTGGTGAAGAGAAGTACCTGACATGCCTTCACAACAGACCTTTGTGGCAAAGGTGCAGAGAAACAGGTAGATTTGTACACTTCCTGGGAGAGCCGTGTTCCTGCACTGGTTTTGGCTGGGATAGAGTTAATTTTCTTCCCATCAGCTGGTATGGGGCTGCGCTTTGGATTTGTGCCAGAAACAGTGTTGCTAATTAAGCGATGTTTTGGTTATTGCTGAGCAGGGCTTGCACAGAATCAAGGCCTTTTCTGCTCTTCACCCCACCCCACCAACGAGGAGGCTGGAAGTAAACAAGGAGCTGGGAGGGGACACAGCTGGGACAGGTGACCCTACCTCACCAAAGGGACATTCCAGACCATCTGGTGTAATACTCAGCATATAAAGCTGGGGGAAGAAGAGGGAAGTGGGACACGTTCAGAGTGATGGCTGTTCCCGTGCCACTCATGGGCAGGCTGGAACTCCAGTGAACCTGAGTTCAAAGACAAAGAGAGTGTGGATGGGTCCAGGTGGGAGCAGGGCACCCTGAAGCATCTGTGACTCTGGATAAGCCTGTGACAGAGCAGGTCCATCATAAAGGGCCTGTGGTTATGTCTGTGCCACAGCAGGTGTACCTGTGAAGGGATTGTGGCCCCAAGGATGAGCCCATGCTGCAGCAGGTACACCAGATCATCCGTAGCTGTGGATAAGTCCATGCTGGAGCAACTCAAAGCATGTGTCCATGGATAAACCCATGGCAGAACAGGCACACCCCTGGAGGGACTGTAGCCAGGTGTAAGGTTATGTTGGAGCAGGTACACATCTGAAGGGACCATGGCTGTGGGCAGGGCCACGCTGGAGCTGCTACAGCTCTGAAAGTGTTGAGGTCCATGGATAAGGCCGTGCTGGAGCAGGTGCACCTCAAGGTGACTATGGCTGTGGATAAGTCTATGCTGCAGCAGGTACAGCTCTGGAGAGACTGTGGCTCATGGATAAGGCTCTGCTTGGAGCAGTTACAACCCTAAGGGACCGCAGCCTGTGGATAAATCCAAGCTGGAGCAGAAGCAAAAGGAAGAGTTCATTGCAATGTTAAACCATATGACCTGGCTCAAAGGGACGGGGGTGGAGATTGTAAGGGAAATATATTGTTGTATCCTGGGACCTGAGTTGCATGTTATGGGAATTACTACAGCAGGAGCCACTGGAACCAGTGGAGAAGGCTTGCAAGAAGCAGTGCAAGTGCAGCAGTAACCCAACCTGAACTGCCTTTGGTGATCAGTAACTCCACCTCACACAGTTCCTTTCCTGTCCTGAGTGACCACCACAACAGATTGAGCCCAAAATCATGGCCTAAATGAACTCATTGGGCATTTTGTGGACGTCTCTGGACCTTTATGGACATTTTACAGACATTTCACAGGGGTAATCCATAGACTAAGGGAATGATATCTGTGTATTATATCAAAGGATGGGAAAAATGATGATGAGTATTGAAAATGTATTGGATAGTGTGAGACTTGGGCATAATGTAAATGGTACATTAAATGAGGGGTGGGTGTGCTTATTTTGGCTGGGGCAGCTTAATTTTCTTCTTTGGATTTGTACTGAAAACAGTGTTTCTAATTGAGAGATGTTTTAGTTCTTGCTTTGCAGCACTTGCACAGAGCCAAGGACTTTCCTGGCTTTCCTCTACAGCAGGAGATCTCCACATGGGTTCATGCAACACCTAAACACCTGCCATGATGCTGGGACAACATTTGGGCCTTTGTAATATGTAACACTCATGGATCAGTGGAGCAGCTGTGCTTAGGGTGAAGGGGGAGGGAGGCCTCAGCTTCACTCTGCAAAAACATAGATTTAACTTCCACTTCATGAGAGTGTGAAGCAGGTGCCAACAGTATGGATTTTGTGCTTAAGCTTGGCAGGCCTGCACTTTTTGGGATGCATATTTGAGAGAAAGGGAGAAGCAGGTAGGAGCAGGCAGGCCCTAAAAAGGTCAGAACAGCTTGAAGCAGCAGCATAAAAGTCTCAGTATTTGCCTTTCACTCTTCCCATTTTTTTCCTCCTGGCATATTACTAATTCAATATGTGAATTAACAGCTCAAAACAGGTTATTGAGACAGTGCCCATGCCCCAGCAGGGTTCACTTACTTCCTACCATTTTTTTATCCTTTACAGCACTCTCAGATTTAAAGCCTATTTGACCCTGGAGTAAAGACCAGGAAAGTGATCTCCCACACACAACTGTCAGCAGAGCAAACATTTTAATAGATGGCTTGAAAAGAAGAAACAAGTGGGAAATATTATGAAAGGCTACTGCTATTGGACAAGTCAAAATAATGCATGAAGAGCTGTGCAGTGGTAAGGACTTAAGTCCATGGCTGCTTACTGTCAGTGACAATGAAGGGCTGGAGTTTTTATCCTGGAAAGTATTATCCATTCATGTCCTAATAACCAGAGGTAATAAGCATCATTCACACATGAAGCACACATAAATGAAAAGCATTAGACCTACCTATTGTGGAGACAACTGTGCCTGCAAAGAAGAAGGAGTTACTGAAATCCCAGTTGCTCTCTTCAAACCGTGATTCATTTCCAACAGGGTATACTCCATTTTGAATGGCTTCAGTCAGGTTCTGGGAGAGAAGGCAAAGCTTGGTATCATCATGACTGCTTTTCTGAAGTGCATGCTGCAAGGATACTACAGGTATATCCAACTACTGCTCCTTTCCTGTGAGTACTACTCACCTGACTGTGGTAATCCTCTACACTACTCAAACCTTCACCTCCAAGATTGGGTAGCAGTTAGTTGGTGGTTTTCACTGTTCATCTTCTGCCCTGTTTATGCTGACTGCCTTAGTGGGTGTTAAGAGAACTTTTAGTGCTTTTTCTTTCAGTGGTACCTTGATTCTTTTAGGTTGAGTACTTTGGGTAAAAATGATCCTATAGATGGCTAGGATGTGCCAGAGCTAGACTAAGGGATGGGATGGCTGGTTGCTAGATTTGGATTTGCCCTTGAGGTGGCACTGGTGGATCCAGGATCTGATGACCCACCTGTGCACAGGCACACTGAGCAGTGACTCTGATCTGTGCCAGGGGTGCATCGGGGAGTTGTGGCAGGGCACACATGACATACACCCAGAATTTAATTTTAGGGCTGTATTCTGGTTAGTGTCACAGAATTACCTTCAGAGAAAGTCCATTGATTTGCAAAGCCACACATACACACTCTTCTCCAAACTGCATGCATGAACACACATGCACATATTTGCAAAATGGTCTTTGAGATGAGGTTAGAGGAACATCTGTCAGAGATGGTCTGGAGTGAGTTGAGACTGCCCTGCCATAGGGAGCTTGACTATCCAAGCCTCTCAAGAGTGATAGATGCCCTGTCATCTATCACTTTAAGCATTTTCAGACTCTTCTTTCCCTTGGTTTTAATTCTAAGTGCTGTTAATTCATTTAAGTTAAAAAAAAATAATGATTAAAATAATTAAAATTGCCTTTAGCAAACAGAGAAGATCAGACTGGACATCTGTAAGGTAGGTTGTTTTGTAAAGAAACAATTGAGATAAAATCCAAGACAGAGCCCTGCCAGAGGCAAGACACAAGCTGGAATAAAGTGCACCAGCAAAGTCTTCCTCCCTGCTTCCTCCTTCAGTATCCTTTTTGCTGGTGTTACAGAAAATCAGGGCTAACAAAAATCATTCCATAGCCCTTACACAAAGATTTTTTTGTCTTGAAAAGCTCTTTTTTTTTTTTTTTCTCCTCTCATACCCATAAAAACCAATCAAGGTGAAGAGAGTGCATGTGTAGGTGAAGAGGGGGCTGAATTGCTGGTTGTGTTATTAGAAATACCAGTTCTTCCCCACCTTTCATTATTTTTCAAACAAGCCCATTAAGAACTTCATTCGTTTCCCATGTGGAAATGCTTCCACGCAGAGCTTTCACTCCTCATTGTCTCTATTTTGTAGCAGATAAAGCTAGGAAATACTGACGATGGAGAGACAACTGTACTTCTCAGCTTCCTGAGCTGTGATCAGTAACACTTTCCCTCTGACCAGACTACCTGTTTCACTTCTACACCATCTTCAGAAAGTAAGCCCTGACCATGCCACTCTCCTGGTAGTAATTTGGGCTTCTTTTTTTCCCCCCCATTCAGACCTTGCCTTATTGTTCCTTGGTGCTGCCAGTGACAATGCTGTAAGTGGAAGCCACAGCCATTCATTTCAGACAGCCTTATTTTTCCTGCCATTCCACCCGTTGTGTATGAGCACAGCCACACTGAGAGCCGAATCAACAGGAGGCAAGAACCCCCACCACCAAAAAAAAAAGGACATTGTAGGATGGAGACTGTTAATAGCTACCACACACAAGGTTTTGTCCAGCTACATGAGCTGTATTTACCTTCAGAGTGACCCGCTCAGACCGGAGAGGGGTTTGCTAAAAGCATCCAAGTGACCACATCAGGAGAGCAGTGAAAGTCAACCTGTGTAGCAAGGCTAACTAGGAAACAACACCTAATGAGGAAAGAGCAGGGAGAAAGGACTTCCACAGGGCTCCCCTTACCTTCATGAACTGCTCCATCTCCACCACTGTGAGCTGCCTGAAGCTCTGCAGAAAAGCCTCCTTCATCTGGGCAGCTGCCATTTTCTCCTGCTTCTCCGCGGTCCTCTCCAGTGCCTGGAACACCGCGGCACCCACCAGCAGGTACACAAAGTAGCCAGCCACCAGCAGACCTGTCTGCAGCTTGCCACTGCACATGGCCTTCAGTGGGACACAGAGAGGGACGAGGGAGTGAAAGGTGGCGAGTAGTAAATCCCTCGCACTCCTGGGAAACCTCCCCCTGGGCAGGAAGAGCCCTCCCAGCTCTGGCTTCCTCTGGGATCCTGTGCTGACAGGGACAGTGAGCTGCCAAATACATTCATTGGGAAGTTGGGTAAAAAAAAAAAACAAAACACAACGAACCCAAGAAAAAACTTTCCGCTCTGTGAGCTGCATGCTGTTTAGGGATTTCCTCTTGTCTGTGAAACTCTCCCTTGCTGATTTCTCAGGAAAAGTGGGTCAGGATGCGAGGAGCTGGCGGGTGGCCATCTCCTGCTCAAGAGGCTCTGGGGACAGGTGAGGATAGTCTGTAAATGGTCCACAGGAGAGTTTGCTTAGAAAAACATGATTTATGCTCTTGTGTTTCCTGCTGAGTCCAGGAACTGGACTCCAGGGCAAGCCTCGATGATCCCAGAAGCCTCTTCTTACCCTGTGTTCAAGGGCAGCTTCAGGGAAATGCAGCTGGACTGTTCTTGTCCACTTGGACTTACTTGTCCACTTCTAAGTGTCAGGGCTTGTTCCCATCAGAGCTTGGGTGCCATTGAGAAGAATTTGTAGGGTGGCAGAGGGAAGTCCTTGAATGAAGATGTTGACTTGGGAACAGATAGACAGATCTGAGCTTGGCTGCACCATGGACATTGTTAACCCTCAGATTGACTTTAGATTTTCCAGAATTTTCATTTGCTTTGTGCACGATTTCTTTCTTATTTCAGCAGATGCTCTACTTTAATAATGAGAAAACACTGTAGCAAATCACCCTTTGAAGAAGCATTTAAAATGTTCCAGATAATCTTCTCTTCAAGTCTTTGTGTTTTTATTGAGTTCAAAAATACAAGAAAAGGCAGAGGCTTTGGGATTAGTTTTGCAGAACTGGTGTAAACAAGAAGCAGCACATAGCTTCACTCTGTCAAGTGCAGGTTGTCCTTTCACACATAAATCTGTTTGACCTCAGAGGAAAACAGGAAGACTATGAATGAAGGTAAGTATCTTTCCAAACCCTTAAACCTTTAAAGACTTTCCTTAGAGTTACTGGAAAAGGGTTTGTAGAAACAGGATGTGTCGTTTTTCCTTTAACTTCTTTTGAAGTTACGACAAAGGTGTGCTTCTTGCTCAGTTAAATTATTTCTATAAAAATAAAGGCACCTATGGTTCACCATTTTGTGTCTCTCAGACTCTCAGCCCTGTGAGATAAGAGAACTCCCTTCACATATACAAATGCACCATTTCTTCATCTGCACAACAGACATGAAGATAATACAAGTGGGTTATTTCCTCAGTTCATCTGAAGGGCAAATGGATTAAAAAGCCATGAAGGTCATGGAAGATTATGAGAATTTGATATTGGTTGCAGTTGTAGTGGTTTGATCAGGTGGGTAAGTGCCAAGAAACCTCACCTTTTTCATGCTCTCTCCTCTGAACCATATACTAAGCTGGATTTCCCTCTAGTCCCATCTCCAAGATAGCAGGTTTGCTATTTGTGCATGCATCTTCAGGAGCCCTTAACTGCCAGGAAGATTGGTGACCTTTGATTTTCTGTAGCTCTAGAACAGGCAATACACATCACCTTATTCCAGTCTGTGTCTTCGTATGAAGAATCTTCAATAACCTGCCTGCGAATCTGCAAAAACCACTACAGATTGTTCTGATGTGAGAGGTGTGTCCCATTACACAGCGTCTTGTTCATACTTGAGTTGACACTTGCACAGGGAAAGAGGGAGGGAAAGCACAGTTCACTGCTGTTGCTTTGGAGAAGACAAAGAAGAGGGAACTCATGTTCACTCAGTGGAATTCTTCACCTGAAGCCATTCCTCATTAAAAGGAAGAATAATTTCTGTTAGCGGTGACTGCTCTTCTCCTTACTTTGCCTAGATTAAAAACTACAAAACATGCTCTTGGTGGAGGCTGCAAGAGCTGTGCCACTTATAGTTATTGAATGTCACTGGGTTGAGACAGTGCACCATCATCCCTCCCACCCCAGGGGTCTGGATACTGGGTTAACCTGACACCATTCACCCCAGTTATGGAAACTGAAAACGTTCCAAGTGCTGGGAGCTGCTGTAGGTACAACATCCTCATCTGAGGGCTGATGCTGGCACCTCACACCTGCTTCATAAGCAGAGTGATAACTTGTTTAGAGAGCTGGGAAGGTAAATCGGGAGAGTGTATCTGGTGAACCAGCCACCATTACCTTTTTGCCCTGTGAGATCATGAATACATCCACTCTAGGTGCAAGTTATCAAAGAAATCATAAAAGTCATAGAATGGTTTGGGTTGGAAGGGACCTTAAGATCATCTAGTTCCAAACCCCCTGCTCCGGGCAGGGGGGCCACCGACTACATCAGGTGGGTCCATGCTCAGGGCCCCATCAAACCAGGCCTTGAACACTGCCAGGGAAGTTAGTACAACCCTACGAGTTAATCAAAACAAATCACTGGTGGGAGCAGCTTTTATCTCATGTTCCCCAATACCTCGGGCCATGTGGGCCGACAGGCCTATTCAATGGCACTAGTTTCTCAAGAAGGAACTGAAGAAATGGATGTAAGGCCTAATCACTGTGACTTTTAGTTGTGGGAAACCAACAAATCCAGCTACCAATTGGAACACTTCTCCACAACCCATAAATTGACAGGAGGACTTCTTCTGGCCCAGTTCATTTGGGACTGCCTCACTGCCACCTGTCCTGTAGCTTGTAGTTACAGCAACAACAGGGCCTTTCGGGTTGCCTGATGCTGTGGTGGGTTGGGGTGTAGTTTCCCAGCAAGGACTGCCATGGCAGCAGGATGTGGCTGTCACGGCCCTGCAAACCCTTGTGCCCAGGTGCAGTGAGGGCTGGCAGCTCCATCAGGCCCAGGAGCTGGGAGCTGAGTGTGCTGACACCACAGTCTGTCTGTCCCACTGTCCCCATCCATGGAGCAGGGCAGGCCTGGACACCCTCGGCAAGTTCAATCACTCCTGCAGGGTGATCATGGGTCATGTTCATGGTGATGAGACAGGATGAGTTCAGGCTGGGAAGTCATCTTGTAGCTCAGAGTCACGTGCAGGGATGGCCAGGCAGGGCTTAGGGAGCAAGCCAGGCAGGGGTGTTTTTCTGATGGTAGGCTTGGCTCATTGGGGCCATGGCTGGGCTGGGGAAAGGCTGGGGGAAGGTGAAAATGGATAAACTGCAGTGCTGCTGGAACAGGGACTGATAGCTCTGGTGTGGGCTGGAGGTGAATCCTGGGCCACCGAGGGTGGAAGGGAAGCTCTGGGGGCTGGGTCATGGCCTTGGCAATCATGGATGCCGTGTGGCTAGTAAGGCAGTTAATCGATACCTTTTGTTCCTGAGCTAGGAGAGATCCATGGCACAGTTAATGGACAAGGGAAGGATAATAAAATCCTCTAACACTGCATTTTTAGTCTTAGAAAGCCAGACATTACTTTATTCACAGTGCTGGGGGGTGTGTGTGACTGACAGAATCCCAGCCTCCACACAGACACTGATGCGACCCTTTTCCACCTGTTTATACACTTTCAGCAAACAAAGAAATAATGTTCATTGGTTCTAAACTATGCAATTCCCTTTCATTAATTAGTCTTCTATCCTCTATTGGTTATTAATTTCTCGCTGTTCATGCTAATTAGGTCCATATTTTTAGTATCTTTTTCCCTCAGTAGGGATTTTCCAACATATATACCGAGTTTTTGTTAGCCTCTCCTTTATCTTCTGGTTTCTGCAGAATGTCCATGTGGTCCATAAATTCTGCACGCCTTGTATCCAATTTCAACAATACATCTTTCTCTTCCCGGGCTTTGCTCATTGAAGTCTATCAAGGTTAGTTTATCAAAAGCTAAAGTTTCAGTAATTTTCCCAATTTTCTCACAATGTCAGTTTATGTTAAATTCTGCTGAATGCCAGCTAAAAGTCGTTTAAGGCCCCACACACTACTTATTAACAACTAATTAAAAGGTTAACTAAAACCATTAAAAAATTGGAAAAGTTATATCAATTCCAATAATTCCACATGCACTATTTACCCAGTCCATTGCAGGGAAACCCACGTAGTGAGATCCGGTGGTAATGGAGGGCAGGGAGCATTTCCTGCCTGTGACATGATGTGCTGGGACAGAGTTTTCTTACACTCAGTCCTGCTCTCACACTTTTACACTCCAGTCATACCCACAGTTTGGCCATTTCCTTTTTCTACATATGGCATTAGCTGTCTTGCTGCATCCTTAAGCATTCTGTGTCCTTAAGCAGATTATAGCCTGAAATTAATTTCAGTTTAATGGAAAATGTTATCAGTTTCCATGGAAATGACTTACCATGTGATCGTGGTTGTACTTCCTGTTGTGCTTAGGGCTAAAACCATTAGATGATCTGTATTTTTTACACTTTTTTGCAGTTCTCCTATAAATACCTATTACTCATAACTGGTCAGAACATTCAGTCTTCAAATGTGGAATTTTGGTTTTTATACTGTGATCTTATGCCAGACTATTAAACACTTAGGCTAAAGCAGTATTCAACAGAGATCCTTATACTTCCTTTTTATTATTTTAGGTCTGCAAAGCCAAATTCCTGTGGATAACTATCTGCTGTCAAGGAAATGGGCTGATATCCATGAGTGAAGAAAATCCTGAAGCTGGTCACTTGCCTTTGCTAGTTGGTTGATACTGAGATAAGAACTCCTCTGTTCAGGAGGTAAGGGCTGCTGTGCCAGACAGCCCAGCATGGAGAACTACCCAAGTGATCTGTGAGTTCTGGCCCACAGTGTTGGCCAGAGTGATCAGTTGAGCCCAGGAAGAAGGGAGGGTTATGGTAAAGATACTTTAAGATTTGGGTTTATTTTTCATTATCCCACTCTGATTTGTTTGGTAGAAAATTAAATATGTTTCCCCAAGTTGAGCCAGAGTGATCTCCCTGTCCTTGTCTCAACCCACAAGTCTTTGGTCCTGATTTTCTCTCCCTGTTCCACCAAGGTCAACACACCACAAGCACTGAGTACCAGTGCCTGCATTCCTCACTAAAGTGAGGCACGGACACTCAACAGAGGAAGCATTTGCTCAAATACACTATTTATTGGCATTTTTGCACTGAGTGAAGCTCACAGACAGGCTGGACCCCCTCAAAAAGGGTGTGCAGTCAGTGTACAGATTGTAATGGGAATCTCTGGTTCCAGGCTCTTTGCCATGGACTCTTCAGCTGCCTCGGCTCTGACTTCCAGAGGAAATGTGTTTGCTGTAGAGGAAATGTTTGGCAGAAATTACCACAGCTGATAGAGCACTGTCTTCTCCATGTCCTGCATGCTATGGCCTGTGGTACCTGCTCCCAAACAATACTCCTCCCAAACAACAGAGAAGGTAGAGAGGCCGTGCAGCAGTACCTCTCACCTGGACCCACCACAACCAGATCATCCATTCCACAGAGAATTATGCCAGCAGAAGAGCTTCTCAAGCTACAGCTATAACCCATCTAAAAGCTTCTGATGGAAGCCACACCTTTAGTCTTTCAGCTACTTGACCTCCCAGTTCGGTCTGTATTTTGTGGGTGTCACCAATTTGGTTGCCTGGGGCCATTATAAATCGATGAGCTGGAGTGGAGACGAAGGACGGGGCTGTCCTGGCTGTGATGTGATCTGGCTGTTGTGACATCACAGGCATTGTGTCACAGTGGGGGCAGCTAGAGATGGCCCCAGCAGGTAACGCTGCCCCAGTCGAGCCTGGACAAGTGGTGAGTGCACACACGCAGGGGCGAGGCTGCGCTGGGCGAGGGCCGGGGTTGAAACGCTGCCCCTGGGGCTGGGTTCTCCCTCTGAATCCAGGGCCAATCCCTCACCAGAACACCTGGGGCACCCAATGGTGCTGCTCCTACTGGGGCAGTGGGACAGGTCT